>NC_141540.1:33243333-33550000 GCF_021556685.1 Rattus norvegicus | reverse complement strand
ACATCAAAGTCAAGAGTTGACCTCTAACCCCACCCTATGATGGAAAGAGCATCGGGCAGTCCCCCAGATTCCTGTTCCTGTCCTTGAACATTGTCTGGTCATGGGTAGTTCTGCATCAGCCGGCTAAAGCGCACTCTTCCGTGTGATGTAAACCCCCACTTGTTAAACAACGACTTCGCTGTTCAGAGAATCCACTGGGGTCAAACACAGAATCAAAGGATGGGGGAGAGGGTAGTGGTGTGTGGTGTGGTGAATGTCTGGGAGAGGCCAAGGGTTCAGTTTGGGAGAGATTTCAAACTCGTCTAAGGGTAAGGATTTAACTTGCTGACAAATTGACTTTGTAAGGTGTACAAGCTGATAGTCACACACTTAAGCGTCAGGAACCCAACAACATTCTGATTTGGCTCAGCCAGGATTCTACCGCTCGAGGTTTGGTTTAGGAAGGAAGAAAGCAGTGGGTTCTTATGTGGACCAATCCCGGGAGACTGGCCCTCATCTCCACTCATCAGCAAGTCATGTCCATGTCTCTTCTGTCTCCTTGACTCCCTAACCTGACCCTTCTCTGGAATGAGACCTTGTGTAGTACAAGATCCAAACTAATATTGGAGTAAATAGGAAAAAAAAAAACAACATAAGGTGTGTTAAATTACAAACAAGAATAAAGTTCACCAGGACTGAGGGGATTCCAAGCACAGACAGTCATGGGTGTATAGACACTGGGAAAACAGAATTGCTGAGGGAAACTGTGTGATGGAAAAGCAGGGGAAACTGAGTCAAAGCCTGCCAACCTTGGCTCAAGTCATGGTGCCACCTCTCACTAGCTCTGTCTCCTGGGGCAGCTGACTGACTTTTCCGTATGTAGCCAGTGCAGTCGTAGCTCTCGAGCTGTCCCCCATCAGACATCCTGCCTAGAGGCTATTCACATTACAATTCGTAACAGTAGCAAAAGCTACGGTTCTGAAGTTGAAACAAAATAATTTTATGGTGGTGGTGGCGTCACACAAGGAACTGTACTGAAAGTTTGAATCCTTGGGATGGCTGAGAACTGCTAGTCCGGAGGGATTTTTAGAAAACTTAATGAGGTAATAGCAGCAAATGAATGGATTTGGAGGAAGTGGCAGGGTTTGGTTTTTCCCTGGAGTCTTTGGTATTTGACATAGCGGGCTTGAAAGGAGTGGCCAAGAAGTACCTATGACAGAGCATAGTGCATGGTGAGGACCCCGTAAATACTGACTCGGTGTGCTACAATCTTGGATGGTGAAAGACACGGAGGTCCCCATTTAAAAGAAAGCCGCGCTATTGCAAAAAGCCATTGAAAGGTTCTGAAGGTGTGCAACACATGAGGAGAAAATATGTGATTTGAAGTTCACGGGGGTCATTCTGTTATCTGGATAGGGAATGGGTTAAAGAGAGTTAAACAAGTCAGGAAGATAAATGAGGAAGCAGATGCTATACTTCAGATTAAGAGAGAAGACTGGGTGAAACAAACTCAGTGCCAAGTGCTCTAGGGAGGTAATGGCAATGAGATCCATAGGACGGCACACCCCGATGTCAACCTGGACACCTGGGTGCCAAGGATGTCCGTCACTGGAAAAGGAGACATCAGAAGTGGGCTTGGAGAAAGTTGGGAGGTTTCATATTTGACATACTGAGTTTGAAAACAGTGGCCCCCATGCTCATGGCCAGCCTCTACTTTCTTCCTCCTCCTTCTCCTCCTCCTCCTCCTCCTCCTCCCCCTTCTCTCTCTCTCTCTCTCTCTCTCTCTCTCTCTCTCTCACTGCCTTTCATCTCAGCGACACTCTCAACTCCCCATGCCCTGAATAAACTCTTTTCTATACTGTAAAAAAAAGAAAAGAAAAGAAAAGAAAAGAAAACAGTGGCCCCATACTGATAAGTGGATGGTGGGCAATGGGTGCTTACGGTAGATCCAAACCCATTCATAAGAACTCTGGCCCACTTACTCAGTGAGAGCGCTTAGCTTCTGAAGAGAAGCACAGCTGTGCTCTGCTCACTGCTAAAGTTACTCCTCTATCTTGAGTGCGTCTAATGATATTGTTTGAAGTAACAGCCCCCCCTGTCCCCCGCCGAAAGTGGTGCAATTGTGGGAATTCTTCTAACCCACAAACATTATCATTTATGACCACACTGGTGGTCAAACAAAGACAGTACGGAATTCAAAGACAAATGCACCCAATGGAAGGTTGCCCTCTGATGATTTTGCTTATTGGTCTTCTTACCACACACTGCCTTCAACTGAGATGTATAATTTATTATAATTGAATGATTGTGTGTGCATGGAGACAAGTGTGAATGGCCACATGTTTCTGGCTTTGATCATTATTACATCATTAGAATCTGTGTGAAGGAGATGACCCACTCCACAAAGTTGTACCCTGACCTCTACATGCGCGCACATGGTCGCACACACATGCACATGCATGCACACACACATACATGTACATACACACTCACCACAATAAGGATAACTAAAATTAAAAACCTCTTATGGTAACTGTGCCTTTTGAACTTTCCCACATAGGCATCTCCGATGAGTACATAACCCCGATGTTTAGTTTCTATAAAAGTGTCGGGGAGCTGAAAATGACCCAGGAAGAGTACGCTCTGCTCACAGCAATTGTCATCCTCTCTCCAGGTAACTTTACTGTCACGTTTGTATTTTTATACTGTTTGCTTCCTTCTTGGCATGATCATGGTGATGCATATTAAAGAAAATATGGAAAACACAGAGACACAGAGAGAAAGTAAAACGGCCCACAATTCTACCACTCAAATAGAACATTATTAGTATCTTAATAGATATTATCTTAATAATAACTGAAAGTTCAGTTAATAGCGAAAAAGATTACCCATATGGGTTCAATAACTGCCCATTGAACACCTCCTACACTGCCAATATGGCTCTAGACTTTAGAAGTAAACTGAATAGCCCTCCTATGAGGCTATTGTTCTAGAAAAGTGAGGAAGATAACAGAATTTCTACAAAATATGTAGTAATAATAGACAGGCCTAGTGACCCATGCCTGTAATGTCTCCACTTGGCTGATGGAAGAAGAGTACAAATTTGAGCTCAGCCGGGCTATACAGTGAGAATTCATCTCAAAAGAATTTCGACCATGAGACTAGATGGGAAGGAGGCAGGAGACAATGGCAAGTTCATTAGCTGTCTGGGAGGGCTCTTCCGAGAGAGGATACATCAAAGACATGGTTTACAATGTAACACAGCGGAGACCGGTCCTTCGAGATCCTTTAGGAAAGAAACTCTTTACAAGCTTCTCCTTAAAAGTTACAATGTTCTACTGAATGGCTCTTCAAAGACATACTTAATAGCCGCTGTCTGCATAATTATATGCGTCTAATTTTATTATTGTTTTGAAAATGTAGTCCTGAGTATCTCTCTGCATAAATCCATTTTCAAAGTTGACTTTAATAATTTTGGGGCAAGTAGCACTGTGTTCGTAGTTTGTCAAACATATTGTGCTAGCCTTAGACGATTTGTTATATGTGATAAATAGGCAGATGCTACTTGATATCCTTTGGCCATTAATTATTGTGGTGTGTGGTGGGGGGAATCCTTCTGCAGAGACACCTAGAGTTACACATGCTAATCCCCCATGGTCCAGGAAGTCCAGGAATGTCCCCTGAGACAGGGTGCTTACACCTGTTGTGCAGGTTCTTCAATGACTTCGATTAGGAAGGGGACTTAGGGGACATGTGGGAGCATTTGGTGTTCCCTATGTGTAAGCCCATTGTACACATGTGTGTGTGCATATATCTCAGTATGTATATGTATAGCTATGTGTGTATGTACATGCAAGTAATACATAGAAAATTTTGTGCATATAAGTGTGCAATGTATACACACACACACACACACACACACATTCTAAAGACCATTGCCATAATTACCCCCGATTAGTGTTTTTTTTTCACTTTTTCAATCTTGCTGTTTTATTTCGAACCCCCATCCCCCACAGACAGACAATACATAAAGGATAGAGAGGCAGTGGAGAAGCTTCAGGAGCCTCTGCTCGATGTCCTACAAAAACTCTGCAAGATCTACCAGCCCGAGAACCCTCAGCATTTCGCCTGCCTCCTGGGTCGCCTGACAGAACTCCGGACATTCAACCATCACCACGCTGAGATGCTGATGTCTTGGAGGGTGAATGACCACAAGTTCACCCCGCTCCTCTGTGAGATCTGGGATGTGCAGTGAAGGACACGGGGAGAGGCTAGCTCCTTGTCCTCCTCAGAGCAGCAACCTGGTATTGGACTTCCCTTCTTTTCATTTGTACCAGGTCTCACTCAAGAATCTCAATGAATATTTATGTGGCAATTATACAATTCCCACAACTGTAAATACAGGCTCCATAGAATTGCTTCCCCTACACTGTATTTTACAAGGCTTCGGGAAACCCCACTGACACGCCCTTTTTGCCTCATTAAATCAATTGTTACTTCAATTTTGTCAACTGAGCTAGGGACCGCCTCGTTTTATCCTCCATGCGGCAACATTATATATATATATATTTTATTAAATAGCTGTTTTCTCTTCCTTTTTTTTTTTTTTTTTTTTCGGAGCTGGGGACTGAACCCAGGGCCTTGCGCTTGCTAGGCAAGCGCTCTACCACTGAGCTAAATCCCCAACCCCTATTAAATAGCTGTTTTCAACTGAGACAATAAACTGAACGTAATGCCAAGAGACTTCTCCTTTGGAAAAGAAAATTGACGAGTATCTCTTTAAGTGATGATGGAAATCTTATTGAGTTGGAGGGCAGGTAATTTCCAGAAAGTAAACTCTTACAATAGAAAATGTAATGCTTCCGTCCCTGTGGAAGCCATGGTTGATGGTCAGTCATTTGGGATAACGTTATCATTCAGGAAGTTATTGATTTTCTGCATAAAATATTCCCTGAAGCAACCTCACCCTCAAGGCAGTCAGGGTCTTGAGATCGCATTTACAAACAGAGCGTGCAAATAACTCTTGGAAATGCATTCTGTGCCTTTAGCACGCACAGCCCTCCCCGCCCCGCCTCCATTGTTTTCACTCCTGCAGCTGGGTGCACAGCTGTTATATACTTCCCCAAAGCAGGAATTGGTTCATTTCCTTCCTTCATTATTCAACGGTGGCAGTCTTCTCCCTCTTCTCCTTTGCCCAATACAATGAAGCACCTTTTGTTAGTAATGAGCTGAAATCTCCCCTTTCTCCTGAAGTTAGCCCAAATGGAGCTTGCTTGAGTAAGCAAAGAGTTTACGGAGAAATATAAAACAATGCTAGAATCCAAAGTGTGCCTCTTGGATTCTATCTGATACCGCAAGGAAAGTCCTCTTTAATGCAGAATTCTGCTCAACTCCCTCTATGCAGTATATAGACATGGACAAGGCTTGGGGGGCGGGTCGCCAAGGCACACAGTGTAAAGTACAGTGGGCTAACACAGAAACCTGAGAAATCCCTGGGTGGAGGTGAAATCTCCCCTGGGATTCAAAGAATAGCTCCCTAGTCTATGGGCCAGGGGAGCTCAATGTGAAAGAAGGGACAGAGACAAAAGAAGATGGAGACTAAACAAATCCTCTAAAAGACCGGAATTTGGTGAAAATGGCTGAATACGCCAATGGAAAATGCAAACAGCAGAGTCTCTTGGTTAGAAGAGTTTAGCTGGTCAGTGAAGACTGGAAACATGCAGGCCCACCTGAAGAGAGAGAGAGCAGTTAAGACTGAAGTAAACTTCTGAATGCTTGAAAGGGAAGATTCGGTTGGGGAGGAAGCAGAGTGTGGTTTGGTGTCTCAGGATCGCAGGCAACACATGGGGGGAAGTGGTGGGAAGTGGGACCCCATGGGCACTGCGGACATCATCCTGTTGGTCTGGATGTACTGAAGAGGTCAGAAGCTCTCGGTAGCTATGCTTACCATGTGGGAAAGTCATCGTGATGCTGTAAGAGACACTGGGACGCTGTTCCCGGTGCCGGGCACAGCTTCAGAACTCAGGGATAGCAGACAGATAGCCCTGCCTTGTTCCTGGTTGTAACGGGATTGCTTTGAGTTTGTCCTCCGTTTGGAATAATTTGTCATGTAGCGCTTCTCTCTCATATTGAGGAGTTTTCCTTCCAGTCCTACCCAACCTTGGACTTTCACCATGAAAGCATTTTGTCAAAGGCTTCCCCCACCCCCACCCTCCCAGCTACTGAGATGATCATGTCATGTTTGTCTTTAAGTCTGTTTTTATGATTTATTATTTTTATTGATTTCATATGTTGAACCAACCCTGTATCATTCAGTGGTGAGGGAAGAGGAACATCTCTTAATATTCATAGCAAGCTTCCTTTAACCACATCTAAGCTATGTTATGAAATTGACTCTCAGTGGGTCCCTAGATAGCTTCAGGATGGTCCAAACATGTGGTTAAAGGACTAGAATTCTCTCTCTACACCATAGCTTCAAGGGGTTGGGGAATGGGGATCTGATTTCAACACCAAAAGCCAATGATTGAGTAAATCATGTCTGTGTAGTACAGTCTCCATAGCCCTGCTCCCAATAATGAGATTTGGAAAACTGGGTTGGTGGCCATACTGGGGTGGTTTGGAGGGTAGCATGCTGGGAAAGGGAATGTGGATGCTCCTTGTTACCCATATCCTATACATCCCTTTGATTTGGCTGTTTTGGAGTGAATGCTAGGTCTGAGCATGAGGTGCCTACCACAGGCTCAAGTTTGAACTCTTGGGGTCTCCCCAAGTGGTGGGATGACTCTGAGAGGTCATGAGAACTTTAGAACATGGGCCTCCCTGGTGGAGGCAGGCCACTGTCCAGATCTGGGCTAGCACTCTGCTTCCTGAACCGCACTGCAAGCTCCCGCAGCCATGGACCGAGTCTCTCCAGCCACCAGGCTTTCGTCAGTGCCGTGAGCTGTGCCACATAGACACTCTCTTCTTTCTTAAGGGGCTTCTGTCGGGAACTTTGCCTCAGCAGATTAAGGGCATGGCTCTGACTAATTAGTAACAGAGCAGCTTCCTTTGAGCTTTTCTAAAGAATCACTAAACCTGAAGAGGGGGGATGCAGAAACTGGCAATTTAGAGAGCTGATTGGTCAGAATCTGGGGATTAACTTAGTTTAGGCCTTAATTGTCATTTGAAGAGAGAGAGGATGCCGATGGGACTGGGCCCTTCGCCTGTTCATCTACACTAAATCAAGATAATCATCACAGGATGGGAGCAAGGATGTAGTTCAGTGGTAGAGGGTGCCTGACTTGTTACTCAGCGGGCTCAGTTTGCCCCCCAGCACTGCCAAAAGACACCATCGGAATTGAACTACAGCCACCTGATGTCAGAAGTGGATAAAATCCACACACCCAGTGTTAAGCACTCTGAGTAGAAGTAGTTCACTAGTGGATTTTTTATTTTATTTACATGAGTACACTAGAGCTGATTTCAGACACAAAAGAAGAGGAAATCCGGTCCCATTACAGATGGTTGTGAGCCACCATGTGGTTGCTGGGAATTGAACTCAGGGCCTCTGGAAGAGTAGTCAGTGCTCTTAACCACTGAGCCATCTCTCCAGCCCTACCTAGTGCATTTTTAAGGGGAGGTAAAAACAACTTTAGGTATTTTCTCATTTCTAGTCCGTCCCGTTCTTGACAGGTTTGTCTAACATTGCCTTGATAAATCTATATTCACTCTGTTTAAAAAAGAGTCTGGATGAGGTGGTGCATGCTAGGCCAATAGTCCCAGCACTCTGTCGTGTCAGGGGCAGGTAGGTGGATCCCTGTGACCTCAAGACCAGCATGGTCTGCATACTGTGTTTCAGGCCAGTATGGACTCCATGGAGAGAACTTGTCTGCCAAAGAGCAAACAAGCAGACAAACAGTTAATCCAAAGGGACTGGATCAATGGCTTAGTAGTAAGAGTATGTACTACCCAGCACCCATGTTGGGCAGCTTACGGCCGCCTGTAACTCCAGCTCCAGGGAATCCCGGGCCTTTTGCGTCTGTGAGCACCTACATTCATGTATGTGCACATTCTCTCTCTCTCTCTCTCTCTCTCTCTCTCTCTCTCTCTCTCTCTCTCCCCCCTTTTGATCACCTTTTTGTGAGACCAGCCCAAATCCTAAACCCGCTTACCTAGACACTGAGGATGGCTCTACTTCCGGACACCCACCTCCTCCACCCTCTGCAGCTGCTGGCAGTTTCCACTGCTACACCTGTCTGCTCTCTTGGCCTCTCCTCAGACAGCATGAGTTTCCTCTTAGCCAACTCCCTCCAGGCAGCTGCTGTTTGTTTTCTTAATTGCAAACCCCAATAAAAGTAGTCTTGGCTTTCCCTCTTGGTCTGTTTGTAAATTCTTTTATCTATGAATCTATGAATCTGTACAAGGAACACCTTATAAAAGACTGGGGAGAACATTTATGCCCGCCCACTGAAATTGGGCTTGTCTGTGTGTAGGGAACCTTGAACTCAGCTCAGGACTCCCCAAGACCAAGTTCTCAGCACAAAGGAGATTGATTTGCCCCTGAGGGACAGAGGGCAGGGATAAGGGACAAAGACAAGAGATAGAGGGCAAGGGAGAGGGGAAGGGAACAAGGGAGAGGGAGAAGGGGTATTTGTTCTGGGGGACAAAGGGCTATCTCTGGATAGAGAGGAGAAAGGCGGGGCCCATAGGCAAATGGAAGTTTATAAGGGTAAAGGGGGTAACCCCCGGGTTAGGAAGAGGTGTTTAATTTTAATTGGGCATGTTAATTAGGTGAGCCAAAGGAAGCTTTGTTTGCTGGACTTCACTACTTTGATAGCTGGACCTTGGTGGTCAGCCTCAGGAGGAGGAAGTGGCCAAATAAGGGAATAGACCTCAGAGGCTAGCTCTATGTCATCCAACAGTTTTCTTTAGGAAAGCAGAGGGAGTGGGGGGGGGGGGGAAGGCCTGCCAGAGCCACAAACCCCAATGGGCTAGTGTCCCTTCACTGTGTGGCTGGCTTCGGGCTTCGGAATATAGGCGGAAGTGACGATATCAGCTCAGAGCCTAGGCCACTGGAGACCGGTGTGTCTCTGCTCTGCACATCCAATATCTGTCATCTGCCATAGAGAGAGCTTGCCCTGGATGTCAGTATGACCTCGAATGGGAGAGAGAAGGAGTGCACCTTGACCCAAGTCCACAGCCTGAAGCAACACACACCCAACATTCCAGCCTGGTTAGTGAAAAACCTCTAACTAATATGCATTGACGTCACTCTTTTTCCAGAAGCTAATGAAGTTGACCGTTTCCCAGAAAGAAAGAAAACAACAACAAAACCCCCAGCTACTGTATTTTGTTGGTGTTCAGACCTGCCCACCCCATTCGCTTCCCTCTCTGGGGAAGGAGAGCTAATTCCCAATAGGCTACATTGTATATGCTCGTAGGGAAACCTCTGGTTTCTTTGCAAAGTCAGTTGTGTCAAATGATATTTTCCTGAAGCAGACACAGGTGAAAGGGTGTTTTGCTTTAGCAGATGCCTGCAGAGACTCACGGTGAAGGAATATAAATATCACCCCACAGACAGTGGGAGAGAGCATCAGTTTGCTTTGCTCGGCC
Organism: Rattus norvegicus; assembly: GCF_021556685.1. NCBI lineage: Eukaryota > Metazoa > Chordata > Mammalia > Rodentia > Muridae > Rattus > Rattus norvegicus. The sequence continues at coordinate 33,540,430 of NC_141540.1, read as the reverse complement.
TTACTATTCCTCATGAAGGACACGCATACATCGGTTTGCTTTACAATGCTGAGCTCTTTGTGGTGAGGCCTTAGAGAGATTCTCTCCAAAGAACTTTTGTGAGACTCCTATGGCTTCTTGCCGTTTCCACGGACCCCAGCCAGTTGGCGAGCCTTGTGGCTTCTTCTGGATTGAACTGCCCTTGCTGGTTCGTGTGTGGTGACTGCCAAGAAGACCGGACTGCAACTGTTGATTTGTATTTGGTGTTTGCTACCGGAGTGAACTGCTGATCTCCTGACAAACGTTGGACTCACCCCCCAAAGAACTATTTCTAAACAGGTCTACTTCCCCTGTATCTGTATAACCTTTCTTTTCTCCTACCTCGGGTGGGTGGTGGGCTAGAAGGGAGGCTAACGCATTTAAAAACCCTTATTAAAAGTAGGTTTTGAAAAATGTAAGCCTACGCACAGCTATACAGGTATTCACTCACTTGGTTTTTATATTTGAGTTTAAGTTGGGTCTACAGACGTATAGAATCTGTGGGAAACATCTTGCACACCAAAAGGGAATCTGAGAGCAAGGCCAACACCCAAAGCGGTCAACAGAGACGATATTCCGGTTGTCTCGATTGTGTTGTATTGCAGTGAAGGGACACCATGACCAAGGCAACTCTTAGAAAATAAATCATTGAATCGGTGGCTTACCTACAGTTCCAGAGGGTGAATTTTAGCATCATGGTGGGGAGCATGGGGGTTCACGGATTGGAATAATGCTGGAGAAGTAGCTGAGAGCTACATCCTGATCCTTAAGCAGAGAGAGACTGAGACAGACAGACAGACAGACAGACATGAGCGCGCATGTGCACACACACACACACACACACAGACAGAGACAGAGAGAGCGTGAGCAAGCTGACATTAAAGACCACCCCAGCAATGCACCCAACACACCTTCTCCAACAAGGACATACCTACTCTAGCAAGGCCACACCTCCCAATTGGTCCAAATAGCTCACCATCTGGGGACTAAGTATGCAAATATATGAACCTATGGGGGAATTTTCACTCAAACCTCCACATTGGTGATATTATTTGAAATCTTAGATCATACTTTGCATGAAGTTAGAGAATTTTATCCTAAGACTAAACATTTGCTTCTTGAGTTTCTCTGACATGAGTTTGAAGATTTTTTTTCTATTACACATAAGTAAATGTGATGGAAACTGGATGATCCTTGGAAGATAAGCCAATTCGTGAAAGTGCGGTTTTCATAAGCACCTGTTAACATCCGTGACATTTATAAGTGAAGCTGGGGACTGGGGGAGGGGTGCATTTTCATGCTGCAGTTTTTGCTGCACAATTAGATTTTTATATCTCTGTTCAGATATAGATGGGTGTCTCCTCGAGTTCCAGCATCACTAGATGTTTGACAGCTTTAAACAGATTCTTTCCCAGAGCCAGAAATCTAAAGCAAGTTTCCAGCAGAGTCAAGCTCCCTCTAAAGACTCCACGAACACCTTCTCTTGAATCTCTCAGATTCTTATAGCAGCTCTTGGCGTTCCTTGGTTTGTGAGGGTATAACGCTAACCTCTTTTCCTTCCCTACCCAACTGTGCGTGCATGCACCTGTGTGTGTGTGTGTGTGTGTGTGTGTGTGTGTGTGTGTGTGTGTGTGTGTTTCTGTCTGTTGTAATAAACTCTAAGTGGGGCAAAAAGTACTTCCAAATAAAGTCATATTCTGAGGGCCCAGTGGCGATGAATTGGAGTGTACAATACTTAACTCAGTACATTAGCCACAACTATTGCTATGAAAATCATACTGGTGAATTACTTATATAGCACTTAAATAGTTATATTTATTAACATAAGTAGGTAGCATTCTTACAGTAGCACAAAGGTCAGTATTGTTTTTAGTGTATTTGGATCTCAGTTGATCACCTGCTGAACGTGTAATTTAACTGTGAACAAGTCAAGGTGTCTAACCCCCTGGGGATTTCACTCAATGCTCCACACAATACACAATCCAGCACTGACACTAAATGTCAGAGCATTGCGTCCAGTTCCAAAGCGCTGAAATGCAAACAAAAGGTCTGAAAAACCAATTCGAAGCAAAGTGGAAACCACCCACAGTGTACTGTAAGGAACTGAAGCATCTTTGTAGGTCTGGAGAGAGATAATACCTTACTTCTGGATGACCGGATGTTTGGAGGATCCTCTGTATTTGAAAAAGCTTTCTAGCCAGAAGCATAACTCCCTAATGTAACGTAATTAAAAAACTCAGGCTTCCAAGCATGATGGGTACAGAAGTGGGACAGTTTCGGAACTGGGAAGTCAGAATGAATACATTGCTATCTGATGGGAGGGAGGGAACTGGTGTGCCCTCGGCACCCCCCATGTTACAGCTGTGCCAATTTCAATTAGAGAGACAACCTCTAAAACGTGGCTATTAACCTAACCACCAATTAGAAAGCCTACACATGAAAGTAGATTATAGCTTATTTGATGGAAGCCTCAACTGCTAATTGCCGTGCTGAGATCAAGGTAGGTAAGCTGGTCAGTGTACTTAGGGCATGGAGTGATAATTAGGAACTAATGTGCATGTGACTTTGTGAATGAAACAAGGGAAGGCAGGCTTTAAGGGAAGTGGGAGAGAAGCGGGTTACACAGAAGGATCTAGAAGGGGGTTTATCGTCTAAATCCATACTTAACCACTGAGGGATAAGCTGAGGGGACTGACTTGGACAGATCTCCAGCCCCTGGAACATTGGCTACCACACTGTCCTATGTCGCATGTAATCAAATAGACAGGGGAATGAGAAGAAAGCAGGCCTTAAAGGAGCTGCTGCAAGGTTTCAGTAAGTGACTTAAAAATGCTAAGGGCTGTGCGTAGAGGGAGACCACTTGCATTTCCACTGAGTACAGTTTCAGTTTTAAATTAATAGTATTCAAATATTTAGGCACAAGCAGTGACTCAAGATTTACATAGCACAATTTACTTATTATTAATTAATTAAAACCTTTTTTGGTGCTGGGGACTTAGAGTTTCCTTAAGGTTTTATAGAGAAGTGCACGTCTTTTGATATTTAATTTAAAGCATCAAAATCTGGCTAAATAAGGAGGCATATAAATAGCCCCGTGATTTTAAATAGAAATATTGGGAAACACAGGGTGATTTTAACAGACTCTGTAAATTTCTGCTGCTGCAGCAGTCAGCAGAGTTCTCAGATGGACTGCAATTAGGATGCAAAGAAACAGGAACAACTACAGGCTGATATCATCAAGTCCATTTGTCACGTTTGTCAATTTTTAATGATGGCCTTCTCCACTTAGAATCCCGGGAGAGCAGGATCCCTAGTGCTTAGGACAGAGCCTGACGCAGAGCATCTCTAATCCTTATCTTCTGCTTAGATGGAGTGAAGTAGTTCCAGTCAACTCAGCTGTTATCGGAATATCTCTACCCCCATGCTTGGCTCCCACTTCAAACTGAATACACCCAGTGAAAAGGCACGCTGGTCCTCTACCGAGGCTTGTTTTTCCTATATTCCTAAGACCGGTGCCACCACATAATAACCAAGACCAGATAAATCACGCTCTTAGGTCCTTCTAGACACTTCCTTCACACCCACCTTCTGAGCTACTTTAGGGAGTTGTCATTTTAGGTTGGTTTTTTTTTTTTTAATGACAAACCATTCTGCTCACTTCTTTGAAATCCTTGAAAATGAACAAGTCCTCCCCTTAATAAAACAAGCAAATTTACTCATTCTATCTTTATATTCTTCTAATCATCTCACGGGCCTCCAGGAGGGCACCTACGTTCCTCAGAATCTACCAGGCCGTCCTTCTCACACACATTTTCAGACTGCTACTGCTGTCCCTCCAGGTCCAAACTTTGGTTACTCAAAACAATTACTTCCAGAACGTTCCATATATCTCCCAAGGTCCTGCATTTGTTGGTCCTCCTGCCTAGGAACTATTCTTTCATAGTAATGACTTCCTCTGTCAGATTCTTCCTGTACCTTCAAGATCCAGCCACTTCCAAACCTCTGAGCATCTCCCTGCTTCGCAGACTTCCAATTTCATACCCCTCGACCGACCGTTTGAAGACTGAGATTGTTTTGTTCGTTGTGAAAGCAACAGTGTGCTGTATTGTTTTCGTGAGAGACCAGGTTTCAGTTCAATACCCACATTTTAGAGATGGAGAAGCATGAACCTCTGAGGTGTCACGGCTTAAAAGGAACAGAAGCCGCAGGAATCTAAGAGCTTAAGCCAGAATGCAGAGCCTCCAGGCTTTTAGCCAGTACTGATCAGAACACATCAAAAGGTCACTTTTGAAGTTAACTCACATCTATAAGTACAGTGTAACAATCACATGGTTACATTGTTGCTTTGACATCCAGATCTCCCCTCCCCCATGTTTCCTGAAGGAAAGGCCAACATCCTCTTTTGGCATCCAGGGGTGACTGCAGGGTTCCTCTCTCCCTCTTTCACTGAAAGGGGGTGGGGGTGGGCTCTGTCTGAAAGACTTCTGCTTAGGACAGGCCCCTGCTGGGTTGGTTTGTATTTCTGGAAACCTCGGTGCCTATCCGGACGTGAGCAGATTTTGGGGTTGGAAGGAACTCAAACTCCTGGGAAGAGCAACATTCCAGGGTGCTCTGAAGCAGCTTTGAGAGGCGGGGTTCATACACTCTCCTGAACGACGGGACAGACGGGAGGGGTTGTCGCTGCCACTGACGGAGCAGAACGGACGCGGAGAGGACCTACGAATCCAGTGTGCGGTGGAAAGCCTCTGGAGGCAGGGCGTCCAGACCACGCCCCCGGTTCTGATTGGCTCCTTCGAAACAGGCGGCAGCACTCGGCGGCGAACTGCGGCGGCGGCGGTTGGTCGCAGGCTTGCTGGCACGCACAGATTGAGCCCAAGTCGCCCCGCAGGGAGAAGTGGTCTCGCGCCCGGGCTGGTAAGTGATTTCCCTGTTGGATTTCTCTTTTCTTCCCGAACTTTCCGTCGCCTTCCCTGGTGTCCTGCGGCATCTTTGCAGCTCCCCAGCACGGGTTCCTACTCCTCCCCGCCCCCTAGTCTATAGAGTCCGGGTGGAGTTCAGGTGGGCTACAGAGCGGCAGGAGTCCCTGGAACTCTGCGATTGGCTGACTGAGGGAGCCGCGTGCTCTGATTAGCTCTTGGAGCTGTCACGATGAAGTTCAGCTCGCCTTCCTACACCTGCCCGCTCTGGTGGGTAAGAGGGAGCTGCAAGTGTGAGCTCGCCCGCGGGAGGGGCGCGAGGTAGAACCGCGATCGGTCCAGCTCTGAGACACAGGCTAGTGCGTGGTGACCCAGGTACCCTCCTGCCCAGCGCCCAGCCAGCCAGAGAGGGTCACTTGATTCTTCATCATCATCCTCGGATAGAAGGGAAGGAATCATTGGCCCAGGACAGACTCAGGGTCACGCTGCTATTTTGCCCCGTGATAAGCATTGCATCTCTTCTCTATTTGTCTTCTGCAGGGCTCAGATCTCCCAGACTTAACGGAATTAGGAACCATTAGTGGAGCCCTTGCGCAACTCTCTCCCACCCACATCCCTGGGTTTGGAGAACTGAATTGGGGGAGGCTTGTAGAATGCCCTGGGAGGCGGGGAACCGTTTGGAGAGCTTGCATCCCCATACAAACGCACTCCCCCTCCCAGGCCCATTCTACCCCCTTTAAACCTAGGGACCGAATCGAACACTGTAGTTTTTATTTAAAACGAAGGAATGTGTTTTTCTGCGGGCCCAGTCTAGGTCAGAGTTTGGGTTTTGCTTAGCCCATGTGAGAACGCTAATGACTACCCTTAGATAAGTAGTTCTGAGCTGCTGTGGGCCCACGTCTCTTGTGCTTATCCACAGAATGATTAAAAACTGGAATTTCTCCACACCTTTAATTCCCCTTCAGGAGGAAACTAGTAAGAAGGCTCTGGTGTAGATTCTGACGTGTTGCTATGTCTGACTCATCAGTTTCAAAAATTATGGCCAACGGACACTGCATACTAGCTGTCTTGCTGTTTTAACATTGGAGATACGCGGCAGAGCTCCTTACCTCAGTAATGTTTTTCAACTTACTGTTGAGAAAAGTAAAGAATTACAATTAACGTATACGACATATTTTACTGTCTTTCAGTCGTTGTTCAGATTTGGATTAGATGTACCTTTACATACTTAAAAATGATGTATTGAGAGATTAGGAAGCTAATCTAGGTTGTCTCAAGTTGAGTTTACATTTAATTAGAACCTCATTATTAGAGAGAACTGCCTCGGAAATAATTCTTGCAAGGCAGTGGTTAAAATTGCATTTCTTGGGCGTTTCTTCTTCTGTGAACCCAGAGGGTTTTCTCGTGTGGTGCATCAGATGTTTTGGTTAACAGAGCGTTATTCAATATTTTATATATGAATTATGAACCTTCACAGAACCTGGCTGTAATATAGCGTAGCACCGACATGGAATGGAATGTGAACTTTTCTTGCTGATAGCGTCTTGGCAGTTTGATGTATTTCATCATCAGTCAGCCATGGGCTAGGTGGATGCCCGCCTACTGTCCTGCAGTATAAATTTAGTTGTAAGAAGGTATTATGTTAGCTATGGCGGAGTTTGTGTGTGTGTGTGTGTGTGTGTGTCTCAGGATGGCACTCTTTATGCATGTTAGACAAGCACTCTACCCCACCCTAGGAATGATTTATAGTCCTGGCCAAAATTAAAGTTAGTTCTTAAAAAAAAATTTGTCTGTGTTAAAAATTCTTTTCTTTTTTCCTTCCTTCCTCCCTCCCTTGCTCCTTCCCTCTCTTCCTTCCTTCCTCTGCCCCTCTCTTCTTCCCCTCTTCCCTTCCTTCCTTTTGACCTGTGTTGTGTGGTGGTTTGAATGAGAAAAGCCCCACCCTCAGACTCTTGTGTTTGAATACTTGGTCCCCAGTTGGTAGAACTGTTTGGGAAGGATTAGGAGGTGTGGCCTTGTTGGGGGTGTGTCACTGGGAGCCCAACCTTGAGGTTTCAAAAGCCCAAGCTTTTCCCAGTTAGCTCGCTCCACCTCATGCCTGTGGATCAAACGTCCACCCTTAGAACGCTCTGACTCTCAAATAAGGATGTGAAGCCCTCGGCTACTGCCCCAGTGCCATGCTTGCCTGCCTGACACCATGGATGGTTGCAGACTCACTCTCTGAAACTTTAACATCTTGCTTCTATAAGCTGCCTTGGTCATCACAGCAACTAAAAAAAAAAGTAACAGTTGATTTGTAAGCCAGGATGGCCTCAAGCTTATGACAGCCTCCTGCCTTTGCCTTCTGAGCACTAGGATTATGGGTGCGTACAACCGTGTGTAGAGAAAAGTTTTCACTCTTTACACACGCTCCTATTTTAGTATATAGTAAGAATGGTCCATAAGCTATTGGAGAAGTTCTCTGTTAAAGGATAATTAAATATATTTTCTCTCATTTTTTCTTACCTTAGTGTACTATGTATTTTCCTTGCAGTCTTTTAATCGAAGTGATGGGGTTGAACTGATTTTAAGTTCCTTTTCAAAGTGTTTTTGAGGGTAGACGTTGGAGAGATGGCTCAATGGTTAAGACCATGTATAGAAGACCCAACTTTTGTTCCCAGCATCCTTGTCCCAGAGCAGCTCAAAACCACCTATAATTACCTCTAGCTCCAAAGGACCAGGCACCCTCCTCTGGCCTCCTTAGGTACCAGAACTCACATGTATATACCTTCCTCAAAATACACACAATTGTAAAAAAAAAATTCTTAATTTTTTTCTTTTGTATTCCAAAACTAAACTAAAAATTCTAAGATGAAATTGAGTTGTTCAAATTCAGTATCTGCTAAACACTGCAAGAGGATTTTTTTTTCAAGTTCTCCAACAAAGAAACAGTCTCTATAGCTTGTAGGCGGTAAGGGATGCTATAGTCAGTAGACCGTGAAAATCTTGCTCCTGCTTTCTTGCAGTGCTGGAGACCAAGCGCACAGCCCTGTTCATCCTAGCCAAGTGCTCTCTCACTGTCACCTCTCAGCCTAAAAGTTACTTTTCTGAAAGATTTCTTCATCTACCATTGAAGCTATGGCTGTTGTGGGTAAATATACCATGGATTTGTGTCATTTTTTTTTCCCCACAGTACCTTTTAACCTTTAATAATATACATTTAGGTGCCAACTGAACATTGCTGTGTATTTTTTTTTTTTTTTAATTTTGAGGCACGATCTTGTGTAGCCCAGGCCTTGAAGTCTCAGTTTTCCAAGTGATAGAAGGATTCAAAGCCACACAGATCATTGTCTTATAGTTTGGGGATAAAACGTCAGAGTTTTAATGGTGCTTATGAAGGAAGGTACTGGCAAGGCTGTCCTACTTCTCTCCATAGGAAGAGTCCACTCTACCTTTTCCAGTGTCCAGGAAGCCCCTGAATCCCTCGCCGCTTTCCATCTTCATAGCCCCGGTCTAGCATCTCAGATCTCTGCCTCTGACGTTTTCCCATCATGACCTCTTGTCGCCTCCTATGACTGGCCTTTCCTCAACACCCTCTCCCTCTCTTTTTACATTTATTTATTCATTTTGCATCCCAATATCATTCCCCCTCTCCCCTCAGTGCCCACTCACTTATGTCCTCCCCTCAGTCCACCTTCCTCTTCCCTTTTTTTTTTCATGTCAAGGCAGATATCTGTAGGCTCCAGGAATTCAGAAGGGTCATCCCTGGGTGCCACTCTTCTGTCTGATGATATCGGTGACGGTATAGTAAACATGGATATCTCCAGCAGAGCAGTCGTATGCATCTCCAGTGTCACAGTGGCCAGGGTCCTTTCCCCTGTGTCAGCTATTCTGTCCTGCATTCCTGACCTCTGACTACTCTCAGCCTTAGTCATTTGCTCTCCTTAGAGAGTCCTGACTTATCAGCTCATGTCACTTGCTGTACTTTAAACAGTCAAAAGGGCATGCCAAGTCTCTCTCTCGGCCTGTGGATCAGGACGTAGCTCTCAACGACTTCTCCAGCACCATGTCTGCCTGCGTGCCGTCAGGTTCCCACCATCAACCAACCTCTGAAATCGTAAGCCAGCCCCCAGTCGAATGCTGTCTTTTATAACAGTTGCCTTGGTTGTGGTGTCTCTTCACAGCAGTGGCACAGTGACCAAGACAGTTAGTGCCAGGGAGCAGGGTATGACTGTGACAAGTCAGATCATGCTGTTTGTCGTAGGAACATGGAAGATTCTGGACTAGAAAAGTATTTGAACACTTTTCAAATGGGGCTTCCTGGGCCATTTCAGCAGGAGCATGGGAGACAGTGGTGCTAAGAGCAAATGTAGGTTATGATAGCCCAGCTGAAGAGGTTTGGGGGGTTGGGAGGATAATAGTAAGTGGCCTAGAGATCATTCTTGTCATATTTTGGGAAAGAGTGTGGCTGGTTTCTGCGCACACACACGCATGCACACACACACACACACACACACACGCACACACACACACGCACACACACACACAATCTGCCTGTGGCTAAATTAAAGAGTTCTTGATTAGTAGAACTGGCAGAGAAGATGTCAAGGTAGCCTAGTATTGGCTATGTTAGGTGGTTATCAGTGATCACTCTTACTCAGATCTACAATTAAAAGGAGCAAGGCAGACAAGGAAAAATACACAGTGTGCAGTTTAAGGAGAAAAGGAGCACCAGGAACGGGGTTACATCGACTGTTGAGAGATAACATGTTTTAAAAAAATCCTGATGCTAAGCATAATAAAGCAAATTGGTAACCTCTGCTCAAGACCCACTCAGCTAAGCTTCCAAGTTGTAAAAAGGGATTAAAGAAAAGCCCAAGTAGTGAAGGAAACTGTCAACAGAACGCTGAATGCAAATGTCACCGAGGGGAGAAGGCCATGTTTCAGCTCCAGCAGACAGCAGAACTTGGCATCGTCAGCCACACAGTTCTGGCTTTAGAGTCCTGGATGCAAGAAGGGGATTGTGGGAATCATCCTCAACGACCAAGGAGAGGTGCTGAAACCAGGCGTGGGTCACAGGTATCCCAGCGTAGAGGCCTCCATCATTGCACGGAACTTTAAAGGTGAAGCCTGGACTGTGTTGAAGACCGAAAGATGTCGGAGTTGCCGGAATTGTGGGATACTTGGCCAAGGAGAGCTGATAGCAAGGAGTGGAACCAGCCAGAGAGAGAGAAGTGTGCTGTAGTCAACGAAGCTGGAAGGAGTCGGGAAACTGAAGAGCGCTTTGACATAAGCTATGTGGAGCGAGAATTCTGGGATTTTGGTGTCTTTAAAAAGTACAGAAATGTCATGGGACTACGTTTTCATTTTCCTCCTGGGTGTGGGGTATGGGGTTCTTCAGGTTGTCCCTAGCAGGCGACTGTCTCTTCACCCTCCAGATTGATCTCCTGCTCTCTGCTTTGTCTTGCCTGTCCCCGCCTCTCCCTGTCCTCTCATCCTTTCCCTCCGTTCCTTTTCTTACATCTCTAGCCGTTTACTTCTTGTTTTCTGCTTTTCTTCACTAAACTCACTTCTGTTTTACTTCTGTATTCCTTTGTCCTCAGAGAGCTTTTTAAAACTAGCAATGAGATCATGCCACCACTCCCTCATTAAAACCGTTCAGTGGTTTCCCACTACATTTAGAGCGAAATCTAATTTTCTCAACACTGCCAGAATGATGGGGCCACTCTCCAACATTATTCTAAGCCACACGTCCACCATCCTTCCGCCATTGTGCTTCTTGGAATGCGTCATGTTTCTTCACATGGAGCCTTTGTAAAAACTGCTCTCTGTGTAAAAACAGAATCCTTCTTCCTTTCTTGGCTAAACACTTACCATTCTTCAGATTTATGCTTTTCTTACAGAAAAGTAATTTCATTCAAGTTAAGTCTAAAGTAGGCCCCTGTTATTTTTCCCTTGAGAGATTTTACTTTTGGCTTCAAAGCATTGGTGTGGTTTAAAGTCATACAGTGATCGGTCCGGTTCCCATCTCAGTCTTTGGTGCTGTTTGTTATTAGCTCTGTAAGGACAGTGAGATGGTACCATGTGAGATGTTAGTAATAGTGACTAGTTCAATAAAGGATCCAGATAAATGTTTATTGAACACATGAATATGTGTATTGTCACACAAAACAGGATATATCCTGAGATAAGAAATAAGGCCGAATGGGACAAAGAATGTATGTTTAAAATATAAACTCGTGGGCTGAGGACATGCCTCAGAGAGAAAGAAGACTTTGGGGAAGGACTTACATTCTACTTTTCAGTAGCTGTGTAAAAGCAGGGCCAGCTTGTACCTGTCCCTAACCCCAGGATAGTGGAGAGGAGCATCCTTAATAATCTGCCGTAGCCTCTGCATGGGTGTGGAGGGGTCTGTGCCCCTCACATACACAAACCACAAACTTATGAAGACTTATTCTAGCAAAGAGAACCCCAAGCTGCATGTTCTGGCTTCAAGTTTTGCTGTTTCTGCATTAAAGTTTTCATTTTCACTTATAACCATACATTTGTCAGTGAAAGAAGTCTTCTAAGTTATACTTAATGAAATCCTGTCAGTCTTATCTCTTTAATTTTGTAAATTTTGTCAAATGCACCGTAACTATGTCACATCATAGAGTTCCTAGTCAAGTACCCTCATGCCAGATACGTACATATGGTCATCTCATTTCATTTTCACACCAGGCATCTGAGAGTGATGGTGAGACCCTGTCTTTCTGATAAACTTTTAGGTTCCAAGAAGTTAGCACCATCATGCCCAGGTAGCTGGTTTACGTTGGAGCAGGGATTGAACCGAGGTGAATCCGGTGCTCTGTACTGCCGTAGTGCTGTTTTGATGGTGAGTACATTAGTGTGCACTTTAAAATATATAAAAAATATTTGGTCTAGACACAGAAATTTTTTCGTTTTCTCTGCTAAGCAGCTAGGAAGTATTTAACTCGGAATTTTAAAGCTAAGAATTTTACATTTCTGCATCTATCAGGAATACCATACTCTCGAACTATCACTTGAGAGGAGGACACTGAAATGGCAAAGCACCTTTGACGCACATGGCAGGCATGCAGACTGGTACAAAATGCCTTTTTTCTTACCGCAGTTTCGCCTTGGCTCTTGGCTCCGTCCTTGCAGCTTATATGTATTGGCAGTCGTCTGGTGGCTCGGTGCTGTGCGATAGCAATCCTTCCCCTCCTCTTTCTTGAAGAAACTTACCTTGTTTGTTTGCTATTTTGGTCCCCCCTCCCCCAGTTTATATCAGGATTGTGTCATGGGACTTCAAGTCCTTCACATGCGTTTTATTGGGGGGGCGGGGGGAATAAAGCCAACTATGGTTTGCAGCCTGCAGCCCTGGGAAGGATCCTCCATAGAATGGCTTCTCTTTGGTGATCTGAGGTCAGATTTCAAGGAGAACCTTAAGGAAAGTAGCCGCAAGGCCCACATTATTGCTTCCTTGGGATGAGTGGATTGGGCTCAGTCCTGGTGGAGCTGCATGTAGAGGGCACATCCTGTTTCTCCCACTTCCCCTGGAGCTTCTCAGAGTCCAGTCTAATAGTCTTAACTGACATATCACGTTTGTTTGTGAAAGATTCCCATCAGAATTAGAGCGCAGTTTGGGCTTGGGGGGGCGGTCACATGAGAGTTCTCGTTTTGTTTTTATTCAATCTAAAGGGGTGGCGACCCAATAACCAAAAATCCTATTAAGGCTGGTAAAGAATTGAAGGCAGCTTCTCCAGTAAGACAGAGGGAGAAAGAAAAAAGCTAAATTAGGTATACCCCCAGGGTGTACCACGCACCTCCCCTTGGTATGAAACTGGCTTACAAGACAATACAAACAGGTAGGTTCTATTTTAGAAAGTGGCTCTCTACATCCAGGATGTAGTCGAGGACGCATTAAGTAACTAATTAATTGATTCAGTCTGGACAGTTAGAAAGTTTTCCCCCAAATACATAGTGTACACAATAGCTTTCCATAATGGGGGTCTATTATGATGTATCTGACTACTCTTTTACTGCAAATTAGTTTATTTATTTATTGCGGCACCATGGGTCGAGCCCAGGACCTTGCACATGCTGGACAGGTGTTCTGCAGGTGAGCCCTCCCTAGATCTAAGGACATTTTTAAAGGGAGCACAGATGGTTATATCTCTGTCTTTTCAGCAGTGCTTTCTCTCTGTCGCACCAGAAGAATTTGAAAGCGCGTGACTTTTGCTAAAGTTCAAGTGACTGACCACTGGACCCAAGTTCTTCATTTCCCTCATAAAACTGGTTCTGTCGAGCTTTCCATAAAAATTGCAGCTGCCGAACATTCTTGGGACGGCTGCTTTGTGAATGCGCCTCTGTTCTGGGTGTGCACACGCCTTATAATTGTAGCTTTCTTTTGTTGCTAGTCGGCAGCTCCAACTGTTAGAGCCCTTGTCTGATTATGTGGAACTCCATTTTAATGGGAACAGCTTTGCTGCGGGTTCTTGTTCTCTTTTCTTTTCTTTTTTTTTTTTTAAGAAATGGTCTCGGAAGCTTCATACTGTGAACCTTTGTTGGGGACAAAGGGTTATTTATGCTAAAGGAAAATGTATTCCCTGCTGAATTAACTGGTGGGAAGCACAACCAGCTTGTTAGCAATGCTCACTTGTGCTTTGGCCTTTTGCTGCGGTGGAGAGGAGAACTGCGATCAGAAAGGGCACTCTGTGGTCTTTGGCCCTCTGCAGGGAAAGCGTGACAGGACCCTAAGCTCCTCTGTTAGCCTCAACTCGGGTTCTGTCTGATCCTCAGAGAGCGCACTATCCAGTTGGCGCTGTGCACTCGAGGTGTGCAAGAGCTCTCGGACGGACCTAACTCTGGAAATAGGTAACCTTTTAGCCTTATCGGGAGTATGCTTGTGCCTACTATAAACAAGCAGCAAACGTATGCTTTTATTTAATCTACATAATCTTTAAGCCTTTCGCTCATTTTCTCCCTGCAGTCACATTAAAGAATTATACGGTTCGGATATGATTTATTAAAGTGCGTCTTTCCGTTGTAGATTCCAAGAACAGCTCTGGAGCCAACGCGGCCGCCTCTTTGGGTTTTTGACAGATCTTCTCGGGAAGGTAGTGAGTACTCTTAAGTCACAGTTGAAATTGATAGCTAACCTCGCTGTCTTCTTATCTAGCAGAAAAAGCTTATGGCTAAGCACGTGAGTCATAAAGTCCATACGACTCATAAAGACGTGGTCAGCACAGAGACGAAAGACGCCTAGGTCTCAGTATCGATTGGGGGGGAGGTACATTTACATCCTTTCACATTATTTTACACAGGAAAAGACACATGTGCCATGAATTCTGTGTGACACCAGGGATGGTGCACCAAAGTGTTTCAGGCCTTTCTGGACCAAGTAGCAGGCGCCCTTACGCGGGTAGAAGTGAGGAGTCACCTCCCAGTTCTCATTGTATTTACTCTGACTAGACGGGAAGGGCTCAGATCTGACGAAGAGGCAGGAAATCGCGTGCCTCGTCCTATGTTTGGGGTTTGGGGGAGCAGTCACTCTGGCACCCATCTAATGCCGTCTTCCTTCTCCAGAATAGAAGTTTCGTCTCAGTGTGGATGACCATGCAGCCTGCAATCCAGGTAAACTTTCTCTTTGTAAAATATAAAGTGAGGATTGATATTATTGACTTAAGTCTTTTTATGACATGGGGATTCTTTAAACACTATATTTCAACACTAGGAATGCTGCATTTTGACTTTCTAGTTCCGAGATTTTGATTCTGAGTTTTCCTTGTACCGGATCTTTGAAAGAATCAAAAGAATGTTGGGGTCCGTGGGTAGAATGTTTTATAGTATTCCCTCCTTACAGTATGGTGCATGTTTGCAGTGGAGGGAACAGTTGGTAGAAAACAAACACAGGGTACAAGGCTTAGTTTAGATAATTGGGCATATGTTTATAAATGAGCCCAAACCTGATTGGATGTTAAAGAAAAGGGCTTCTCTTTTTTCCTGTTTATGGTTGGGCAAAGCCAGCCATGTCACAGAAATCATGATAGTCTAAAGTTTGTGTTTGCTGTATTTATTGCCTTTCTATTCTTTTGTTTTCTTTCTTTAGATATTAGTAGAATAGTTAAATATTAATTTAAAGGCAAAAGGCACACAGAACCTTTATTCCTAGAAATATATAGTCAGCTGCCAATAAATACATCAGGAAGCCAGAGCCTAAGGGTCGATCGCAGCTTAGTTCTGACCCCGCTTTTACCGTCCTCTGTGAGAGGCTGGTGAGGTGTCTGGCCTCCTGCACCTCCGCTTTATCACCCGAAAGGTGAGAATAATAATTCACGTTTTGCAGGGTAGTTGTGAAGCAGCGAGATAGCACATGCAGGAACCTACCAGGATGCACATTGCCGGGTATGCACGCCAGGACTTTGTGCTTTAGTAATTTTTTCTCTAACGTCTGTTTCTATCTCACCAGAGGAGATGGTTTTTTTCCACTTT
This sequence comes from Rattus norvegicus, assembly GCF_021556685.1. Lineage (NCBI taxonomy): Eukaryota > Metazoa > Chordata > Mammalia > Rodentia > Muridae > Rattus > Rattus norvegicus. Next base: position 33,525,023 of record NC_141540.1, on the reverse strand, counting down.
ATAGTTTGTCTGCACAAGTTCAAACAAGACAAAAATCCCACCCGTCGTCTAGGAGCTATTTGCAGTTGTCTCTGACAGGAGAGGGAGCATCAGTTTTCTTCAGTGGGGTGACACCAGGTGTATAAACCGTACTTTAAGGCACACCTCACGCTCACTAGTTGCTGGTCAGCAGGAATCGGACGCTTTCTTGTTCTTCCAGGGTTTTGTTTGTTTTGTTTTTGGTTTTAGCAGGGGCTCCTGTGACTTTTTGATGTGTCTCTTGTCTGTTGAGCGCTGCTTTCCTTTCTGTTAAAATGTCCCAAGGTTCATTTATGCCTCCCATCTCCTGTTCGTTCCTTTCCCTAGCAGTGAGAAAACTGCCCCCCATTCAGTCACTCCTCATGTGTATGACCCCACTCTCACTGGAGCTGGCTGGGCTCTGACACTCTCTAATGAGCTGTCCTGCCCCACCAGACGCCTCGCAGATGCTCACCCTTGTACATCACCGCTGTGTACATTCCACGTCACCTCCCTTGAAGAACTTCCTGCACACCTCCCTTGGAATGGCCCTCCTGAAGACAAGAAGCATTTGTACTCTTTTTGAAAAAGGGACTTCATGGCGGTTTCATAATTTGCACATAATTTTCTATAAACAATCTGAGGGCAAGTCTGCTCGTTTCAAATATTCCCAAGTGGTGTTTTGATAGTATTTTTATGTAGTCTTGTTCTTATCTTTTATTTTAAAATATTAGCAACTACTTTAGGCTTGGCAGACCAGATGGGTATCAGGGTACTTATATAACAACCATTTAAAAATGTTTTAGTTGTAGGCCATACAAATACAGGTAATAAACGAGATTTGAGTGTAGACTATAGTTTGCCCTTGTAATTGCTTTACTCAAAGTATTTGGGAAAAAGTTAAAGATGGCATTGTAGGGGCTGGTGTAATGGCTCAGTGGTTAAGAGTACATGTTCTGGGGCTGGAGAGATGGCTCAGTGGTTAAGAGCACTGACTACTCTTCCAGAGGCCCTGAGTTCAATTCCCAGCAACCACATGGTGGCTCACAACCATCTGTAAAGAGATCTGATGCCCTCTTCTGGTGTGTCTGAAGACAGCTACAGTGTACTTATATATAATAAATGAATAAATCTTAAAAAAAAAAAAAAGAGTACATGTTCTGTGGAGGACTGGCGCTGGTCCTAGACCGCAAACAAGTGGCTCACAGCTACCCATAATTCCAACTCTAAAGGATCTGACACACTCCCCTGGCCTCCTTGGCCACCTGTACTTATATGCCCAACACACCCAGACACACACACACACACACACACACACACACACACACACACACACTTAAAAATAATAAAATAAATATTTAAAGCATCTCAGTTATGATTTGAAGTTTGCAACAGCCATTTCCACATGCATTCACTCCTCCATTCAGCAGACATCTGCTTAACCTCTGCTGTCTGTCCGGGCCAGGGCTAGGTGCTGCCAACATGTATCTTGTAGGGCAGGGGTCATTAACCCATTTTAGAGCTAAGGTGTGGGGATTCTGGTTTAGTTACTCATCTCCTAAGCCAACAAGTGGAGAAAAAAAAATACTATTTGTTGGATTTGTATTCTCTTGTCTCTACAGTAGAATCCATTCATTGTGTTCATTGACATTAACCACTGTATGCATTAAATACTAAAAACATTCCAAATAGTCCAGTTTCCTTGTGATTTATGTATTTTCTATCAGATGGTACAGTTTTGCTTATTCTGGGTGGCCTATGGCTACTTACGTAAACCTAGTCATGTGTGGGTTATGGTGACGTCCAGCAAAGGTTGCTTTCTCTCAGCTGGTTGCTTTTTTGTCTAGGTGTGGTTCGGGGAAGATCTACCTCTGAGTCCCAGGTGTCCTCTGACTTCCAGACATGGCCCCGGATTGGCTGATGTTTGCCAGTATGACGAGTGGATAGCCGTGAGGCACGAAGCCACTCTGTTGCCCATGCAGGAAGATCTCTCTATCTGGTTGTCCGGCTTACTAGGTGAGGCTCACAGAGACACTGATGTTCTCTGTTCATTGACGGAGTGACTGATTGTTCCAGACGCCAGGGATTCTCAAGTGAGCCACAGAGTCAGGCCCTCTGTTCGCACAGTCCATGTAGTCAAAACGACACTCTCACCCTGAGCCTTGATTGCAGGGAACTTGAGATTTGACTGACATAGCCAGTCATTCTGAATAATCAACATTTTATGGTTAATATTATTAGATTCTTAAAAATTGTGTATTTCTAATATCGCTTCATTTATTATTTTTTAAACTGATTTACCCCGATCTTGAATGAGTCATGAGGTTAGACATACTTTAGTGGAAGGCATACTTTAGTTATATAAAAATAAATACAGTTTCTGAAATATGGAGGGATAAAAGCAAAGGAAGAAAACACCACGTGGAGAATGCTGGAATCATATTATTTACTCTATTCAAGAGTGCGATGAGTGCTTTGAACTTTCTTCCCGTTGGGGGAAAAATAGCACTTTTTGCTATGCATATGTGTGTATGCTTGGGTGTGTATGTGTGCGCTCGTGTGTGTGTGTGTGTGTGTGTGTGTGTGTATATGAATGCTTAGGCATGTGTGCATGCGTATCTGTGTATGTATGCATGTATGCTTGGGTATGTGTGTATGTGTATGTATGTATGGGTATGTCTGCATGTTATATGTGCGTATGTATGTATGTATGTATGTATGAGTATATATGTGTATGTGTGCATGTGTATGTGTACATGTGCGTGTATATATGTGCCTGTGTGTAGGTATAGGAGTGTAGTGTGTATATGTGTGTGTGTGTGTGTGTGTGTATCTAAAACCAAATACACACTAGCTTAGCTGCCTACAGTCTCCTGAGCTCTGCCCAACTACACCACCGGCACACCAACACACCTCACTTTTATGTAGGTTTCAGGGACCCAAACTCAGGACCACAGACTTTATGAGGAAGGTTTCTCCTGAGCCCCTCAAATCACTTAGCTCTGGACTGTCCGATTGCATTCTGAGATTTTCATGAGAAGGAGAAGCCTGATAAACACATAATAAGCAGTTTCTCTGGTTCTGTCTGGTATCAGCTTGGTGGCGGGAAAGCTTTTAAAGCTTATAATGTAAAATGCTGTTTAAAGAAACTGTTTTAGGGCTAGAGAGGTGGCTCCGAGGTTAAGAGCATTGTCTGCTCTTTCAGAGTCCTGAGTTCAATTCCCAGCAACCACATGGTGGCTCACAACCATCTGTAATCAGGTCTAGTGCCCTCTTCTGTTCTGCAGGCATACATGCAGGCAGAAAGCTGTATGATGTATACCAAATAAATAAATAAATAAATAAATAAATAAATAAATAAATATTTTTTTAAAAAAGCTATTTTAGAGGCAAAAGTTGATCTCCCCAGTTATTTTGCCACTAATGTACTTAACCTATAAATTACAACAAAACCTTTCTTATCTATAAAGAACATTGTTTTCTTGTACACGTGATATTAATGTGAATTTATCTAACATAGGTGTACATGTTTTTCCTGAACTTTATGTGGCACAACATTTTGCTTTTGTCTTTGGCTGAACCCGGCATCACTTGTTTTCCTAGACCTCCTAAGGGGGGTAACTCAGGGTCTCATCTGGTGTTCCTTTAGTTTTCCAGCTCATATCCGATTGTATTCAAGTTTTAGCCTCTGCTTTCGAATTCGCTGTTTCTATGTGTCTTAACTTTAACATGTGCTTTTAGGTATTGACATTAAGGCGGAGAGATTATTGGAAGAACTCGATAACGGGGTGCTGCTGTGCCAGCTAATCAATGTCCTCCAGAACATGGTGGGAGCCGGCCTCTCTGAGGAACCAGGGGTAAGTGAGTGAGTGACAGCGGGGATTGGCTCTTCACCTCTGCGCCTCGCTGTCCCTGTACCTCTATACTTCCAGCCTGCAACTGGCTTTAAAAAATGGATTTCATTCTTTGAGCATTTGAAAGATAATATTTGTAAACTAAAGTAGAAACAGTACCCTTGAGGCTTGGAAGATGGCCCGGTTGCTCATCATGTAACAAGTAAACATGTAACATATAGAGCGCTTGGCATGTAACATGAGGGCCTGAATTCAGAGCCTCAGCACCTATGTGAGAGTCCAGTTCTAGGAGACAAAGACAGGCAGATTCCCAACGTCCCCCTGGCCCACGAGTCCACCTAGTAAGTCAGGGAGTTTCAGGTTCACTGAGAGACCCTGTCTTCAAAACCAAATCTCCATGAGTATACACATGCATGGGTTCACAAACATATATATGTACCCGAAACAACAACATCAATATATTTACCTCGTGGGGTTATTTTGAGTGTTCACTGGTACTAAGTCTATAAACAGTATCTAGGGTAGCCTAATGTGCTATAGGTGATCTCCAGCAGTGAGATCCTAAAAGCACAGATAGAGCCATTCGCACACTACTGTCTGGTTATGGGAGAGAAGGGTTCGTGGTTGTTCTCGGCTGTGCTGCCTGGTTTTATGTCCAGTTGGCACAAGCTAGAGTTATCTGGAAGAAGGAAACTTCTATTTTAAAACGCCTCCATGAGATCCAGCTGCAAGGCATTTTCTTAATTAGTGATCTATGGGGGTCAGGGGGCAGCCCATGGTGGGTGGTGCCGTCCCTGGGCTGGAGGTCCTGGGTTCTATAAGAGAGCAGGCAGAGCAAGCCAGGGGAAGCAAGCCAGTGAGCACCACTCCAGGGCCACTGCATCAGCTCCTGCCTCCAGGTTCCTGCCCTCCTGTCCCGACTTCCTTCAGGGATGGATAGTTGATACTGATGTGTAAGCCGAATAAACCCTTTCCTCCCTCACTTGCTTTTGGTCACAGGGTGTCACCACAGCCGTGGAAACCACAAGACAATGCTGTCTTTATCATTCTCGTCTTCTCTATAGTCTTCGTCTTCTGCCTTGGTGGTAGAGTTATGAATATTGGTGGAATATACAGCATTTTTAAAGATAAAGAGATGATTTGAAGTAGATTAGGTTTCTCATTTTTCTTTTTATCAAATGTTCAGTGTTTTTGAGAGTTTGGAGCCTGGATATACTATTAGTGAAATATAAAATGGTATCATTGCCCTTGGAGGACAATATATCTAGATGGATGCAAACTCGCACATGTGTGTCATATATGTAATACTGAAAGTACATCCTGTGGCATATAAAATTCTCTACTTCTAGGAATTTGTTCCAAGAAAATCACAGATAAAAATAATATAAAAGTTAAAAATAACCTGCTTATTAATAGGAATGTAGATATAACGGCGGTATCTAGACACATTGGAATATTATGTTTATTAGAAATGATTATTCAATGTGTTCTTTTTAAGTCTTAAATATGCTCACAACCTAGCCAGTATCCATACTTTAAATGTGCATGCATGCTCATGCACACACAGAAATCAGCTTGCTCTATGGCATTTCCTAGGTACATCTGCAGACCTTTGCCCAGAGATATTCTATTGAAATGACAGTGAGAGGATTTCAGTTAACGCTAATCATCTTTGTATCTCGCTATATTCATTTGTATATTTTTGGAAATGATAATATATTCTGTATTTAATCATGCATGAAGGCTATTTCAGTTCTGGATAATAGCACCCAGGAGAGGCCTACACTTGGTAATAGCAGTGCTCTCTAGGGAGACACTGGCAGCGGTGGAGAAAGAGCCATTGTACCTGTTGCATTAAAACTGTCGCTGTGATGGATTGCCAAGTTCAAAAGCAAAGGCAGAAGAGCTCCCCTCTTCCCTGCCCAGGCCTGGCAGGAAGTCACAATACTCTTGAGCCACACGGTTAAACCTCAAGAATAAACACCTAGGGCTTTCTGGGACTGCTTCACCAAAGAACCTGAGTTAAGGACGGACAATGACTGAATTTTTGGTCTCTTGCTTCTTGAGTCTGTCTGAAGAGGAAAGCGAGACCGAGGATTTGTTAAACTACAGCACAGCAGAGTCTTGTGTGCATGTTGAACAGTGCGGAGAGACACCTTCGTAATTGCCAGGCCGCTATTTTAAATTTTGAGGTTCTTATGCTGCTTTAAAAAATGAGCAGAGAAGCTTGGATCTCCTGCTAATCTTGAGTAGGTCATTTTCATAGGAATCTTTCTGGAAAACAAGTAAAAGAAGAAAATCATTTTGGAGGATAATTATTTTCCCTCCAAACTGTGCAGTCTTTAGGTGCATTTAATTTAACATTTACTTTGTCCTACTGAGATGAACACCTAAGGAAAATATCACTTGTTTGTTTGTTTATCCTTGTGTCTTTTCTAGAATTTTCCAATGAGAAAAGTGCCCTGTAAGAAAGATGCTGCCTCGGGCTCATTCTTTGCCAGAGACAACACTGCCAATTTTCTTCACTGGTGCCGGCGCATTGGGGTTGACGAAACTTACCTCTTTGAGTCTGAAGGTTTAGGTAAGAACTGTTGCTCTTGGAGCTGTCAGTGTTTGTTAGGCCATTTCCAGGTCTGTCCCTCACTTCTGAGTTTCTAACACAGTGACTCAGAGTGCCATGTCATGGTTACTAACACTTCATTTATACGTGAAGCAGTGGGAGACTCAGATATTAAGTCTTCCCCTTATTTTAATGGCCTTTATATATCTAGAATTCTCTTGAGTTGGCTGCCAGAAGATTCTGTACTAATGCTCTACTGTTTTCCCGACAATTGGTTCTAGCCGTTCTAAATTACTAGCAATTCCTCTTTACCCAGGTCATTACAGAAATAAGAGGTGAAATGTGCTTTTAGTAGTCAGACTTAATTGTCATGATAGCTGCCATCTTTATTATCTAGAAAGAATGATGTTTTTGACATTCATTAAAGAACTCATGCTCCCAGCAGGGTGGTGATAGCACGTGCCTTTAATTCCAGCACTCAGAAGGCAGAGGTTTGGGATCAGCCTGGGCTACAGAGAGTAGTACAGCCAGGGCTACCCAGAGAAACCCTGTCTCAAAAAAGCAAGCAAGCAAACAACAAGAAAACATGCTCCACTGAAGAAGTGTTGATGTATTTTTCTCATTTTCTTAAGTCAGCAGAAGCATCTATGTGGTACTAATGGGACATCTGGCTGGCTATTTTACACACACACACAAACACACATGCACTCACGCACACATACACATACGCACACATGCACATACACACACACATGCACACATGCACATAGACACTCTCTCTCACACATACACATGCACACAAACACACTCCAAAGCATTTATAGGTGTGTATGTGTATACATACGCATGTACTGAAATGCACATGCACAGAATGTATGATGCTGTGGTAAGAGCACTTTATCTCAAAGGAGACACTGTATTTCTAGAGGTTTTTTTTTTTTTATCACTGACACCGTTTACAGCTCCTGATTTATGGTGGTGATTAAAAGCAAACAGACTCTTGGTTGAATTTGCTAGTGTGGCCTGCTCAAGGAAAGACTGCAGCCTGCTCGGTGTGCTTCTGCCTCCCCCTTGCCCAGTGTAGAGTAGGGCGCAGTGGTTTGCCCTAGAGTCTGCTGTGCTGGAAGCTCAGGTGTGCTGATTGTCACCCACAATGAAGCTGATTAAGTGGCATATCCAGCTCCTAGAGGTCAAAGGGAGGGGATGCTTTGAATTCTCTCCTTTGTAGCTTACTCTGTGATCGTCTAAGATTGTCATTTAGTGTTAAATGCAGAAGACATCTTCCAGCCGTGCTGAAGAGCAGTGTAAGACTAAGAAAAACACTGTCGATACCAGTAATTCATTCCTAGGCATTGAAGTGATCATTCTCTCTCTCTCTCTCTCTCTCTCTCTCTCTCTCTCTCTCTCTCTCTCTCCATCTGCTTGGCACTCAAAAGTAATTTTGTGAAATAAATATATTATTTTAAAGTACTTAGGACATTTGTAAAAACAGGTTTGAATTTTTTCACGATAAATTCCTTTATTTCTGTAGATGTTAAATTCAAATGGAAGCCTTTCCGTTGCTTTAAACAGTAATACTTTACAGTCAGGCATGTTGGTACACACCTCTAATCTCTGCCTGAGCCGCGTATCACGCAGGATCTGTTTCAGAGGAGATTGGTTTTGTGTATTAATGGTTGCTGTTCACACCTCAAGGAAGGCTGCCCTTTCCTGATGTAGGACCACTGTTTCTATTAATTACTTTGGTTGATTTTCATATATTCAACTATTCACATTCCTGGCATAAATTGTAATTGTTCACTGCACATAATTTTTCAGTGCTGCTGGATCGTGTCACCAGCTTACATTCGTATCTGAGAGGTTTCCATACTGGTTTCTGTTTTGTTTGGTTTGTGTGTGTGTGTGTGTGTGTGTGTGTGTGTGTGTGTGTGTGTGTGCGCGCGCGCGCGTGTGTGTGTGTGTGTGTGTGTGTGTGTGTGTGTGTGTGTGCTATCTTCTCTGGCTTCTGTCTTTGTTTTGAAGATAATGATCCTCAGAGAGTAAGGTAGGAATTGCTAACTCTATAGAGAACTCTATAGAGTAAAGTCAAGGTGACAATTCTCTTCAAACAGCATTTCCTGCTGAGGAATCTGAATGATTATGTGTTCAGGAGAGGGCAGAGGTCAAGCCTCTGCGTTCTCCACCTTATTTTTGAGCCAGGGTTTCTTGCTAAACCTGGAGCTCACTGGTTTGTCTGGGTCAGGCAGCCAGGGAGCTTCGGGATCTCGGGGGTTTATCTGTCTCAGCGCTGGTTGCAGGGCGTACCGCCCGCCATGCCTGGCTGTTGGTGCTCCACATCAGAACTCAGGGTGGTTTTTGTTTGTGCTGGAAGGACCTCATGACTGAAGTCTTCCCACCCCTCACTGTATGCAGTGCTATCAAATACACAGGTTTTGGACATCCTAGGCCACTGGCCATTCTCTTTTGCTCCTAGTTTAATTATTTATAGGACAGAAGGAATTATTAGAAAGAGACAGTAAAAATGTGTTTCCTGAGCTTCCTCTAAGCCTGTTGTCTTCATTTTTCTTTCTTACACTCTCTGCCAGAGTGTATTTCCTGTTTTGCATCTGAGGCTTAAAACATATGCTCTTATTTTTCCCCAGTTTTGCATAAAGACCCCAGGCAGGTGTACCTGTGTCTTCTTGAGATTGGCCGCGTCGTGTCAAGGTGCGTATTTCTCAACATTTCAGAATCTCAAAATCATAAATACCTTTAAACCATTTAATTTCATCATAGTTTCTGTACCCAAAGAACGCTATTCTTGATTAAAATGGAGTAGCCCAATTTCCCGTTTTATCTTCTGTGTCTTTATTTGCTTGTATGTACGTGAGCACATCTACACTTACTGTCTTCTTTCATTGTGTATGACATTGTGAAAGGGCTACTTAACATTTCTGGATTAAGAATAAGGTAAAAGCATGCAGTTCAAAGCGATCAGGTCCCATTTGGTAAGAAGGCTGAGCCCCTGTGTCCTGCATGCCTGTAACAGCCCTATCTGCCCACCAGCTTGTTTTAAATCTGCCTTTCAGGACTGCAGGGAAAATACTGAACAAATTACATATGTTGTGATACAGAGATTGTAGTTGAATTTTGGGCGATCTGAAACATTAGAAAGCATATCACTGTCTCAGTGCAGCGATTTGTAGAAAAGAGTCATACAGACTTCACTCCAGAAATAAAACATTACCTGTCTTGATCTGCGGAGACGTAGTTAGGCGTGCACCAAATGATCAGATTTCCCGGCTTACTTTCAGATATGGAGTTGAGCCACCAGTGTTAGTAAAACTTGAGAAAGAAATTGAATTGGAAGAAACCTTGCTTAATACCTCAGGGCTTGAAGAGTCCATCAGCATCCCCAAGTCCTGCTGTCAGCAAGAAGAATTACATGAGGCTGTAAGTAACCGCTGCGCTCTGTGGACTGTGCCAGGCGGAGTTTTGTAGTTTTCTGTATTTCTTAAATTGTTACTGGAAATACTACATATAAAAGAAAACGGTTCCTTTTCAGAATATATTCCAGTGGCTCACCTCCACTCTCTGAGTTCTACGTGTGTGTGAAGACTAGATGTATACCCCAAGAGTGACAGGTTAAAGGCCACAAGAAGCAAATGGTTCTTTTTATTTATTTTTTTTTTCTTTATAAATTGGTGGCATTGTAGTCTGGCTTGTAAGTAATCAAGGATTGCTTTCTTGGTGATATATTGTTTTATAGTGCTAGTCCAAGCATGAGGTGATGAGAGGTTGAATTTGGACACAGTGGTAAGCAATGAAGCAAGCGGAACAAGTATAAGCCGAGTTTCAGAAGCAGAATTGACAGGACTTATTCGAGGATCGTGAGGGAGAGACAGATCCAAGGTTAAGTGGATGGTACCCAGGCTGCTAGGGGAACGGAGTAGGCAGAGAGGTTGCAAGGGTAAAGTGATGGTTTAACGTTGTCCCTAACAGACAGTATGCACAATTGTTCTATGGTGGGCTCTGTTGCTCTCATTTTCTCAACAGTACCTGCTTCTGTAGAAATTAACAGAATCGTTCCTTTAGGTTCTAAATCATTTTCAATGACTGTGGTGTAAGTGATGGAGGTGGGCAGAATATCAAATAATATCAAACATTTTCTGTTGACTATAATAACTGAAGGATTTGTGGCACTTTATTTTACATTTGTGGGTACACTGTAGCTGTCTTCAGACACCCCAGAAGAGGGCATCAGGTCCCATTACAGATGGTTGTGAGCCACCATGTGGTTGCTGGGAATTGAACTCAGGACCTCTGGAAGAGCTGTCCGTGCTCTTAACTGCTGATTTATAGCATTTTAAAGAAAAGTTTAGTGTACAAAATTCTTTGACAGTAAGAATAGATCATTAGTAATAAATATTTAGAAATACTTCTTTTCTTGTTTGATATAATTTCTTTGATAAATCATTCAGCCTGGGGCCTGGAGAGCAGTTGGTAGAGGGACCTGCTGCACAAGCCTGAGAGACCGAGCTCAAATCTGCAGCACCCGTGTAAAACTACTGTGGAGGGGTGTGCGTGTGAGTGAGTGAATGTGTGTGTGTGTGTGTGTGTGTGTGTGTGTGTGTGTGTGTGTGTGTCCCTAGTGCTGTGGGGGTGGGAGGCATCAGGCAGAGACACTCAATTTGTTGGAGCTCGCTGGCCCACCAGTCTAGCTCAGAAGAACAAAAAGGAAGAGGGGGGAGGGGGAGGAGGAGGAGGAGGAGAAGGAAAAAGACAAGACATGCTTGATGTAGACTTCTTGCCTCCACACACATGCGTCTACACATGCGTCTACACTTGCATTATACAAAACAACATACAAAACACATATGTCACACTGACACATACATATATATGTATATATCTCCACAAAATAAAACAGAATAAATATTCAGATTACCTTGTAAGACAGATTAAGAGTGTTAGTTGAAAAAGCTTTATTAGATCAAAAGTATTTACCTGTATTATTGACACATTTGATGACTATAAGTATCGGAGTGGGAAGCAGAAATAATATAGTGGATAGAAATTATTTAAACCTTCACCAAGTCTTAAAGAATGGTAATTAACAAAGGAAACTGAAATACTGTTGTTAAATGAAAAGTTTCGATATAATTTGTTACGTGAAGACAGTACACTTGATAGGAAAACACTTTCAGTGGGCAGATGCATGGGGGACTAAGCTCATACAAGAAGAAATACAATGTTGAAATTTAGTATTTAAAGAAATAAGATTAAGACAGCAACAAAATACTTTGTTCTGATAGCAAAAGTTTTAAAAGTTGGAAAAATGAAAGCTACATAAATCGTGGTGAAACTGTACTTAGGAATTGCTATTGTTAATGAAAACTAGTGTATAATTGTGAAAGTAGATATTAAGAGCCGAAAACATACTCTTTTTTCATTTTTATTATCCGGGGTTTATTAAAAAAATAAACAAAAATGTTTATTATACTATTATTTATAATGGGGAAAAATTAAGTAATATAAAAACCCTCCAATAGTCAAAGACTTGGTAAGTTAGGATTCAGTGTTGTCACAGACTGATCAGTTTATGTGACTGCTGTGATGGCTATGTAGCAGGGAGAAAATGCTGATTTTTATGAAAAATATGTGTATTTGGAAAAGAATGGGCATGAGAATGAAAATAAGGCAGTTTCACTGTAGATGGTTTTCTTCAGCTTTTCCTTTTATGGCATAGCTGTTAACTGTGCCATAGCAGATCTAGGGCTGTTACCCACAGCTCACTCATTCATTACCTTGTGTGGACTCTGCTGGTGATGCCTGCGGGTGCTGACAGCTTCAGATTACCAAACGTAAGCTCCGATTCGGTCAGTATGCATGTTCCATGGTCACCTATACATGGACATGATATACAGAGACCCTGCATTAATATTTAACATATAGGACAATTACTATTTGGTTCGTTGTGTTAGTACCTACTGATTATGCCAATTGAATATGAAATTTTATAAACTTACAGTTTTACAGAACCGCAATGGCTAAAAGAAATGCCTCCTGTCAGATTACCTTGCGTAACTAATGTATAGGCATGTTCTAATCGTCATCAGCTTGTTTCACGTGTGTGAATGTGGATGCATAGGCGGAAATGCACCCAGTCTGTGTGCAAAGGGAACGTCACTGAGTGACTTATAAGGACCAATCCCAGTCGCTTATAGGCACATTTTCTTGTTAAGTGAATGCCATATGGAGATATATTCTATTAATATAATTTCCTTATCAGACCCTCCGAATCCATAATTGTTAACTTATTTTTGGTAGCTAATTAAGGCAATCATGAATAGTGCACAGCTAAATTGGGTATATCTGAAGATGATGTTTAAAACATCAGGACTAAGTTCAATTAAATGAATATATTTTGATACACTTAGTATGATAAGTAACTGTGAAAATAGTTATGACCTTTTTGCTGTTGTTGTTTTGTCTTGAGATGGGGGTCTCACTGTGCCACCCTGACTGGCCTGGGACACAGTGTGTAGACAAGGCTGGCCTCAAACAATTGGAACTCTCCAGCCCTTCCTCCTGCGTGCTGGGGTTAAAGATGTGCACCGGCATGCCAAGTGTGACTTTTTTTATTAAAAATATAACTCGAATGGCTCAGTGGTTGAGAGCACTGACTGCTCTTCCAGAGGTCCTGAGTTCAATTCCCAGCAACCACATGGTGGCTCACAACCATCTGTAATGGGATCTGACGCCCTCTTCTGGGGTGTCTGAAGACAGCGACAGTGTACTTGCATACATAAAATAAATAAATCTTTGAAAAAAAAAATATATATATATATATATATATATATATATATATATATAACTCGAGGAGAAAGCCCAATAATTTGTCTTAGAGGCAGATATGTAAATTTTTTTCACTTAACCATATTTCAAGAGGTATCTTCACTTTATCAATTTATTTTATTTTCCTTGTTTAAAATATAGAATTACTGGATTTCTTTCCCTAGCTACTATAATTTTACCATTTTCCGAGGTTCAGGGACCATTAAGGAAAGGAAGGTCCAAAGACTGTGGAGCCAGAGGTCATGGAGGAGTATTGTGAAATAATACTTGTGTGCTCGTAAGCTCACAGTAGTTGGTTGCCTGCACAACCGGATCAAGCCAGTTGGCACGTCAGCAGGAATGGGACCAGGGTCACCAGGCCCCACCCCTACCTCAGAAGCACTTGGCATTTGACAGATGTTGGGGAGGGAGAGTTGGATTTCTAAAGGAGTGTGGCCCCTTGTAGGCTGTCCATGCTGCGGTGGGCGAGCCCTCAGCCACCTGTCTATGGCAGCAGCACTAAGTGTGCTCAGAGGTTATCAGAGAGAAGAAAGGAGAAGGTGTGAAGTCTGGAGCAAGGACATGAAGTGTTGGGCAGGAGTTGAAATGGGGAGTTGGAGGCAGATGTGGTCACAATACGTGGTATGCATGTTTGAACATCTTAATACATCAAGAAAGATCTTTGAGTGGTAGAAGTTTTTTTTTTTCTCCCTTCAATTTCCTCATGCTTCCTGAATGGAAATATTAAAAGTTTTACCCAATCCTGAGCATATAGACATAAGTCTCTGCTTGTTTTAGCAGGAACTCGGAACAAATCTAGGTATTCCCACATTATTAATTTAGCATTGTTTTTTTTTTTTTTTTCTTTTTCCTTTTTCTTTTTTCTTTTTTTCAGAGCTGGGGACCGAACCCAGGGCCTTGCGTTTGCTAGGCAAGCGCTCTACCACTGAGCTAAATCCCCAACCCCTAATTTAGCATTGTTTTAATGGAAAAATGAGAACTCCTACGTAGCCTCTGTCTGACTAGTCTTTGATTCAAGGCAAATGTAATTATTTAGGGCTTCAGACTATTCAAACTTAATGATCGCGTGCTGTCTAAAAGACCAGCAAGTGTTTTGAGTTGACTTGATTGTCTTATCCGTTTACAGCCCATCAGTGTTTATGACACCAAGGCTACTTTCAGCTGGGCTAAGACGGGGAGACCTAACCCTCATCACGACTAGCCAGTGTGGCTTGTCTGGCTGTGTCAGATTTCAAAATTTGTTAGCAAGGAATGGAGAAGAGACAGTTGAACCAGCTTTATATTTTTATCTTTGAGATTCATTTTCCTATCAAACAACATGGCGTTTTAAGTTTTAATAGGAACTTTCTGGTAAGCACTGAGTGTTGATGTTTTTGCTAACCGTAGGTTAAGCACATCGCCGAGGACCCTCCTTGTAGCTGTTCTCATCGATTTTCCATTGAATACTTATCTGAAGGGCGGTACCGGCTGGGGGAGAAGATACTCTTTATAAGGGTAAGTCTGATCTTTACAACCTGTATTCATGCAGATTTGTCTTGGAATCGGGTTTATTATTTCCCCTCCTTCTTTTGATCCCCCTTTACCTTGTAAAAAAAATTAGAATAGAGGGGCTATTAATGGAAGGATTTCACTGTGCAGGAAAGATGTGGTATGCTGGATTCCAGGAATTTTAAGTGAGTTTGAGTAGACGCTTTTAGCATTCAAGTAATTAACTAGAAGACAACTGAGACTGTTTAAACATTGAACAGAATTAAATAACAATAATTGCATGTGCTTCTGGGAATTTACTGAAGTTTTCAGATTTTCTTAAATGGAATAATTTTCCGTCGACTCCTTAAGAAGATATGAACAAAATAGAATGTCCACTAAGGTCAGTATTGGTAGTCAGAAAATAGACAGAAATATTGCCATGTAGGATGAGAATACTTTCAGGAGGAAGCATAGCCTTTGTCTTAGGTCACACACCAAAGTGGTGAGAATACCCGTGTTATAGCCATGTTCTGGTTTACAGCGAGAATACTCATGTTAATGCCATGTTATAGTTTACGGTGAGAATACCCGTGTTAATGCCATGTTATGGTTTATGGTGAGAATACCCATGTTAATTCCATGAGTTTGTGGTGAGAATACCGGTGTTAATGCCATGTTATGGTTTATGGTGAGAATACCCATGCTTATGGTCTTCCCTTATCCCATCTGTAGTCAGTTACTTCCCCTTTTTGTTGATAAGTCATTAAAATCTAACCTGTTTATCATTTTTCTACTTTTGATATAACACAAGAGCTGTTTTCTCTCAATTCAGGAACACAATAGAAAGGTACTTGAACACACATCCCGGCCAGTTCACAAAGAATCCTCACGTTTACTTACACCCTGAATCCAACTCCTAGAGAAGCCCCCAGTTCACTTTCTGTCTTCTGATTAGCCCTCTACGCCGTGCACATGCCTGTGATGTGTTCTGATTATTCTCCTCCATCCTCGTTTATCTCCCCCTCATCCCAACCAACTCAGTTTCGTCTTCCCTACAATCCCTTTCAGTCCTTAGGACTTTTGGGTTTGTCGTGAGACTTAATTGGTTTAGTTAGGACGGTCCACGTAGGTATTGGCTTGAAACTATCCATTGGAGCCTAGAGGGTCATCAGTGGGAATCCAGTTGAAGGCAGTTTCCCCTCTCCCTGAAGCAGTTAATAGCAAACAGAAGCAGAAAATCAGGTTAGTTGGCTGTGAACATTAATTAGCCAAATAACCGGAAGAGAGACTTGAGGATAGTGTTTGTGGAGTCTTCCGGTTTGCTTTCTTAGCAGAAAGTCAGCAGGGAGGGGTAGGGTTCCTTAAGCCCCTCCTCCATCCATGCTTGACTGATGGGCCCAGTCTTACAGGCTCAGTGCAGCCGTCCACAGCCTCTAGGCGCCTCCCCAGAAGATGAAATTTCTCAGCCTTTCTTCCTGTCATCTGACTCTTATATCCTCTCCATACCCTCTTCCAAATTGTTTCCTGAGCCTCAGAGGGAATGCTATATAAACGACATTGGTGCTGAACGCTTCTCCATTACATAGACTCTGCAATCTCTGAGGCCATGGATCTGTGCTCACCCTGGCTTGCTCCGAAGGGCATGCTCTTTGATTAGGGCCAAGAGTATCAGCACGTAACTGTGCCATAAACATGAGGCACACAGACTGGGATTTAGAGCTAGAATTTAAAGCTGAGCTCATATCGATATGAAGATGTACCAGCCGAGAGGACAGGGGCCTGAAATCCAGCATGGCCACATTGGCCGAGCTAGGGTTTGTTTTACCCCTACAAGAGTACCCGTGGAGGGGCAGCCTGGCAGGTTTGACGTTAGTCACAAATTTCTTAATCTCTCAGGGCCATTCTTATCTGCAGGGAAACTTATATAAGTGCTTTGTTTTGTTTTAAAGATTTATTTATTTTATGTATATGAGTACACTGTCGCTGTCTTCAGACACACCAGAAGAGGGCATCAGATCCCATTACAGATGGTTGTGAGCCACCATGTGGTTGCTGGGAATTGAACTCAGGGCCTCTGGAAGAGCGGCCAGTGCTCTTAACTGCTGAGCCATCTTCCAGCCTAATATAAGTGTTTGAAAGATGAAATTGATAGACTAAAACTTTTAAATTTAAAATACAAGTTTTAGTTGTTCTTTCTAATTACATTTTTGGCAACCTTGAGGCTTTTTTCTGTCTCCTTCCCTTCTTTCAACACTCAATCCAGGGAACAACATTGTAATTTCAGTTTTCTGTATTAACTGTGTGACTTTTAGTATTCAAACTATTTATAAACGTTTGCATTACGAAGTGAAGGGCTTTTGTTATTAGTTGTATAATCTAATACTAAACTTACTATTTTAGTATTAAAAAGAGACAGCCAATTTGAAGTGAAGCGCTTGGGCAAGTACTAGGGAGTTTCCCAGGTAACAGCAAATGTAAATCGAGATTATGAACAGATTGAAGCTGTAAACCTCACAATTTCACTTTTTTGACTTTGACTTTTTTATTTTCACTTTTTGGGGCAGATGCTTCATGGAAAACATGTTATGGTCCGCGTTGGCGGAGGCTGGGATACTCTGCAAGGATTTCTGCTGAAATATGACCCCTGTCGAATACTACAGTTTGCTACCCTAGAACAAAAAATTTTAGCATTTCAGAAAGGAGTTTCTAATGAAAGTGTGCCAGATTCGCCTGCCAGAACTCCTCAGCCTCCAGAAATGAACCCTTTGTCAGCAGTTAATATGTTTCAGAAACAAAATTTAAAACCTGGCACACCAGTGAGTGTTCCGAAGGGCAAGGAGAGACAGGTACACCGGCCAGGTGCGTGTCTGCCTGCCTCGTCAGTAAAAGGTAATTTGGCTTCCCTGTCTACCCGTTCTAAACGTCCAGATTCTCCAGCCTCACTTCTGCATCCCAAGGTCACATCTTTGAAGGGCATAGCAAAAAAGGTGAACGCTCCTTCCAACAGTGCATTGTCCTCTCTGACTTCCCTAAATCCAGCGGCTAAACCAAGCACTGCAAAGTGTGCATCAGAGTCGGGGAGAAAATGTGTCACCTTCCCCAAGACTCCTCAGACCAAGGCTGTTCCAGCCCAGAATTCAAGGGATCCATCTAAGTCTAGACTTTTACCAAGTAAACCTCCTGGAAACATTGAACCAAAGCATTTGAAACACAACCATCTTTCTTCCAGGGCTGAGTCATCCACGTGCCCAAAGCTTCCTAAAGGCACTATGCAAGGAAGGCCTAACCTTTCTCCTTTCCAGTCGCCTGCAAAAGTCACAAAACCCAGTTCTAAAACTAGAGCCATAGGTCTCGGGACACAGTCTCAGCCACCTGATAGAACTCTGAAGTCAGGGGCTACCTCAGCACCAAGACATCAGTCTACGCTGAATTTAAATAATCCAGCTTCTGTGTGCTCAGGGTCCTCGGCGAACACTACTCAGAAATTGAAAGGTAAGAGTACAGTTTCAGTTGCCAAAAAACCACCTCAGAGTAAGGGCATCTGCCCGAATCTAGGGCCTAGCTCTTCAAAGTCTCCTGGCCGTACCCCACTGTCCATTGTGACTGTTCCCCAATCTGCTGCCAAGTCAGAAACCGTCTCAAAGTCAGCAAAGACTGCCATGAAGGGCCAGTACTCAGCCAAAGGGCCTCCCAAAAGCAGCAAGGCACCAGCTTCCTCCCAGAACCCACCCTCGTCTGGTAAGGGAGCAGACAGTGGAAATAAAACACCTACTGCCAAGAAAAAGGAAGAGGATGACCATTATTTTGTTATGACTGGAAATAAGAAGCTTAGAAAATAAATATATCTTTATCGTTTCAACAAATCAAGGCTATCAGTGAACAGGGATCCACAGGATCCCCAAAGATCTCCTGTCAGTCTGCCTGTCAGTCAGTCTGTCAGTCAGTCTGTCTGTCTGTCTGGAGAGCTGCAGACATGAGGTCGAGATGGGACAAAGCTGGGTCAGGAAGGGACGGAGTCACGTGCATTTTGTATGCTAATGGACAAATGTGTAAGTTTTGATTTGTTTCGTCTTGTTACTGTCTGCTGTTTGAGGGAAATGTAGAAGTCCGACAACACTACTAGAATTTTAACTACCGGTGGTCTAATTTTGAATAGGTGTTAACTGTCGAGATTATCTGCTAATGGCCACTCTGATGCTCTTAAACACTAGCTACTGCGCTCAGTCACAAAGCCGTGGTCTGCTTGGCGTTGGTGTGTACCTAGAGTTCCAGCTCTGAAGGCTGGGCAGGCGTACATAGTAAAACCTAGCAAGGTTCCGAAATGCGCGGGTAATAGCTACCTAAGGTAATTCGTTGGTCTAGCAGTCCTAAGTACCAATGACCCCTGCTGCTTAGTTTGATATTACTCTAAATTAAATGGAATCCTTTTTATTTAAATCTCTATAACCTTTCCATATCAGAAGGGACTTTTTTTTCTAAATTAAACTGGGCTTTTATTAATATTGGTATCATTTTATAACCAATATTTTTGATAAGAAAAAAAACCTCAACCAAGTAAGTTAACTTATTGAATCATAAGCTGAAATTTAGTAAGAAGTAAATATATATGTATATAATCTAGACACTTTGTATCTTATATTTTCAGATGAAGCCTGTGCAGTGTGATGGGGAAACATTTAATAGCTTTTAGCATATTAAAATATTTTAAATAGACATTTCCTATGTGTACAGATAAAAATTTTTTATTGAAATAATGTGTTTTGATACCAGAATTAGGTTTTAATGATCTTAAAATTAAAAGGGATGGGGGTGTGGATCAGTGGATAAGTCATGTCTAGTGCAGGCGTTGGGGCTGGAGTTTGGGTCCCTATACCTACCTAACAATCTGGATGGTTTGAAGGTCTGCCTGCAGTCCCAGCACTCAGGAAGAGAGAGAATCCCCTGAGACAAGCTGGCCAACTAGAACAGCCGGTGGATGAGACACAGCTTTTCTGGTCTCTCTATGTACAGATCCATACATACATGCCTGCACACATGTGCATGTGCACACACACACATATATGCATGCACAGCACATATATTAACACATATAAAAAATTAAGATGGTATTAAGATAGCCTTAGAGTGATACTGTGCACACATCCCATCAGGTGACTCGTATTTCTTTTGTTAACACACTATCGATTTTAATTAGCTTCTCCAAATTATGTTCACCTTCATTAGTAAAGCCATGTTGTGCTTGGTTTCCCAGTGCCCAGCAGGCAGTGCACGTGGTGCCTCCTGTTCTGTAGGCACAGTCTCTTCAGGAATTCCCAGATGAGGTAATGACAGCATGAACTCTTTCCGCACACAGTGATACTTATGAATGATTTATGTACAGGCCTGTCACCATTAAAGTTTATTAATGTACCCTGAGAACTTTTAAGGGTGTTTTAAGTGACTATGGTATTACCGGGTATCCTAAGTTTTACAGGGGGTGGAGGGACAGGTCTAAGTGATACATGTCTCAAAAAATGTCACTTTAACTCCTCTTTTATAACTCAAATACCCTCCCTTTAAAATCTCCTTGCCTTCCTCTTTCTCTTCCTTTATTTTCTTTGTGATACTGAGGGCCCTGATCTGGGTGTCTCACATTGCCAGGTAAGCAATGACAGAGCTTCCTCTCCAGGCCCTTCAAATACGGTTTCTAACACAAAGTAGTGCGCAGGCACACCATGGCTGAGCGAGTGGGTATCATAGCTGGCTGCTGGCATTCTCTAGACCTACAGCAAGAGAACCTTGTGTGAGAATCCAGTGATCTTCACCCGAGAAGTATGCTTAAAACCAAATTGGAGATCTCCTTGGTAGAGCTTACAACAGAAGCCACCGAACACTTGGAATTTTTTTTTTTTTTTTGAGACATGTCTCTAGTACATAGCTGGAGATGACCTTGAATTTCTGATACCCCTGCCTCCGTTTCCCAGGCACTGGAATTACAAGCATGATTCCTCCGTACCCCTAAAACTTATGATAATTGATGATACCATAGTTACTTAAAACACCCTTAAGACTCCCCAGACTTGCTTCATTCAGTTCTGAGCATCGAGAACGGCAACATTTACATCTTTGAAAGCATCTCTAGTATTCGAGAGATGGCAGGAACATTTCTAGTAATTAGGAATGTCTAACACACCTTTCAGACGGGAAGAAGGGTACCTTTATAGAGGCCGTTCCCTCCTCATCTAGAGAACCGTAAAACTATTTCTAGATCAGTAACTTCTGAGAGTTAAAAGAAAAATATAAATTAGATATGGGCAGACTGAGCCCGTGACTCAGGAGACTGTACCGTTTTAAAAATATTATCTTTTGTGTTGGGAGAATAAAGATACTCCCAGACACCTGGCACACATTCCAGAATTAACCTTAGAGTTATTTATTTAAAATAGAGGCTCTTCTGTCTGCTTCTCAGCAGAATTTCTCCAACTAAAGTCATGTAGGGTGAAGTTCTCTTTCTGTGTACTTTGTCTTCTCTAAACACAGGTTTTATGGAAATAAGTAGTTCAGTTCCATTCGGCTAGAGAGAAGGCTCAGCAATTGAGAACACTCGGTATCTTGCAGAGGACCTGAGTTCTGTTCCCAGCACTCACGAGCATCCAGGACTCTGTCTCAGGGTATCCAATGCTTGCTTCTGGCTTCCGCAGGCACTGGTCATGCATACGTATAGGCAAAACATTCATAACGCAATAAATTAATAAGTAAATCTAAAAGACCTTTCCCTCACAAATTAAAAAGAACAAGTTAAATTCCTTCTAATATATTTTGATATTTTCTAAAGGAGCTGGTGAATCTCCACCACAATTTAAAAAAAATGACATTGTAATTGTAATCTCTTCTCTTTACTAGTACTGTGAGGTTCCATAAGGCCTGTGTTTAATATCTAGTCAGATAATTATTAAACATAAAATGCTGAAGATACCTGGAGGATACAACGTGCGGTTTCTAAAAACAGAATGTTTTCCTTTGTTATACTTCACTAATGAGTGATTAGATGAAGCCAGACGGGGAAGCGAGGTGAGCTTGCTTCTGAAATATCATGGGCTGGGCTTCCCGTGAGGGGTATGAGGAGAGTGCCTTCTGAATGCTTAAGTGTTAGTGACCTTGGCCTGCCATCTCCACAAGGTCTTCCTGTGCAACCGCAGCTTGCCTGGCCTTCTCTAAGGTAGCCCAGGCTGGCCTTGAGCTCATAGCAATCCTCCTGCCTTAGCTCCTGAGTGCTGTGTCTGCAGGTTTCAGTCACCACATCCAGCTTGAACTTGTAGTTCTCAATGGATAAAGGAATGGTTTGGAGAAAATAATTTCTTCTGCAACCTTTTTTTTTTTTTTAATGTCTCTCTAATTAAAAAATCTGTTACTTCCTTAAAAGGAGCTAATAAAGGTGGTGATGTATTCTTACATCCCAGTTTCATGCCGCCTCTATGTCACTTTGGAGTTGTATATATTCTGTTGTTTTTTTAATTGTTATTGTTCTGTGCCAGCAGTATTTGTACACAATTTAACTTATATTTTCTCAAGTATTAAAATGTCAACATAGACCCGTCTCCGTGTGCTTTTTTTTTTCACGTATTCTGACTGTGTTTTGATTATTTGACCCATGTTGGAAATTGCATATATGAAACTCATAAATTAAGAAGAGTTTTAAATCTTATGTTATTTTAAGTGTTTTTTATTGTGTTGTCCCTAGATGTTATTTCAGAAAGGGCAGACCTGTGACTAATTATCTTGGAGATAGAGAAGTGATCAGTTATTAAAGTCAAATCCTATAGGACACACCAACACTGTATTTACAGAAAGTCACAGATAATAGAATTTCAAACTTCTCCCATAATCCTCTTTCAGGGTCATACTCTGATGCACTGTAAGAGCATTTGAAATTCTTCTTTAAATGTTCTCTTATGACCAGAGTGATTATTAAATGCAGTTAATTTAGTATATATTTCCTGTGCTATTCTTTTTCCTATTCTTTTTCTAAGAATAAAATCCCAAATCATAGATGAAAGCTTATGTTTTCCTAACTTCTTATAAATGTAAAAAAAAATAAATATAAGTGTATTTTATGACATTCCGGAAAACGTTAGAAGCACTTAAAACCTTTTTGGGTAAATGGGAAAGCACAGACAAGTTTTTTGTTTTTTGTTTTTTGTTTTGTTTTTTTTTTGGTTCTTTTTTTCGGAGCTGGGGACCGAACCCAGGGCCTTGCGCTTCCTAGGCAAGCGCTCTACCACTGAGCTAAATCCCCAACCCCCAGACAAGTTTTATTAAGTGATTTTGCAGTATCTACACTGTCAATGTAGAAAACCACAGTCTTTAAGAATAATGCACAAATAATGTATTTCTATCTTTCTACACTAGGTAGAACAATTCAAGTGCTGGCTGGAAATATAGACTCCATACATATCAATTAAAATTGCCTTTTATGATTTCCTATCCGTTTTCTTACGTCACTAAGTTATTTCACATCTTACAAAGGCATGAGCGAATAGAAGAAACGGAGGCTGTGTATGACCGTTTGCTTCTAACGAGCAGTGTTAGCGCCGGGCTGCTATGGGAGAGAGAATAAGATGGACGTTACACTCAAGATCCTTGCGTGTACATCATAGAACACTTGGGTAGCACTGGGCTTTCCTAGAAGTCCGTGAGAATGGGCGTTATCTTTACTAGACTGTTAGAACCATCAGGAAGGCAAGAAATATGTCTGTTGTTTACCTCTGTGTTCTCAACGAAGTTTGGCACACAGTAGGCACTTAGTACTTTTTATTCATAGAGAATTTTATTTCGTGTGTCCTGATCATGTTGACCCCAGGTCTTCCCTGGAATTCCTTCCAGAACCATATCCTGACACTCTGTTCATGTCTTTCCGTCCTCCTCTAGAAGAGACCGTGTTGCAGTACATGTCCGGGCCCTCTGCCTTTTACACTCTTCCTGCCTCCTCTTCTGTGATGTTCCCTGAGTCTTCAGTGTAGGGGTTGTGTGGTAGATGTATTCATTCCATGCTCAGTTGATCTCTGCCCTTTGACCATTTGTGGCTTTGTGTAATGGTCCCCATCTACTGCAAAAAGAGGCTTCTGTGATGAGGGATGAGGGCTACACTAATCTCTGGGGGCGAGAATAAGCATCAGAATACAGTTAGAGGTTATACTGGCATAGGAAACTGCAAGGAGTAAGCTCTCCTCTAGATTCCAGATCTGTTCCCCCAGATCCTGTGCCCTAAGTGTGTGATGTCTTCAAGAGGATGTTACCTTCCTTTTCTGGAATGTACCAAGAACAAAGGTAATGGCCTATATGGTTTTGGGAGGTCTCTCAGACTCTCCTGACCTAACAATTCAAAATGGGGGTTTCTGTGCCTTGCATTGGGGGCTTTTATTAGTCTATTGTTTTGGGGGCAGGGGGAGCATTGCCATCCTAGCCTTGTTTAATCTCAGTTAATCTCTCCTCTACCTTCCTCCATTCTTCCCTCTCTTTATATGTATGTAATTTTCCTCCCCTCCCCTCCTCTTCCTCCCACTCAGGTAAGTCTCTCCCATTGTGTCTTCATAACAAAGGTGTTCAACTGTTCCCTATGTGAACATGCTTCATCTTTAAAAATTTACATTATTTCTTATTTGTATGTATATATGTCATGCCCATGGTTGAGTGCATAAGCCACAGTGCAGGTGTGCAGGTCAGAGTCCATTCTCTGAGTTCCAGGGTTCTGTCGCCAATGTACAGCAAGGGTCTAGAACTCACTGTCAGTGAGAAAACTAAGAGAGTTGCTTAGCATATGTAAAACATCCACTGCAGCTGACTAGTCAAAGTTTATTTAAGGGACGTTCTTTTAAATTACATTTATTTTTCTGTAGGTGAGGACCAGAGGATGATTTGCAGGAGTTCTCTCTACCATAAGGGCCATCAGCCTTGGTGACAAGTGCCTTGACCTAGTGAGTCATGTCACTGATTTGTAATTTTTTTTTGTAAAACTATTAATATTCTCCCATTAACTGTTGAATTGCTCCTTATGTTGATGTGAGCTAGAAAACAGTATTTTCGTCTGACTTTTGAAGTTCTGCTTTTCATTTTTTCCGCTTTTTTACCTTCTTAGGAAAATTTCAATATAATTGCTTCTTGTTGTTGCTGTTATTGTTATTTTGAGACAGCATTTTTCTGTGTAGCCCTGGCTGTCGTGGAACTTGCTCTGTAGACGGGGCTGACCTCAAACTCACAGAGATCCACCTGCCTCTGCCTCTCAAGTGCTGGGATTAAAGGCGTGCAACCACCACCACCTGGCGAATAATTGCATTCTAAATTAATAACCCTGTCATCAGTATTGTAGATGTTAAAATTTAGATATTAGTTTATTTTTAAATTTTACTTTAACTATAAATGTTAGCATTCTCTTCTAAGCTCCCCCCCCCCCCAGTTACCTGGCAACAGCCAGGTTTGCCTGACACTCACTATAAAAGGGGGATGCTTGCCCCTCCTCGCTCTCTTATTCTCTCTTGCTCTTCCCCTCTTCCCCCTTTATCCCTTTTCTCCCCATTCTCCTCTCCCCTTCCTTCCTCCCTCCCTCCCCCTCCCCCTCTCTCTTCCCTCTTTCTTGACTAGTCCATACATTAAACCTTTCCACGTGGAACCATGTTGGCCTGGTGTGTTTTGTCCAGACGAGAGCCGAGATTTCCATCCCAACAATAAAGTGCTTTACTGTGTTTATTAAAGCAATAGACTATCACATGAAGTCCCCGGGACACTGATAAAAATGCTCTGTAATCATCACAGGCAAGTGAATAAATTAAATGCACTGCAGGATAATTACATCCGTTAAATTTCCAGATAGTACAGCGGAAGTGGCTGTCAGTGAGAGGTGATACAGGCATCATCTAGAATCCCTCTTATTACACGATGAAATAACCAGCGGTCCTCCTGAGTCAGCAGGTTCCCCATTATCCACTGAAGGGACAGCCTCGAGCTGTGGTGTGCAGAAGCCCGCAGTAGCATTCCGCACGGGTGCCACATAACGTTGGGAATGAATTGTCGACTGTATTGGAGGAAGAGTGGAAGTGACACTTAGCATCCCCAGCTTCGAGATGCAATCTGAACTGGGTAATGATTTCCATTTACCTTGAGCAGCAGCAAGAACAATTACTGAAGTTCAGGAAGCCCCAGGAGTCCTTGTGGGTTTTTCTCTTTCCTTCCTTCCTTTCTTTTCTTCTTTTATTTATTTTTAAATCATCCCTGCTGAGAATGCCACCTTTGAAATCTTGGCATCTCTGAGGCTTAAGGACAGGTTAAAAAAGGAATGTGGTTCTGAAGGTTGAGGCTATCACGGCAGGAGGCGAAGGCCCCATCTAGCTGTCCCTGACTTCACTCCTTTCCTCCACCTTCCCTGACCTGCTTGGGCCAGCACTACCCTTCCTGTGTCAGTGTGAATATCGCTCAAAGGCCTCAAGATCTCTCAGGCTCCGGTGGCCACTCACAGTGTTCTCTTTAAGATTTCACTGTGTTGAATGTAGCCATGGAATTTTCCATCATCCAACCCCCAGAAAAGAGAAAAACAGGACTGGGAGCAGCATCTCATTCATCGCCGCGTCTCCCGAGTTTAAAACAGCATTTATAAATGTTTGTGGAAGGGAGGGAAGGAAATATCACCCTTGGAAAGCAAACTGCATATGTAGAAGGAGCTTCATTTTCTGGACCCACAACATTACTATAATTTTCCAGAGAAAATGCCAAGGTAGCTTTGGGAAAGCATCTATAACCTAACACTTTTTTTTAGAGACCTGAAGACCTGTGGACCAGAAGAGACTGTAGTGTTTCTGCAGGTACTTCAAGTAACAAGAGGCTACTCACGACAACACATTGCTTGACTTAGCCAGTGCCCCCTTACCACCCCTTTCTGTCCTCACACACCAAACATCTGGAAACCGATGAAGGAAGCAGGAACAAAACAACCAATCAAACAGCGTGTATTCTAGTATCTCTCTGTGTTTGAGCCTGAAGAACAAGAGTCAGAATGCTCAGACTTGCTACTCAGAAAACAGAGCCAAATCCCAAAGAAGAGGTTGAATCAGAAATGAACCTGAGCTTTGGGTAAGCCTTTGGTTTAGCAGTCAAGAAACATACCTTGGCTATAAGGATGAGTGGGACAAGCGGAATGTGCTACCAGACAGAACTGGTAAGGTTGAGGTGAGCCCAATTTCCTCAAAACTCAAAATCGAGACCGGTAGGAGTGGGCCCAGTCCCCTGTCTAACTCTACTTGCTCTGGAACGCGTAACCATGACACCCCACTGAGAGGACCTTGGCAATCAGTCTCTTAGCCTAAAAAGGCTGGAGTTCTCCATGCTAATGAGGTATCTAGATAGAACCCCAGTGTTCAGTCAATGAGCTTCCCTTCCTGGGCACTCTTTGCTGCTTAATCCCTGGTTCACCCTGAGTAAGGTATTTACATTCACCATCAAACACAGCGGTTTGAACAAGAACCATCTCTTTATCAAGGATTTCCTCGGGGTTGGGTGCTAAATCTCTTGGTGAAGGCGTTCTCTCCCCCAGCCCCTCAGCACTCTCACTCACTTGGAACCAAACCAGGCTCTGGCCCCATCCCAGCTTCTGCCTTCCCCTTCCTGCCTGTCCTATGGGTGCCCAGAGGGGAATGCAGACCAGGGACCTTGTTCCCAACTCCAGTGGTATGCAGTGGTGCCTGAGTACACAGGAGACTGGCAACCACGACAGTCCTCCCAGACTCCTGTTTCCCACCTAGAAAACTGAGGACCCCCATTAAGACTGCGTTTGCCTTCCCTGAGCCACATGGCGAGGTAGATACTCAGCCTGGCAAGGATGCCTCTCTAACTATATTTGTAGAAACACTAAGGATTGGCCTCTCCTGCCTGCACCAACTCATCCTTAACTGCACCTCGAGACTACCAGGTACACTATAGGGCTGGGTGTGGAGCTGTCATCCTAGCACCTGGGAGACTGAAGCAGGAGGATCAGAAGTTCAAAACCAGCCTTGGCTACACAGTTCAATTCTATCCAGGGCTACATGAGGCACTGCCTAAGAAATATTTTGGTTGTGTGTTTTAAAACAAAAACAGGGACATGAGAAAAGCCTTTTACCTAATGATGGAGTGAAATTTACCAAGTCCACCATGAAAAGAGATTTGCGGTCTCTATCAGTTCCCTGAGCACTAGATGGTTTCTTTCCAGCCACTTTAGTTAGAGAAAGGACGTTCCCTATGACACCTCTGCTGCCTTAGCAGATGACAGAGGAAAGATGTAAAACTAACACTTAGGAGCCATAGAAAACACCTTCTAAGCCAACTTCCTCGGGGTCCTGTAGCCCAAGGGACCCATGGACATCCTAAAAAGACCTGGCATCTTTAGTTCACCTCTTTGAATTTCACAAAATCGATTCACTCCATCTTTTGCTAATAGCAAGTTGTTTTTGTGGACACACACAGGCAAAAGGAGAGCAGGGATCTGGCATCAACCCAAAACCTATCTGGACAGTGAGCCTCACAGAAGCGTGGATATGAGAGTCCTCCAGCTCATCTCCCCGCCTGAGGCTGACTTCCCATATCCTCCCTGGTGCTCTACCATGAGCATTCTTCTCTCAAGCTTCTGCTTTTGAGGCCTTGCACCCTCTCTAACCAACACACAGTGAAAACTACATGATGCTGTTTTCAAGTTCGGTGTCAAGAGCCAAATCTGTTTGCCTTATCGCTGTTGCGCCCTTTGGGGGCAGAGCTTCTAGCAACAGAGCAGTCGCTGCTGCTAGGTCACCAGCCACCCAATGACTTGGCAGCTTTTAAACCTTGACAAATCGGTTTGTGAAGAGATAAGTCACGCGTTCTAGACCCTGACCGTGTCAGAATGAAGGCTAGTTTGGCGCTCACGTTTCTCAGCAGAAGCTGATGCCAGACAGTCTTTCTTGGAAGACTAATCCTCTTAAGAGGGGCAAAGGCCACTATTTGCTTGAATTTGGTTTGTGTTACCTAGAGAGTCCTCTTCGGTTAAGGAAGCATTCATTTCCAACATCGACCTTTTATTCTGACCGGTGTGAACCAAATGCATCCCTTAGACATCTCCTAATCCACAACAGCATTTTTGGTGCCCGGAAACCCTCAAGTCCTTGGATGTTACACAGATTGAGTAAATGAATAAAATGTCCAAGTCAGCAAGGTGGTTTCATCCCGAAATCCTGGAAGACCATTGGCTGAAGAGCCCACACTGGGGTCTTTCAAAGTCCTTTTCTGAGTGGGGAAGAAGCAGTTCCCTTACGTTGTGGGTTTGTTTTGAGATGTCCCCCAAAGACCCACTTTAAAAAATTGGCTTCAAGCCCATGGCCTTATGGGAAATGGTGGACCCTGTAGAAGCTGAGACGTAGCGGGAGGAAGTGTCGTCTTCAGAAGCACTGCTTTGAAGGGGTTACTGGGACTCCACTCTCTTCTTAGGAACCACAAAGCAAAGACAAGCCAAGTGTTATGACCACAACACACCATCTCCATAGAGCCAAAGCCACACGGCCAAGTAACCAGGGACTGAAATCTCAGACGCTGCGATCCCAAGTTGGTTTATCCGAGGCATTTGTTACAGCAATGGAAAACGGACTATACACACTTCTTAGTTACCACCCTACTTTTACGTGATGATAATGTCAAAAAAATCACCATGGGTCACACCAGTTCTTGGGAATTATGTGAACGAAACGACGATTGCGTAACTGTATTGGGGGGTTGGTACCTTGTAGATAGAGTTTGATGTGTCCAAAGTTTATCTGGTACAAGTCAATCATTCTTATCTCTGAAATTCCATCCCAGGATGACTTTCAGTGACTCCTTTAAAATAGTCAAGTCTTTTTTTTTTTTTTTTTTAAACCTGTTCTGAGTCTTCGATTGTTGTCTATTAGATAAAATAGCACAACTGGGTTGGGTAAATTAAGATTGATTTCTATTTAACAGCAGCTCGTTGGATCCTGCTATTTAAAGGTCAAAGTCCTCCAGGTCCAGACAGCTCTCTCCAGCTTGACGAGAGATGGAGGAACTCCCTTTTCTTAGCAGGGCTTCCTCTTTTCTGTCAGACCTGGGGACCTAGACTCCCACATCCTCTATCTGCGGAATGTCAGGTAGCCTCGTGAGAATACAGGTTCCACTTCCTTTCTCCGGATAAGAACACATCCAGCAAGCACCTGGAATTCCTGGAATAGCTTTCCATGCAAATGAGGCATTCTTGGCTCATTTATAGGCATTCATACCCTAAACTGTAGCCTGTGATACATACCCAGCCTAGAAATCCTAACCCCTTCCCCAAAGCTATATAGGCCTTGACTCACCTGAATAACTTGAGCTGCCTCTGAAGCTGATGCCGGTATTTTATTTCCAGTCTACTCACAGGACATCCAAGCTCTGGCCTTAGGTCTGTTCCCTTTGTCCTTGTGGGCCTGTGGAACCCCTGGGGAGAAGGGAGGACTACAGCAGCTCTTGGCAGTTTCTTAGAAACCATGGTCTCCAGTACTGTTTCTTTGTGAATGTTTTCTAGATATTTATTTTCAGCCCACTTTCTTTGAGCCCCAATTCGTTTATTCATAGCCTTTGACCTTCTTTCGTCGTAGCCTAAACATCTCTCGTCAAAGAAACTTAACATCCCCAGGAAAACCATATTATTTACTCCTGACTTCCTTATTTCTGTTAGTATCTCTTTTGAACTCAATTAAGCTCTCAAATTATTTTAGAATGTATGTTACATCCATCTCTCTTTCCATTATGCCCAAATTTTTGGTTTTTCCCTTCTCCTGGAGGAGACTGGCCTTCCAGAAGACCTTCAACTTTCTTTTACCTTTTCCCTATGACTCAGGGCTGCACATTACATGACTCTAGGGGATAGCCTTCACAACCTACTCTAGATAAACATCAACTCATGCAACTGAGCAGTGCTGTAGGCTTACAGCACCCCTCCAAATGGTCTTACAGGGCCATACCTGTTGAAATCTGACTTCAAGTTCAACTTGAATCCTGACATTATAGTGCTCAAATTCTTGGCATCAGGAGAATTATGAGTTTTGGACTAACCTAGGCTACACAGAAAGTCCCAGACTACAAATCATAACACACATATGCGTGCACATACAAGCATGCGCACACAACACACACACACTCTCTCTCTCTCTCTCTCTCTCTCTCTCTCTCTCTCTCTCTCTCTCTCTCTCTCCTTGCTTTCTCCATTCCATTAAGAAAGAAGATCACATTGCCTTGGCTCTTTCTTCCAATAGGTCACAGTGAAAGCGGCCCTCCCCGCCTCCAGAATTTCCACATACTAGGTAGCAATTTATCTGTTTCATTACAGTGATTTAAGAATACTAAGATTTGCTTGATAACTGAGAAGTTACTTCTTAGCTAGCACAACAAATTAATAAAAACCCGTGTGTTACAAAAGATATAGAAAGAAAGCAAGTGAAAATGGCTTAAGTTTAACTGTGGCCCATTGTCGGTCCTGACAACAGAGCTGACCTGTCTATCACTTTGAATAGTTTCCTTTCTACTTGACAGAAAAACGGAGGGCGTGAATTTAAGAAGAAGATGCCTTAGCTCACACAAATGAGAGCACAGCCAAGTGCCTCAGGCATTTCTGGATGCCAGGCTCAACTGAGATCCACGGGACTCCTTGGTGCCTTTCTGTTGGAGGACACTGAAACCACAGCAGGCCAGTCCGGCAGGAGCTGGTGCCAAGGAGGAGCTGCGGTCGCTGCCAATGATGCTGCTCAGGGCAACCAGAGGAGGAAAGAGAAATACTCTGGTTTCTCTTCCTTGTCCTTTAATGGCTCACTGGCGCCTCCAATGGCTGACCGTGGAATCTCCACAGCTCGGAGCAGAAGGGGAGAGGGTAGGGGTGGGGGTGGGGGTGGGGGTTGAGAGCTGTGTGAGTCTTCCACCCACCAGCACGAGTAGTTTTTCTGAGTGTCAGTGGATATGTGTCTTCCACAAAGAGGAAACCCAAAGGGCCTGACTGAAGAGTTAGCCTTTGTGTAGAAGTGGAGGAAAAAGGACATTGTGGAAGGAAGAGGTTAAAATTAAGGTAATTTATCTTTAGCTACAAAATATTAGAAGCAGGAAGGAAGTATTTGGGCTCTAAGATATAAAACAATACCATTCTAAAGAAGAAGAACTAAGAATATAAAATAGAACTTCCCTCCACCCTGAGTTTTGTGTTTGCTAACTTGGGTGCAGACTGCGGAAGTGGGAGGGCTCATTCCTATGCCCTGTGAGATCCCATGGTGGCTGTGCTGGTCACCTTGCTGCGGTCAGCACGAGTGGTCTGTTGGGCTTTGCAAATACTTCGCTTACCTTTTGAAGTGGTTGAAGGGTGCCCTGGGTAATGATCTTTGTTTTCAGTTTTTAGTTTTTTTGTTTTTGTTTTTGTTTTACGCCGTGGTATCCATGAAGTACAGAAAATGGTTCTTCACTTTAGTCACCCGTTAAAAATCTCAAGGTCATATGCATGGTCGGCTTTCTAAAGAAATTAAGTGGCACGTTCTCTCTTTGCCCCATCTACTGCGAGAATGAAGACCATTCTCAGCAATCAGACTGTCGACATTCCAGAAAATGTCGACATCACTCTGAAGGGGCGCACAGTCATTGTGAAGGGCCCCAGAGGAACTCTGAGGAGGGACTTCAATCACATCAATGTAGAGCTGAGTCTTCTTGGAAAGAAAAAGAAAAGGCTCCGTGTTGACAAGTGGTGGGGTAACAGGAAGGAACTGGCCACTGTCAGAACCATCTGCAGTCATGTTCAGAACATGATCAAGGGTGTGACACTGGGCTTCCGTTACAAGATGAGGTCTGTGTATGCTCACTTCCCTATCAACGTCGTTATTCAGGAGAATGGGTCTCTGGTTGAAATCCGAAATTTCTTGGGTGAAAAATACATCCGGAGGGTTCGGATGAGGACAGGTGTTGCTTGTTCTGTCTCTCAAGCCCAGAAGGATGAGTTAATCCTTGAAGGAAATGATATTGAACTTGTTTCAAATTCAGCGGCTCTGATTCAGCAAGCCACAACAGTTAAAAACAAGGATATCAGGAAGTTTTTGGATGGCATCTATGTTTCTGAGAAGGGAACTGTCCAGTAGCCTGACGAATGAGACCTCAGTTTCCTAGCTTCAGAAACAAGATCCTGATAACAAGTACAGTTTGGGCTCTGTGGAAACAATAAAAGACTTATATATTGAAAAAAAAAAAGAAATTAAGTGGCTTTGATTTCACTTTCAAATGATATGACAGAATGTGGACAAAAAATGTGAAAATAATAATAATAATAATAACAACAACAACAACAATAATAATACAACTAGGTTGCTGAGCAGGTTGGCTTTCTCATCCTTTAATTTGTGATTAAAGCCCCTTTGAAAATTTAACAGTGGATATTTCAGCTAGGTACATATCTTAGCTAGGCTTTCTATTGCTGTACATGAAACACCTGACCAAAAACCAAGTTGGAAGTAAAGGGTTTATTTGGCTTACACATTCAGATCATAGCTCGTGACGGGAGGAAGTCAGGACAGGAACTGAAACAGGGCAGGAAGCTGGGGGCAGGTGCTGCTTACTGGCTTGCTCCACCAGCCCAGGGACGGTATCAACCTCCACAAGCAGGAGTCTCGCCCATTGATGACTAGTTGAGAAAAATGCCTTAACAGCTGGATCTCATAGACATATTTTCTCAACTGAGGCTCCTTCCTCTCTGATGACTCTAGCTTGTGTCAAGCCAACACACGCGACCAGCCAAAATAGCGCACTAGCTAAATTCTTTTGAGCTATGTAACATCTGACATAAGGAAATATACATATTATATATCAATATATATCAGATGTTAACATATAATAGATATTATATAATAATAGTACGTAATATGTAATATATGGGAACAATGTAGGGGAACTATGCAGTGAGCAAATATCAATCGTTAAGTAGCTGGAAAAACTAGTTCTACCTCTCAATAGCCCAACAGTTATAATTCATTCAACTAGTAGTCACTCATCCATTCATTATACATTAATTAAGGTCTTGATATCTTCCATAAATTAAATTAAGATTTATCGTTGCTCTGTGCTCCAGCTTGCATCATGGCGAATGAAGCAGACAGGGTGACTCCTCATGGAGCTCAGAGTCAAGTGCGGGTTGACTAACAAAGGGTTTGCTCTTCGGCAGTGAAGATGGCCTTTTAGTAGCACAGACTACAGATTAAGTGTGGTTAGGAGATTAGAAAGTGTTCACTGGGAATGAATGGCCATCTCTCTTGAGTGTCCAGGGAATGTTTCTCAGGAGACTAATATAGACAGCCTACAGCTGTTGATTCTCTTCTTCAACCCTATGGAGTCTAGGGTTTGAACTCAGGTTGTTAGGCTGAGCGCCTATGTCTTTACCCACCGAGCAGCCCTACCAGCCGCGCCTGTGGATATCTTAAGTGCACTGTCCTTCAGAGATAACTACAGCTTCATATTCATAAAGCCTACCTGGTCTACTGCATATTCATCTACCGTAGTGTGGAGGTAAGTATATAACACAAAAACGTGAGCTTCCCAAGGGCAAGGGATCTAATCTCTTTCGTTCACTGTCAAATTTATACATTAATAACAGTAGTTAGAAGAGAGTACATACTTGATCAACATTTGCTGAATGAATGAATGAGGAGTGAGTGAATGAATGAATATTGGATATCTATAGACATTTGCACAAGAAAAACGATCAAGAATAGAAAACTTGTTGGGTCATCTATACAGCTGTACTCTATACACCATCCATGTTGGTGGGAGACTTTCCATCGATACAGTTTGTTTTGGGGTCGACCTTGTCATGCTATCTGGCCAGAAGGTGGAGATCCAGTATGCATACATTTCTGAGGACCAGTAACAGGATGACTTTTATTGTGCCACACAGGCCATGAAGAAATGTAACATAGAGAAGAATACTGCTGCCTAATCGAGAAGGGATTGGACAAGAAACATAACTCTGCTTGGCATCATATTGCGGGACAAAACTTTGGTAACGATGGCACAGGTGACCCAGAGCTCCTCATCTGTTTTTCTATGGGGCAATGACATTGCTGGGATTGTTTTGCACTGGAGCCAGCTTTAGGGGAAAAAAATCCTCTCCAAGTGCTGTGTTATTGCATGTTCTGTACACTGGATTACACGCGTGTGCTCCGGTAAACAAAAAACCACTTCTTTCTGCTTAGCTGCATAAGGGAAAAGTCCGCTTTATGTTTACTTTTTAAGACTTTAAAAATAATTTTGGTTGTATTGCACTAAAAGAAATTTCACCCAGACCTTTTTTCTCTCTCCTC
This sequence comes from Rattus norvegicus, assembly GCF_021556685.1. Taxonomy (NCBI): domain Eukaryota; kingdom Metazoa; phylum Chordata; class Mammalia; order Rodentia; family Muridae; genus Rattus; species Rattus norvegicus. The sequence continues at coordinate 33,489,966 of NC_141540.1, read as the reverse complement.
TCTACAAGAAAGCCCCTCAACAAAGCCAGAAAGACTAGGGAGGGGTGAGGGAAAAAGAAAATGAACACTTGATCGATCTGACCAGTTAGCTGCTGGTTTAGTCAGTTTTTTCCTGCTGCTGTCATAAAATATCCCTGACACAAGCCGCTCAAGGGAAAGGGGTATTTTGTTTTGGTTCAAAGGTCAAGGTCGCAGTCCGCTGTGGCAGAGAAGTGCAGCAGCAGCTGGAGGCAACTGGCCCCACTGCGTGTACAACCAAGAAGCAGAGCTTGACTGAAGGCTTTTCCTCAGTCTTCTCTCAGGGATCAGTACCATCTACAGTCAAAAGAACGTCCCACTTCAATTGACCTCGTCAAGATAATGCCCCACAGTCAGCACAGTAGCCTGCCTCACAGTCTCACAGGGGATTCTGGGCGTCTTTACGCCTTCAATCAAGACGCCCATCAGAACCGACAAGCATGTACTGAGTCAGTGTACTAAGAAAACCTTGTGGCATGATTTGTGATAGGTCCTGGGCCTTCAAAACCTAAACAGACCTGGGTTGTATCCTCAAGGCATTCACACCCAGTGAAATCGTTATCTTACAGGATCAAAATCGAGTGAATATTTTCATATTCATGTACATAAAAAATTCGGAGGGAGGGCTAGTATGGTGGCTTAGAAGATAAACGTGTTTGGCACCAAGCCTGACGACCTGGGACCCACAAGTCGTTCTCTGATCAAATAAATGCAAACTGCATAAGCAAGTGAATGCATTAGAAAGTAATTAAGATATCAGTGAGGAGTAGAACCAACAGTAATCTTGTTAAACATAAAATAGAAATTACTTATCTCTCAAATTTAAAGAATTTTCAGGATACTAACGTTGAAGGCGGCAGGACAAACATGAACACATTGGAGAGAAGTTTCTCAGCTATCCAGCAAAGGTGACATAAACACAACTGTCCTCACAAACTCTCTCATGCGTCTATGTGTGCTTAATTCACAATCCTGTTTGGAGTGAATTGTCAGCAAAAAATAAAAACCAAAACCAAAACCAAAACCAAACCAAACAACCAAACAAACAAAAAAACCCAAGAGATTTCATTAGTAGCAGAAAAGATAAATAAGTTTTGGATGTATGGTGGTTCGAATATGCTTGGACCAAGGGAAATGGTACCTTCAGAAGGTGTGGCCTTGTTAGTGTAGGTGTGGCCTTGTTGGAGTGGGTGTGGCCTTGTTTAGGGAAGTGCATCACTGTGGGGGCGGGGCTTTAAGGTCCTTTGCTTAAGCTCCACCCAGGCAGAAGAGAGCCTCCTCATGGCTGCCTGCAGAAGACAGTCTTCATCTGGCTGCCTTCCGATCAAGATGTAGAAATCTTGGCTCTTTCTCCAACATCATGTCTGCCTGGACGCTGCCATGTTTCCCGCCATGATCAGAATGGACTGAACCTCTGAAACTGCAAGCGAGCCCTAATTAAATGTTTTTTTTCTTTATAAAAGTTAACTTGGTTATGTTGCCTCTTCACAGTAATGGAAACACTAAGACAGATTGTATCAATACAGTCTTACGGATCCTTGAAAGTGACTGGCCGAACCGTAGTTATTCACATGACCCAGTCTCACAGATATGTCCAGCTTTAAAAAGAATCTAAAGCTGGGCATTGTGGTGCATGCCTTTAGTCTCAGCGCTTAGGAGGCAGAGGCAAGTGGATCTCTGAGAGTTTGAGGCCAGTTTGGTCTGCATAGTGAGTTCCAGGACAGCCAGAACTATGTAGTGAGACCCTGCCACAAAACAAAACAAAATAAAACAAAACAAAACAACAAAACACCAAAATAATGATAATAATACAAAGAGTGATTAATACAGCATTATACCAGTTATATAAAGAAAACAATACAACACACCATTTATACACACACATGTGCATGTATGTAGGAAAATAGAAACTGTGGCCAACCATTTCAGCTTGCTTAGAACTTTCTTTGGACTAGCACTGAAAATCATGTGTCTCTGTGGTGGTTGAATAAGAATGGTCCCCATAGGCTGGTATATTTGAATTCTTAGTCATCAGGGAGTAGCACTGCTGGAGAAGGATTCAGAGGGGTGGTCTTATTGGAGGAGGTGTTACTAGGGGTGGGCTTTGAGGTTTCAAAAGACCAAGACTGTCCCAGCCAACCCACCCCCCCTTCCTGCTGCCTACAGATCCAGGTATAGACCTCTCAGCTACCTCTCCAGCACCGAGTCTGCCTGCACACTGCCATGCTTCCTACCATGATAACAACAGACTAACTGTCTTGGTTAGGGTCTTATTGCTATGATCAGACACCATGACCAATGTAAGTTTTATAAAGGACAACATTTAATTGGAGCTGGCTTACAGGTTCAGTCCATTATCATGGAGGTGGGAGCATGGCAGCATCCAGGCAAGCATGAGCTCTACATCTTCACCTGAAGGAAGTTAGGAACAGACTGAGCATCCTCAGGCAGCTAGGGGGAGGGTCTCCAAACACACCCCCACAGTGACACACTTCCTCCAACGAGGCCACACCTTCTAACAGTGCCACTCCCTGGGCCAAGCATATGCAAACCATCACACTAACCCTCTGAAACTATAAGCCAGCCTCAGTTTAATGCTTTCTCTTATAGGAGTTGCCATGGTCATGGTGTCTCTTCACAGCAATAGAACACTGACTAAGACAGCCTCTGTCACAGACAGTAGGTGATCTAGCTAGAGAAGGGCAAACACTCAGCTGAGAAAGGTGGTTGTTTCCTGAAGAAAGAAAGTGACTGAAAAATAGACACATTTGTAGACTGCTACCTAAGATGAATTATATCACATTGCCGAGAGAGTGCAAACATGAACAGGTCTGGAGTGAGGAAACCAAAGAATAAAACTACATTGGTAGAAGAAAGTCCTTCTTAAAGCAGCTGCCTATCCACACACTTAGCAGGTCATGAAGAAAAGGTAATCCTTGGTTCCACCAGAACCTAAAAATGAACTGGAGTACCAGCCACCTCATTTGATGTGTTTCTTTGAATGCTTCTCCCTCTGCTCCTACCATCATGTCCCCCAGCATTTTGTACCTAGATAGCTATTGCAAAGACTGCAGACTGCAAGATTTCACTGAAACACAGGCACACACACAGCCCACAACTGTATCCAAGACTCCTAAAGCAGTCTTCTAAACTACTTGTAAAAGTACAGCATCTCCCTAGCCAAGGCCCCGACGAGGGCCATGTGTACCACTGAGCTCTAAATTCTGTTGGCAGCACAGGAGAAACCCCAGGGCTAGGACTCTGAAAACAGCTTTAAACCCTGGAGCAAACACCGGCCGTATGACCTTGGGCAACTTGGTATGTATCAATCCCAGTATGACAAACAAGGTGACCTGCTGTGCTGGCAAGTTTCCTGTCAACCTGACACAAACTGAAGTCATCTGAGAAGATGGAACCTTGACTGAGAAAATGCCTCCCTAAGGTTGGGCTGTAGGGAAGACTATAGGGCATTTCCTTAACTAGTGATCAATGTGGGAGGGCCCAGTCCATTGTGGGTGGTGCCATCGGGGATGGTGGACCTTGGTTCTATAAGGAAGCAGGCTGAGCAAGGCAGTTAATCAGCAATCCTTCACACGGCCTCCTCATCAGCTCCTGCCTTGACTTTTTTCCCCCACAGACATTGACTCTGTATAAAGCCAAATAAACTCTTTGCTCCCCAGCAATAGTAACCCTAGTGACGACACACGCACCCTAAGGTAGACACTCGCCACTGAGCGAGATCATGCTTCCAATATGTTAGGTGCCATGTTTCGCAAGTGAGAGTGAAGGCTTCATAAACGGTCAGTCGGTTAGGTTTTAAACATCAACGTAAAGAGTACGGGCAAAGCACGTTGCATACATATTTCAGTACTATGCAAATTATCTTAAACTGTGACATAGGATTAAAATAAACCGGGTGAGGGAAGATGGGGAGAGTCAACCTCACATTCTTACCAAACCATCTGTGGAGGAGTTAAAATTAGAACATTCTTATGACAGAGAATTGTCATGTTCATTGAACTGTATTGAAAAAAAAAGAGAGGCTAGGTTCTGTTTAATATAACAATTCCTATGAAAGTCATTAAAATCCGAAGCTCTGTTTCCTTTTTGTGGATATAATGTCGGCTTAAAATGGGCTCTAATTGTCCTCTTCACACACTGACTGTAGAGAGCCCCTCCCCACTGCAGACAACTCTGTAATTAGTTCCATTCAAGAGCAAAAGCATGGCCATCTTTCTCAGCTGCTTTCTGGCTTTGGAGTCTATGAGGCTAAGGAGAGGTTGGGTTTTTTTTTTTTTTTTTTGCTTTTGGCTTTCTTGCAAAATGGATTTAAATCTGCCACGAGCAGTCAGTTGCAAGGATGGTAATTGCAAGGTGTGTTATAATTGATTTATACAGGCCCTGGGAAAAGAATGGAGGTCTCCTGGCTACAACTGTCAAGTGAATGACCAGCGATGGGTGAAAGTCTCCTTCCTTGGGATGATGAGGGCCAGATCGAGAATACCCTCTGAATGGGTGACCTATTTAACAGGCCAGTGTGCCAACAGCTGATTTCTTGGAGATATTTTAAATTTTTATTTTATGTGTATGGGTGTTTGTCTGCATGGATGTTTGCGTACCACTTGTGTACATGCCCACAGAGGCCAGAAGTGGGAATTGGGTCTCTTGCAACTAATTGGACTAATTGGAGTTTTGAGCCATGGGTGGATGGATACTGGGAATCAAACCCAAGCCCTCTAGAAGAACAGCCAGCTCTCTTAACCTCTGTCCGTCTCACTTTTGTGCCTAGTCATCACTCTGTGTCATGGTCGGTAATCCATGCTTTTTAGAGGAATGGGTTTTTAATGAGTGGGTTAACAGCAATTGAATAGCAGCCTGTAAAAGGATGTGTGTAAAGGTTAATGTGGTGCTACCAGGTCTGCAAGACTTTCTCCTATCACCAAAGCATTGAACAGGAGCCTGTAAAGTGGATTATAGTTACCCCCAACACACACACACACACACACACACACACACCCCAACACACACACCAACACACACACATGCGCACATATACACACATTACACACATGCACATGCACAGATACATTACAGACATGCACACTTACACCCACATGCACACAAATGCACGGACACACAGACACACACATATACATATGTATACATACACAGACATGCACAAATATAGACATACACACATGCACACAGAAACACATAGTACAGACACACACAGACACACATAGACACACATGCACATAAACACACATGTATATATGTACACATATACACAGACACACATGTATGTGAAGTGGAAACTAAGAGTTCTTTGGAAAGTCAGTTGTGTCAGATGATGTTTGCTGGGGCAAGCACGTGAAGGAATGTAGTCCTGAAGTAGACACAAGTGAAAGGAGGTTTTGTTAAAGCAGATTCATGAAGTAGCATTTCGTTAAAGTGGACATAGGTGAAAGGCTTAGGCAGACTCCTGAAGGAATGTGTCACTGAAGCAGACACAGTTGAAGGGATGTTCTGCTAAAACAAGCACGTGAAAGGACACATGGTAAAGGATTTTTTGCTAAAATCTTGTTTATATTGGTCCGCCTTATATCCACTTGATGGGACTTCAGAGAGAGAAACACACCAACCAACCAACAAACAAACAAACAAACAAAACAAAAAAACCTGGCAGCAGCAGCAGCAACAACAATAACAGCAACAACATCCCCAGAAAAACCCTTCTCTTAGTATGCTATAGTTTCTTGTTCCTTCTGTGGATTTGGGCTGGTTGACAGAGTGATGTCAGGTGAGACAGACACACAGGCTGAGGCAAGACCCCCCTGGAGGACACATGACGTTTGGAGGAATATAAATAGATCTCGCAGGACCCTGACAGAGGTGGAGCTTGGCCTGCTGGTAGAGCCAGCTGTGAAAGCTTGCTGGTCTTGTATTTTTTTTTTTTCTGATCTTTGCTTAACTGAGAGAGGCACAGCCGAGAACTAGTCCTGCTAGTCCCTTGTGCCAAGGCTGAGGCCTGGCTGTCTCTCCTTGGTCATGCCATTGGTACTCATTCTTGTTTGCTGTCCTGACTCTACCCAACTGGACTGCTGGTGGACTGCTGGTGTATCCGTGACATGTTTACAACTGGATCAAGATGCTGCTGCTGACCTGTGAATTGAACTGCCGATATCCAGACAACCCAGATAGGACTTGCTCCAAAGAACCTTTCTAAACAGGTTCACTTCCCTGTATCCTTTCTTTTCCAAGTGGGCTAAAAGGGAGATGAAAGTATTTAAGGACCATCATTAAAAGGAGACTTCGAAAAATTAAAGTTATACATATACATGCACACACATGTACACTCACATATACACATATGCACATGCACTAACACATCCATATGCACACACACACGCACACATACACACACAGACATGCACAAACACATGCACACATACACAGACACACATACATACAGTTATGCACATATGTGCGCATATAAACATACACAGACACACACACTCTCAGAGGAAACATGTATATCCTACTTTGATATGTTACATGCAAATATCATTTGTTAGCATTTAATTTATACATAATAATGTTTCATCATGGGATTCCATTCGTGTCTATAATTTATTTTTATCATATCACCCCTCCTTACTTTCTCATATTCCCTTCCTCTTCCAAATGAGACCCTTTCTAATTCTCCAGTTTCTTTGTTTTGTGAGTTTATTTAATCTGAAGAAGACTGAGCACGAAGCAGAAGAGTGGCCAGCCAAGAGGGTAACTTTATATCGATATGGGAAACTAAACCGTCCCTGTCTCTGACTGTGTTCTCCATTTTATCTGCAGTAAACCTTCTCTTCCCCCATACCTAGGAGCAGCCATGGCCTTCCTTCTCTCCTTCTTTGTCTCTGTCTCTGTCTCTCTGTCTCTCTCTGTGTCTCTGCTCTCTGTCTCTCTCTGTGTCTCTGCCTCTCTCTGTGTCTCTGTCTCTCTGCCTCCCAAGACCATGTCAGCCACTCTCCAGCAACCATTCACTGCTCCTCAGGGAGGGGCCTTCTGTCCCTCCCCAGCTGTGACAGAATGCTGTAAGATCATGAGTACAGTGGCCACGGGCCAAGGACAGCCATTCTGCAACCCTCCCTTCCTTGGCCTCTTCCTTCCTACCCTTTCTTCAGTGCTGTTCCCTGGTCACAGGAGAGAGGGCAACGTAGATGTCTTTAGGGCTGAATATTCCAGTCACGTCTCAGTACTTTAACCACTTAAGCATCTCCGTAGTGACTGCTGTCCCCCGCGAAAGGATGTGGGGACACACTAATCTATGCGTGTAGATACAACTATTTAGGAGACAGCCAGATGACTGCACGCAAGCAACTCGTTCAGCTCAGTCCAGGAGTCTCTACTGGGTGAGCTTAGTCCCTTGCACCCTTTCTGAAGAGCGATGGATTTAATGTCACTGTCCCACGGTGAGTTTCCATTCCCACCATTTGTCTCTTGCTCCTCTTCTAATCCTCCCCATCTCATGTTCTCTTTCTCTCTTCGTCATTTTAGCAGTTTGTAGACATCCTATTTGTTAGGTCTCAAGCCTGGGGCAATGGGCTGACTGAAGAAGTCTCCCATTAACATATCAAGTCAGATGCTGGCTGCTGGGTTCTCCCAGCACCCCTCAGCTTCTACTGGGATCCTGGCTGGCATACCCTGTCCCATCCCTGAACTCTCCAGCCCTGGGGCTCGGCTGCTGCTCCCCCTGGTGCAATTCCCTATATAATCCAGCCATTTTGGTTACCTGGTCTCTCTTTTCGCTCTGCCCTTTATTCTCTTGGCTCAGACAACCCCTCCTGGCTTGTAGCTCCTCTCTCCTCTCCTGTCTGCCCTCCCCCTTACATGGCCCAACCCATTCTGGCTCTATTTGCCCTGGACTCTCTTGGATGTCCCTGTCTCTGACTGTGTTCTCCATTTTATCTGCAGTAAACCTTCTCTTCCCCCATACCTAGGAGCAGTCATGGTCTTCCTTCTCTCCTTCTCTGTCTCTGTCTCTCTCTGTCTCTCTCTGTGTCTCTGTCTCTCTTTCTGTCTCTCTCTGTGTCTCTGTCTCTCTTTCTGTCTCTCTCTCTGTCTCTGTCTCTCTCTCTGTCTCTCTTCTCTGTCTCTGTCTCTGTCTTTCTCTCTCTCTCTCTCTCTTTCACTTGCTTTCCTGGTTACATTTAAAATGTCAACACGTACAAAAAACACAAGTTTCAGACAAAACAGGGGGTTAACTCCTTTGCCCCACCACTGTGCCCACTGTCACCCTTCAAGTCTTTAGTATCCACACTTTTATCCCCCCGACAGCTTTAAACGAGAAATCACAATTATCATTTCTATTTTTATAGCTAGTAATTATTGCTATTTCATAGTCAATAATTGTATCCTTCCATTCCTTGTGGATTTATTTCCTCACTTCCTTCGGTAATTGTCGGGAACCTCCAATAACAACTTTGCTCGGCTTCCGTGCGGAGACGTTTCCTTTGTCCTCTTCGTTTTGTTTCGTTGGATTTGTTGTGCTTACAAGGAATCTTTTTCTTCTCTTAAATTGTCCTTAACTTTGTGAACAGGGAAGACCTCACCAATGCAAAAGTCCAGCAAGCCAGGCATTCTCCATCTGGGTGTAGGCTCTAAACCTCGTGTCTCTTTTCTTTACATGTAGTCCTGGTGTGCATTTTTTTTTTTTTTTTTTTTTTTTTTTTTTTTTTGCCCGTTGCGAATTTCACATCTGATCGCGTTACCCTTTTTAGCTTTGATGATTTTTTTTTCTCTTTCTCTTGGGGGCTGCTTTATTTCTGCTTCGTTATGTGTAAATGTTCCTACTTACAGGGTTTGATGAGTCTGCCGTGGGCTGAGTCACCTCCTCTGTTTATAAGCACACGGCCACAGCTTCGCTCACTGTTAGGGAGAACTCTTGGAGACTTCTATTTTTATCCTGACTAGAAATTCGAATATGTGTACTTACAGCTTACCATTTTGATGTAGGCGGGCTGGAAAGAAAAGGTTCCGTGTGGTATTGTTCCTCTATTGTGACCAGAAATTACTTTATTTGTTTTTTTGAGATTTGAGAAAAGATAAAGCAGAAAATTTTATCGGATGTGTTTGGTTAGACAAGAAACAGTGAAAAGAAGTGACGTAAGATTGTGACTCAAGGTCATCTCTGTAAGATCTGAACTTCTATCTCCACTGAGAGGTATATTTCAGTATAATGGTTTTTAATTATGGCTTATAGAACAATAATTTTAGTTTTTAAATAAAAAAATCACTTATTAAATGTTTATTGAACTGTCTTAAGCATCGTTTCACACAGATCATTAAACAGTAGTCTTTTCCTGGGGAGCATAACATATCTCGTCAGGTAGCTATAGAGATGAAGATTATACGCTGTTTACCAAGGTGTCCAGCATGCTATAGGAATTTAATATGTGGGATGGTTACTGTTATTTGTCACGGAGGTCATGTCAGTTTGGAAGAAAAGTGGGTTCTTTAGTTTATTTACGTTTTTTTTTTTTGTCGTGCGTGCGTGCGTGCGTGCGTGCGTGCGTGCGTGCGTGCGTGCGTCTACCCGGGGTCGAAGTTCTGGATGTCTAAGGGCATGGCTCAGTTCTCCCGAGGGCCGGCTTTGCTGCATCCGGCAGTGGCAGCCAGGTTGTCACACGGTGAAGTCACCTAACTGAGGGGAAGGGCAGCTAGGAAGCCAGAGGGCCTGAGAAGAAGAGCAGACATTATCTCTCTTTCATGCCTGAGAAAACAGGAGGCTCAGGAGGACGCTATTAGTGCAGAGCCCTGCGGCTTGAATCCGCAGTGAAATCAGGATCCAGAGTAGATTCTCACTGCCTTGTCCTCTCTGCCCTCTCTGCCATCCCCAGTGTTACCGCCTCTCATTGGTGGGTTCCTGCTCTCTACCTCTGACCCTTCCTTCTCAGTAAGAGAGCTCTGCCGCTTTCTCGCTTTCTCACGCCATCTCATGACGATGATAGCCTACCTCTTGGTGAAGTTAAGGAAAAATTCCACCTTTTATTCTTTATGAAGGATGGCTGCCTGACTAGGCGAAAGGTTATGCTTTGAGGTAGACAGAGTGGAGGAGATAAGGTAGGAGTGAGAGAACTTTTCTGTTTTATTTCTGCATGGAATCTGGTGTTCAAACCTGGCCACTTCTGTCAGTAGGCCAGTTCCCTTAGTACCGTAAACTCTGCCTTCCCCCCTCTAGCTTCCATTGTGAATAATAGTTGGTATCTTCATTAAAAACCAACCCAGCCCAAAACCATAATAAAACCATACCAGGGTTTCAGGTAGCCCAGGCTGGCTCAAACTCAAAATGTAGTTGAGGGTGACCTTGAAGACATGATTCTCCTGTCTCTGCCTCTCAGTGATGCTCACGGGCCTGGCCACTACATCCACCTTCATTTCTATCTCTTTTTGTCATTTTACTTTCCCCACTTACTCAGAACTATGGCAGAGAAGAAGGTTATTATTTATTAGGGGTTCCCCCAAATACCCGCTACGTACAACAGCTCTCTTGGTAAGGGTTTAGAAGTAAGGATCCAGTATGAGCAATCGTGGACAGATACTCCAATTATGCCAGGAATTCAGTATGAATTACACTCAACATTATCCAAAGCAAGAGGTTCTACTTAAGGGATAAGTAACAGTTAATACATGGAAATGCTGAAAAGGAAACCAGTTCTTCTAGGAGAAAAAAAAATCGATAGAATAGGAAACAGATTAACTGCAATAGACAGTGGGCATGCAGCCCTTCAAAGACATGCTGTCAGAAGTGAGAACGGAGGTGACTCATCCATTTGGGGGAAACCCAGGCTCTAATAGAGCTTCCTCATTAGCTTCCTTCTTTAATAAGCATCTTAGGATGTAGCCTTACCCAATGTGCCTTTGTTTGCTTTAGTGTTTACTGTACTCCAGGTGTACACCTGATACAAAAACATACACACACTCTCTCATACCCAGACACACGCATATACACAATACACATACACACACTCTCATACACAGACACACACATATACACAATACACATACACACACTTACATACACATGCATACATACACAGACACACATACACACAACATATACACACTTACATACATGTGCATACATACACAGACACACATATACACACATACACATACATATACACACATACACATACACACATACACATACACACATACACATACATATACACAACACACACATATACACACACACATACACATGCATACATACACAAACACACAGACACACAACATACACACTTACATACACAGACACACATACACACAACATACACACACTTACATACATGTGTATATATACACAGACACACATACACACAACACACACACTTACATACATGTGTATATATACACAGACACACATACACACAACATACACACACATACACGTGCATACATACACAGACACATATACATAACATACACATACATATACACACATATAATATACATAAACATGTACATACACCCAAATACATGCACTTACACACACACACATATAATATTGTATGCCTTTCTACTAATCAAAACATTAGTGGAAATGATTTTAATGCTCTCATTCAGAATTTATAGGTGCCAGGCATGTGTCCCATGAATGTCACTTCAGGGAACTTTATCACCGTGCCACTCCAGCGGGATCCCTTCCACGTGTGTTTCCTAATTGCTTCACAGTGCTGTGCAGAGAGGTGTTCCTGATGTCACAAACGTGCTGTCTAGCTTTTGTCTCGCCTTTGTACTTTTTAGAGCATTATGCCCACTTGTCCAAGAGTCTGAGGAGAAGCACTGTGGGCGGGGGTGGGGGAGCCCTCTGCATCGCTAACAGTGTGTGCACTTTGAACGCAGGACAGGCATCTGCAATGACCGAGATGACCATTGTCATCTATAACATAACCTTTGTACTCTTTTCACTCCCACCTCAGGGCAGCTGTAATCCCCACTGGGGTCACGAGCTGTCATTCAGGAGTTTTCTGACTGGGACAGTGCTCCTGCCTTGTCTTCTTGGTGTTCTTGTTCGTTCTACTTCCGCTTTTGGGCTCTTTCACTTAGCCATCACTTTTAGGGTAATTTTTATGGCTCATTGAATTTAGTCAGGTTTGAGCACCTTACACATACACACACATAGATATACTCACACATACACATATATGTGTGTATGTCTAGTATGTAATCACAGCTTCCTGTGAGTTCAGAAGTTCTGTGGTCTAGAAGGCAGCATTCCTCTTCACCCTCTGCCTCTCGGATTCTTTCTGTCCTCTCTTCCATGATTTTCCCTTAGCTGTGGGTGGCACAGATGACTTGTTTAGGGCCGATGGCTCAGAATTCCCTTAGTCTCAGTGCCTGGACCAGTTCTGAGTCTCTGTGCTGGCTGCCATCTCTCCTTATCCGATGGTTGTCAATATTAGATTTTATTCTGTTATAATTTATATATCATTTAGTGTCATGAGGTGTCCCAAATCTTTTCTTAAAGTAGACACAACATACACCATTAGCAAGTATTAAGAGCAAACAAGTTCATGCCGTGCATACTCCACTGGATTATCTCTTGGCAGATTTGCTTAGGGCCACAGATGGTTTGATTTTCAAATTCTTTCCAACTTTGGAATATTTTCATAAACATGATGATATGTCTTGAAGATGGACCCCACTCCAAACTCAGAATTCATGTATGTTTTATATACACAGCTTAAGGTAATGTGTACACATGTGTGCGTGTGCACACGTGCCATGGTGCCTTCGGAGGTTAGAGGACGACCGTAGGGAGTCAGTCTGGGGACTGAGCTCAGCTTGTACAGGGGGCACCTTTGTCCCTGGGCCACCTCCCTAACCCCTGAGGGTGATTTATGTGTGCGTGAAGTAATTTCATGGTGTGGAATTTCTCTTTTACTGCGTCTTGTTGGCACTTAACAGATTTTGGATTTTGGAACATTTTCAATTCTCACTTGTTTGATACGGGATGCTCTGTTTTGATGGAAAGCATTTGAGAAAAAAAATGAAGCACCAAAGAAAGAGCATACAAAATTGTTACTAAATAACTAATTTTCCATTCAAAATAATTAGAATGTTTTCTAAGTTTTATGTCCTTCCGTAAACCTGTGTTATATAATATAATATATAACATATGTGTGTGTACATACTCATGTATGTATGTATGCATGAGTGTGTGTGTATTCAGGTTAGTATTTAAACATACCAGTGTGCATGTATGCTAGAAAACATTTTAATATAGTAATACAGATTATTATATAAATATAAACAGTGTCTAACAAACCTGCTAAAGGATATAAGTTAGGATTCCAGCAAAAATTTCCAGAACATCTAGCAATTTCTAAACTACCGGCTGAGTTTTAGACATCGTTAATGTGACCTTTCCTCTGGATAAATATCGCCCCTTGTAAGTCACCATTTGACACCAAGGAGCCCCATCAAACTCTTGCAGTCAGTTCTTTGAATGTTGAGCAGTCCTGAGTTGATAGCAGCCAGGGATTTGTTGTAGACGCTGCCGTGGCAAAACCTGGCCTTTGCTGCCACAGCCAGGCACCCCTCTGAGTGCCAGAACTCTTGGATGGGTCCACAGATAGCAACCTTACTGGGAAGCAGGGCAACAGCAGGCGAATCTGGAGGGTTCCGAGGGTCTGTACTGATGAACCCAGAGCAATCGTCAGTCTTCCATAGATCACTGCCACCAGGTGGCGCCAGTTAGCACGCCAGACTGGGACATACTGGGTCTGCAACAGAAACTGTTAAAACCTGGCAGTTAAAATTTTGTCTAGCAGTAAATAGCAACACGTCAGGTACATGACTGAATTATTGAGCTTTCTGTGTTATTGTGGGTGAAATTAAACTGTAGATCAGTGTCAGGCGCTATCTTAATTTTTCTCCCTTTCCATCCCTTTTTTTTCACTTGGGGAATATATATATTTATTCTTATAAAATTATATATTTAATATGTGCCATTAACATAGTATCACTTAATATTATTATTAATTATATTATATACACTTAATATATTATACAACATATAAATAATATATGATAAAACAATGATATAATATTAAATATTATATACCATTATGTGTGTGTGTGTGTGTGTGTGTGTGTGTGTGTGTGTGTGTGTGTGTCTATGTGCACCCATGAGGATAAAGGAGCTGTTCTCTCCTTCCACCATGTGCACTCTACTGATTAAACTCAGGCACTCAGCTGTCTTGTCTCTGGCATCAGTTCTTCTTCTTCTTCTTTTTTTTTTTTTTGTTCTTTTTTTTTTTTTTTTTGGAGCTGGGGACCGAACCCCGGGCCTTGCGCTTCCTAGGCAAGCGCTCTACCACTGAGCTAAATCCCCAACCCCTCAGTTCTTAATACTTTGTTATGTTCTCTCTCACCTCCCCTCACTTCCCACACTTGTGAGGGCATTCCGATCCCCCAACCATTTTAGAATCAATTGTGTCATTCTGACAAGTCACCTTAGTCCTTCAGCACCTGTCTCCTAAGAAGAAGGACATCTACATCGCCACGGTCACATTGAGGAAGCCTTGGCACGCCATACTCTACAGATACCAATACTGAAGTGCCTACAGTGTCCGGGAAAAGCCATTTTCATTTTAACTTTAAATGGTTCTTTAGTCTATTAGGCTGTGTCTTTTATGAAATTCGCACATCTGGACAAACCAGCTAAGACTTTTTGAATTCTCACTTTCACTTTTCATGATTAAATTTGGGTGAAATGTTTTTTGCAAGGACATCATTGGGGTGAGTTACAATCTCTTTAAAAAAGATGAAACAAAAAACTCAAAAGATTTCAGTCACCCTATTTGAGCAACATGCTTCTTGGTTCTAAAAAGAAAGCTGCCAGCCACTGGATCCTAAACTAATTTTTTTTTTTTAAATTTATTTATTATATATACTATAGCTGTCTTCAGATACACCAGAAGAGGGCATCAGATCTCCTTACAGATGGTTGTGAGCCACCATGTGGTTGCTGGGAATTGAACTCATGACCTCTGGAAGAACAGTCGGGTGCTCTTAACCGCTGAGCCATCTCTCCAGCCCCGCTAAACTAATTTTAAAGCACTCCCATCTCTCCGATCCCATTTCCAAGAGTAACGGAGAGACCTTGAAACAGAAAGAAATAATCATAAAAACCGGTAGACTCCGCGCTCATGAAGGGATTGCCTTGAACTTATGTACCTCCGGGTTCTGTTACATTCTGTTTCTAGTGAGCGCCTGTGTCTTTTCACAGAACCCAGCTGACCCACAGTGGTGAATGGGTCAAGTGTGACCTAAACAGGGCCCAAGTCCTCCCTGTGAAGTTGCAGGTAGATTCTAACAAAAACAGGCCCGTCTCTCTGGGAGTATGAAATAAATACCAATGCTAGTGACCACTCTCGGTAGTCATCTTCCTAACAATAGCTCTCTGTAGGGAAAGAGAAAAAACACACACACAAAATAAAGCGGAGGTGAGCAAGGTTAAGAAGACCAAGAAAAAGGTAGAGTTAGGCTCCATAGCCCCACATGGATCCAGCAATGCCTGACAGTAGTTAGAATTGCTTTCTTGGTTTTTTTTTTTTTTTTTTTAATCCATTGCAAGAGTTTGATTGGTTTCTGTCCCTTGCTACTGAATCTTGACTAATGTACTCCGAACTCAAGGACTTTCTCAGAAACCCTTAGACTTTTTTTTTTTTGTAAGTTTCAGTGGCAGCCTAAACAATTTGGTGAAATGCCTCAGTGCCTGTCGCTGTGGGGACACTAATACCCGCCTTAGGAGGCACTTCTCACACAGATTAAGGAGGTACCAACCCACAGTATCTGAAGCACATTAGAGAACCAGTGAATGCTGAGAACGGGGACAAAAGACTCGGGCGGGCGTCTGTCTGCCAGGCTTCTGCCATTTCCTCCGTGCCCCTGGAACTTCCCTCTCTCCATGAGATGAAGTCATCCTTTGCTGAGGACAGTGCTTCACCGAGTAACATTCATCACGCAGTGTCACCCTTTTGGTTAAAGGCTTCTCCTTTGTCCTGTAAGCAGCATGAGCCTGAGCACTAACACATTTGGAGGGGGGGATGGGAGTTTATCGTCTCGGTGGTATGTTTTCCGTGACAGAGAAGCCACGGCTATGACCGTGTGCAGCAGAGCACCCTGGCATCAGGTAATCCCGGTCTGAACTGAGAAGGAAGCAGGAAGCAAGGAACACTGGGGCCAGCATGTCGGTTTTATTTTCTATTCATTTTATACTTGTTGGGGCCTGGTTTATCCCTTTTCGTAATGGTTTCCAAGAGAGTTTATCCTGTGAGAGACCATACCCATCCTCATGTTCTCTGCTGTCAACCAGGGCCACGGCAAACAGATTTAACACATATACGTGCAGGCAAAGCTACTCACAGACATAGAATAAATACATGTCAAAGAAAGAGAAAATTCTGGAAGAAGGTGTTGGAAAGCTCGTGTCTGCTGGAAAGCTCACATCTGCATCTTCGGAGCTTAAGCACGTCATATGACTACTGTAAGCACAGAGACACACAATTAAGGCAGCTTTCCTGGTTCTTGCTCTAATTGTTTTAGCGCTCACTGAGAAGATGCCACCAAGATAGGTCCAAGAAGACGTCATGACTTAGAATGGGCCTAGAAGGTCACTGGAAGTGACTCAGACTTGCTGTGACATTTAGAACACAAGACTCGACTGCTCTGAATTTACCTTTGGGGAGGCACAGAAGCATTTTGTTCTTCTAACAGAGTGGTTTAGACATCTCAGTGGGGCTTCGAGGGATCAGTGGAGACTGCACTGGGGAAGGCGAAAGCAATAGTAGCGGGGGGTGGGGGGGAGAAGTGGTAGAACAGAAGCTCCAGTGTGTTCTAGTGACTCTGGGGTCAAAAGCAGGTAACGACTGCCTCATGGTTCCCCCAGCAGGCACCAGAGGATGTGCCTCAATGCTGA
Source organism: Rattus norvegicus (assembly GCF_021556685.1). Taxonomy (NCBI): domain Eukaryota; kingdom Metazoa; phylum Chordata; class Mammalia; order Rodentia; family Muridae; genus Rattus; species Rattus norvegicus. Next base: position 33,472,964 of record NC_141540.1, on the reverse strand, counting down.
GCTTGCTTAGTTGAAACTTCTGCAAAAGCTTTTATGACAGCGGCTGTTGGGGAGTTGCACAGAAGCCTGGTGTGGCAGAGAAGCCACCCCAGGCTTTCTAGAAACATACATCTCATGGTAGCAATGAGAGGGCTACAGGAGTAACCTGGATACTCATTCTTTTTTTTTTTTTTTTGGTTCTTTTTTTCGGAGCTGGGGACCGAACCCAGGGCCTTGCGCTTCCTAGGTAAGCGCTCTACCACTGAGCTAAATCCCCAGCCCCTGGATACTCATTCTTAACTGTATATATAAGCCCACCATGAACCTTGCCTGGAGAAATAGATATCGGCTATAATTAAAGCCTACCTATCCAGACAACCTACAGCTTGTTCCACAGAAATAGGGAAGGGATAATCTACTTGTTTGGCATCAAAGCAGTTTGCAGGAAGCCTGATTTGGCTCCCTAGTCTTTGGAGACCAGCATTGAGGAATCACAGTGGCCTTTGGAGATCATCACATAGCTTTTCTTTAATTCTCCTCAAGGACTAAGGATTTCTATCTCCCTTTAAAGATGTCTTGAGATTTGTAAGTGAAAAGGTTGAAGTGAAATGTTAATAAGGCATCCACATCTCCATTTACAAAAGGCTTTAGAGCAATTGTCTCTTTCCAAGGGTCGGTTATGCAGCTATTAGATAACAGACAACAAACGGTATAATATTTAGGTAACTCTAATTAATATAAGCTATTTGGAAATACCCTTTACAGGAGTATTGATTGAGCATGCAAAATCCATTACACCCAAGCGAGGCTAATTTGTAGATAGAAGTGTAAGTCTATAATGGGATTGCTGAAGCTATCATGTGTAGTTAGTTTCTTTCTTTCTCTCTTTCTTTCTTTCTCTCTCTCTCTCTTTCTCTTTCTTTCTTTCTTTTTTCTTTTTTTTTAAAAAAGATTTGTTCCTCAGGAGACTCAGTGTGACACTGAGCAAAGGATATTGACGTCAAAGTCATGCCCTTCACTCTCTCGTGTGACCTCGAGGTGAGCATGTCTCTGGGCTTCGGCTTACCTCAGGTGCTACGTGGATAGTGGATACTAGCATCTTGCTGACTTCCTGTTCTTGTGTGCACGAAATGGACATCTCTAAGTTTCATCATGAGTTATTAATATAATGTTTGTGTGATCTGACCTCAACGATGACTGTATAAGCAAAAATAGCTCAAATAAACACACATTGCCAATTAAGCTGAGTCCTGACATGATGGCAGCAGTTGGCATTTGGGTCAGCACTATTCGGTCTCAGGCTTATGCTGGCTACAACCTTGGGGGGACAGTGTGTATGAGGCTCAGCAGGTCAGAGATGAATTGAAGCTATGGTCGTTTGAAGTTGTTCGAACCTTGGCCTATCTATCGGGGGTGAGATTGTATACCCTAAAGAAATAGAACATGGGTGCTTGGATTAAGTCTAGAGCAATAAGGGATGTGATTCAGCTATATTAAACACCCAGAAAAAAGAAATCAAAACTAGAAGGAAAAAAAAGTTAACTCTTGGTCCTCTGTTTAATTTCAATGTCTACCCTTGATTATCCTTGAGTTAATGAATGGTGACTTCATGATTCTTGCCCTATGAAGCTGGACCAGTCCTGAGTAGAATGCACAGAGAATTATAAAGGCTCAGAATCACTATGTCAGTCTAGGAAGACTTCAGGTGGAGGTAAGTCTTTGTGTGTATGCGTGTTTGTGTACGCAGGTACACATGGGAGACAGAGGACAACTGTGGGCATCATTCCTCAAGCACTATCCATTCTTTAGATGGTTTCTCACTGACTTGGAGCTCCTCCTTTAGTCTGGGCCAGAAAGCCCCAGGGATCTGTCTGCATCTGCTTCCAGGGTGCTGGGATCACAAGTATATTCAGTACCCTTAAATATTATAAAATATCTTGGGGTAACTAACCAAGCAAAGACTTGTGTGGAAAAACTTCAAGTTTTTAAAGAAAGAAATCAAAGATCTCAGAAGATGGAAAGATCTCCCATTTTAATGGATCAGTAGGATTAACATAGTAAAAATGGACATCCTATCAAAAGCAATCTATAGATTCAGTGCAATTCTCATCAATTCCAACACAATTCTAATGATAGTGGTGATAGAGTTCCAACTGGCCATGTCTTATCCCCAAACAAATCTCTCAGTACCAGGACCAGGTTGTATTCAGTTGAGTTGTCGGCCAAGGGGATCCCATGGAAATCCTCAAACCTAGGGTATTGCTACAATAATGGATTATTCTCTGCAAACTGACTACGGGGTTCCATTGCCAAGGACAGAACTTACACAACTCATTGATCATGCAGAAGTTGAACTGGACCCTACATTTGCCTTTGGTGCAGGGAGGTACTCAGGCTACCAAAAGAGACCCAAAGGCCATTGTGATGTCAAGTGATTTGTGTCACAGCCCAAAGCTGTGTTGATGTCCATAGGCCATGCTGATGCTGGGGGCCATGTTGATATGAGTATCCTGTGCTGCTACCTGAGTTCATGTCGGGGTCTGTGGTTCTACTGCAGCCTGAGGCCATGTTGATATCCCTACCCCATGTTACCACTGAAGACCAGGCAGATCTTTATGGTCTGTGCTGCTTCCTGAAGCCATGTGGATGTCCATGGACCAGACTACCTTTGTAGATCATATAGGTGTCTGTCTTAGTTAGGGTTTTATGGCTGTGAAGAGACACCATGACCATGGCAACTCTTATAAAGGAAAACATTTAATTGGGCTGGCTTACAGTTTCAGAGGTTTAGTCCATTATCGTCATGGTGGGAAACATGGTGGCATGCAGGCAGACATGGTGCTGGAGAAGGAGCTGAGAGTTCTATATCTTGACCTGCAGGCAGCAGTGTGTCACACTGGACATAGCTTGTGCATAGGAGACCTCAAAGCTGGGCCCCACAGTGATACACTTCCTCCAACAAGGCCACACTTACTCTAACAAAGCCATGACTCCTTATAGTGCCACTCCTTATGGACCAAGAATTCAAACATCTGAGTCTATGGGGCATCAAACCTACTTCAGGCAACAAGACCACACCTCCTAATAGTGTCATTCCCTATGGCCAAACATTCAAACGCATCAGTCTATGGGAGGCCGTACCTATTCAGATCACCACAGTGTCTGTTGCCTGCGCTGAGGCCAAGTAGCCTTGTGACTCTCCATGGTCCTTGCTGTCTCCAGAAACCAGGTGGAAATCCATGATCTGTGCGCCCACTGACTGTAAAGGGGAGGAGTGTTACTTTTGCAGTGGTATTGACAACTGCGGATGCACAGTGAAGACTAAGAGTCACAGAAGGCGTCTCTGACAACCCCTACTCCCAACCTTACCCCACAGAAGTAAAAGTGTAGATACGAAGCTGTTGAAGAAAACACTTATAATTGTGATAAGGATACTGACAACATGTAGCTCTCCACAAACTGATGGCTTCCTGTGAGGACAGCTCCTCGGACAGCTCCTCACATCTGTGAGGACAGCTCCTCGGACAGCTCCTCACAGCTTCCGGCAGGGGTTCAGGTGAAGACATGCTCTGGTTTTTCTAAAGGGTCTGGCCTGTAGGAGTTTGACAATGCTCCAGCGAGCATATGGGCAATGTGGTACTGTACATGTAGTTTTTTGTTTGTTTGTTCCTTTGTTTTTCTTCTGTTCAGGGGAGTCATAAGGGTTGGGGCAGATCTCAGAGGACTGGGAAGTGTGATTGGGGTGTCTTATGTGAAATTTCCAGATAGTCAATAAAAAAAATTATGTTGAAAAAAAAGAAACATAAACACCAACCCAGGAACAAAATCTTTGATGTACAATCCGTCCTGCTTTCAAGAAGTGCTAGGGCAACAGTAGCACAGAACTTGTCGGGGTGGCCAACCCATGTCTGATTTGACATAAGACCACTTCATGAGACAGAAACCATACCTGACACTGTTTGGGTGACCAAGAACCAGAGACTAGATAACTCTGAGACCTAGGGTAAAGCCAAACACTAGTGGTCTTATAACAATTAGCAATAAAATGGCTCCTAATGCTATTCTCCTATTCTCATAGATCGGTGCATTGCTCAGCCATCATCAAAGAGGCTTACTCTTGAAGCAAATGGGGACAGATACGGACACTCAACCAGAAATTACACAAAGAGACTGTGGAGTCTAAATGAGTTGTCCCCATCAATTTTCCCCTTTCCCCCAGAGCTCGGGGAATCTGACTGAAGAGGAGGCAAACAGAGAGTAAGAGCGAGAAAGGATGGGGAAGGAGAACAAGGCTCTCTAAATTAACTGAGAAAGGCTCGTCTGAGCTCACAGAGACTGAAGCAGCCAGCACAGAGCCTACACAGGTCTGCACTGGGTCCTCTGTAATAGTATAGCAAAAACCTTAGCACTTTTATGGGGCTTCTGAGTGTGTGAACAAGTGGGTCTCTCATTCTTGTGCTTGCTCTTGGAGCTCATCTCTTTCTGTTGGTTTGCCTTGACTATCTTTGATGTGATGGTTTTTGTTTTATCTTATTACATCTTGTTTTGTTGGGCTTGCTTATTATCTCTTAGAACAGAAAAGGAGTGGATCTGGATGGGAAGGGAGGTAGGGAGGAACTGAGAGAAGTAGGGGGAGGGGAGATTATAATCAAGGTATATTGTTGTGATGGTTGGTATATGCTTGGCCCAGGGAGTAGCACTGTTGGAGTAGGTATGGCCTTGTTGGGGTAGGTGTGGCCTAGTTGGAGTAGGTGTAGCCTTGTGAATGTGGGCTTTAATACCCTTGTTCTAGCTGCCTGTGAGCCATTATTCTGCTAGCAGACTTCAGATGAAGATGTAGAACTCTCAGCTCCTCCTGCACCATGCCCGCCTGCATGCTCCCGCCTTGATGGTAATTGACTGAACCTCTGAACCTGTAAGCCAGTCCCAATTAAATGCTATCCTTATAAGAGTTGCCTTGGTCATGGTGTCTGTTCACAGCAGTAATACCCTAAGACAATTGTATTAGAAAAAGAGTCTATTTTAAATAAATGGAATAAAAATTTAAAAAATCAGAACAAAGTAAAACAACAAAACAGCCATAACAAACCCCCAAACTCCCAAGTGTATACCACAGTGCCTGGCTTTATTATGTGGCTTCTGGGGGTGTTTCTCCTCATGCTTGTAAGACAAGCACTTTACTGACTAAGCTGACTGCCTACCTCAAGATTTGAATCCTAAAAATGACTTAAAGGATGATAAGGAGGCTAGCTCAAATAGAAGAAAGGTGCAACTCATCACTGCAGGTAAAGTGACTGTGTGTGAATGAATGAATAAACAAGCGAGCGAATGAGTGAGTGAATAAATGAATGAGTGAATGAGTGAATGAATTGATGAGTGAGTGAATGCCCATTGCCTAGGGATAGATTTGCCTCTAAGATCTGGCTAGTACTTAGTGACTCTTATTGACACTTCGTGTTGTATGGCTGGCCACTGCTTTAAGTCCTGTCTTGGTTACTTACTATCTGAATGATATTGAATGACTTACTTCTTTTATCTTAGGGGGCCTCGGGTTGAAAGTCCTCTCAATTAAATTGAGGATGTCAATATCTCACAGGATTCTTGTGATTCAATTAAAACCTGTATGCTCTTGGCATAATCCTTGGCATATAGTAAGTGTTGGGTGAAGGGTAACATTAGCTGTGGTTCCTTCTCCTTGTCAGGTGAATTTCATTTAAGAAGAATAGTGACTCTCTGTAACAAATGCAGGAGTAACTGTTAGCAACTACCAGGGAGAGCTAGGTGATCACAAAGCAAATATTTTCCAAAGATCTTCACAGATTGTAACCCAAGTATCTTTCTTGGTTATTCATGACTCAAATTATAAGACCAGAAAGTGGTTTTGGGGCATCCCATCTTTGAATAGGCATACGGAATCAGACCTGGTGTCCTGTATAATAAACCTTGAGATACAAGCAGACAGTAAAGAAAAACATACCATCCAGAAGGATGCTCTAGGAGTTGTGGGTTTTTGAAAGAAGTGACATGGTAGCCAGCAGTTTCTTCCCCAACAGAGGGAGTAGTGGCATGCAAAAGAGAGATCACAACTCTAGAATCTACTGGCTTTGGATGACTTATTTGACTGTCTTCCTTGTGTTGCTTCACCTTGAAAATGAAGATACTGTTTCCAGCTTCCAAGGTTGCTGAGGACACTAGACAAATGACTGAAGGCAATGGACAGAATGTCTATGATTCATGGTACTGGTAAAACCCAAAGGCATTCAGTTCTTAGATGACTTACATTTCTCAGAGAGCACCTACCTTTAGTAAATATTTTAAGGAGATGAATTATTTATTGATTATATACTTGGATGTTCAAGGAAGGAAGTAGGTTCCTTTAGAATAATAACATCGATTGGCTTAAATAGCACAAACAGCACTCTCCCATCCTCATTTGCAGACCCTGGACTCAGCTCAAGCACAGCAGCGCCACGTTATAGATGTACCTTCTGACCTTTAGACAAACATGAGGGTTAAAAGATCAATTAAGTGATCTGAACTCCTGAGTTGCAGGGAAAATATTTCATCTAAAACATTGATCTTGGTTCTAAAACCAAGCCGCTGAGCTAAATAAATTCATGTATTCACAGACAGCAGCATCATTTTCTGGCCTGGATCCCAGCCTTGGAGAATGTTACTGACAAAAGGCAACAGAGTTCAGGGCTGGGAGAAGAGTAGGGAGTATTAATGAAGGAAAGCTCTTTTTGGGCCAGTCATGATACCCTTGGCTATGCCACATGAGTAATTCATCTAATGCCTTTTAATCCCCAAGACATTAAGTTCCTTGTGTTTAGGTAATAATACCGAGCAGTGATTGATATCATTAAAATCAGGCCCCGATTCAAAAAACAATGTCCTTTATAACCTTCACTGGAACCATTTATGTTACCAGTCAACTTACCCAGCCTCTGTACCAGGAACAGAAATGCAAAGATGTCTGGGGAGTTCCCTGCTCTGAAAGAGTTCACAATCTAAAGGGGTTGGCAAGATTTTCCATACAGAGTGGAAAGATTGAAAAAGAGGCCAATTCCCTATAACTTTAGCTTCAAGGCTCCTCATTTTTATATATATTCCTTTTAAGTAAATGTAGTTGTCCCCCAGTATCTGTCTGAGATCAGTTCAGGACTCCTTGAGCACTATACTGTTCAGACAAAATGGTATACTATTTGCACAGAACCTAGACGCATCCTCTGAGATAATTTCAGTCATCTCAGCATTTCTTAGAATGCTCCAGACAATGTGAGTGCTAAGCAAATTATTGGTATACTGGATTTTAGGGCTCAATGACAAGGAGTGAATGCACATGTTTGGTACAGAGGTAACTTGTCTTTTGTAGAGTTTTGATATACATATGCTTAAATCCTCAAAGGTGGAATCACTGGATGGGGATCTCCAATGGTTTGTAGTTTCATACCTAAATGTGTGTGTGTGTGTGTGTGTGTGTGTGTGTGTGTGTGTGTGTGTGTGTGTGTGTGTCTGTGTGTAGTTTCACACAGTTTTTCTTAAGGCAGCCTCTTAAGTTTTATAAATTCCAAGCCCTGCCAAGCCTGGTTTCACTCTCTGAGAGCAACACACATATGGAGACAAGAGCATCTGTATCATCCAGGAAGGTTTCTAGGTGGTGTCCCTTGCAATGACACTTAGGGAAAAGAAGGGTTTTTAAAATTTATTTTATTTATTTATTTTTTTACTTTTTATTTTTTTTAGCTCTCCATAGGAGAAGGGCTGGTGAGTGGAGATAGTATCAGCAATGAGAATAGGGCACAGGGCACACGAAGGTAACTAAAATGTCAGGGGAAAATGATGCTTTTCTTCGAGGTTGTATTTCAGAAGCTTTCCCCGCAGCAGGGTGGTAAGTGGCTTGGAACTAGGGTCACCAACCACCTGGCTTAGGCACTCTTCTTCTAACTTTAATCCTGGAATCTCTTCACCCTCAGAAACCTACATCTCAGGCAAAGCAGGACAACTGATGGCCCTACCTGGGAAACAGTGAGCTCAGAGCCAAGACCTGAGATGCCACCTGAGTGACTTCTTCAAAATCCCAGCCCTTTTCCGCATTCAGCTAGGCAGCACTTTGATGTCTTGCTAGCATTTGAGAATCAATGTGCTTAAAACCTCAGGACTGTGAGTTTTGTTAAAGTGAAAATGCTGTGACTCACTCCTCAGTCTCATTCAGATCTTGTGTGCACCATGATGCCTTCCTTAAAACCCTTTATATGAGCAGGTCCCCATGCCTACTGTGACTTGCTAACTTGCTTTGGTTTTGTTCCAAGCACTTGCTGTTGTCCAACATGACACTTGTACTTTTTAATGGCTGGTTTTCTCCACTACCATGAAACTTTGTAGTTTGTTTCCTTCAATTGTGTCTGGGACATATTTTGTGTGGTTGGAATGTGAAATGGTCCCCACAAGTTCACGGGTCTGAATGCTTGGTCTCAGTTTTTGGTGGGGTTTAAGAGGCCCTTTAGAAGTCAGACCCTCCATGGAGGATGTAGGCCACTGAGAACCAGTCTTGAGGTTTTATAACCTAGTCCTACTTCTTTTCTGCTTTGGGCTTTCCAACCAAGGCTGTGATGTGAGCAGCCGCCTCCTGCTCTTGATGCTGTGCCTTCCCTGCTATGATGGACTGACTGCACCCTTGTCTGTGCTGGGCTGTGACCATGGGCTGTGTGGCATAACAAACTCTTATTTCCTTATGCTTCTTCTTGTCTGGACAAAGCAATGAGAAACCCAATATTAATAGACCTTTTTTTTTTTTACCGAATGAAGACATCCTTTGGTTTTCTCTGATCTATCATATGCAATGGACATCTAGTGATGAGCAATTCTGTTGGCTTTATGTCCAAAATAGATCCAGAGAACAATCAGTTCTCATAACCCCTTTCCCCCCATTGAAGTGGAAAGGGTTCTTTTCAAAGTCAGTTGAATGGTGTTTTGCTGGGTCAAACACATGAAGGAACATTTTTCTGAAGTGGATACAGGTGAAAGACGAAGGTAGACTTGTGAAGGAATGTTTAGCTGAGGCAGACACAGGAAAAAGGATGTTCTGCCAAAGCAAGCATGTGGAAGGACTCATGATGAAGGTTACTTTGCTAAGAACACACAGGTACTGGTCTGCCTAACATTTCGTAGTTGAACTGCATTTGTTGGAACTCCATAGACAGAAAGGCACCAAAAAACTTCTGTGGCATACTACAGTTTCTTGCCACTTCTGTGGACTTAGACTGATTGGTAGAGTGATGTCAGCTGAGACAGACGCATGTACCAAGGCAGGACACATGTTGAGGCAAGACCCATGGAGGACATGTGATGTTGGAAGGGTATAAATAGGACTCAGTGGGCAGTGATGAAGGCTGAGCTTGGCTTGCTTATAGAGCTAGCTGTGCAAAGCTTATTGGTCTCAAATCTTCGCTGATCTTCACTTCACTGAGAAGGCACAGCTGAGAACTTTATCGGACATTCCTCCTGGTCCCTCCTGCTGACTCGTGCCGAGGCTAAGGCCTGGCTGTCTCTGCTAGGTAGAGACACTGCTCATGTTTGCTGTCCCAACTCTACTGAACCCGACTGCTGGTGTATCTGTGAAGTGTTTGCTACTGGGTTGAGCTGCTGCTGTTGACCTGTGAACTGACGTACTGATTTCCAGACAACATAGGCGGGAGTTGTTCTAATGAACCTTTCTAAACAGGTCCACTTCCCCCATATCCTTTCTTAATCATTTAAGAACTATCATTAAAAATAAGGTTTGGGCCCTACCGGCCCAAAGATAGGATCACTCATGGGGAATATTGCGGAAGCATTCTTGTTTGGGCTTCCTGTTTTCACCTCTATTGCCTTGGGTTCTTATTTTCAAGTCAGTTGCCAGGAGATCCTGATGGAATGAACACAAAATCATGTGACTCTTCTCACAGACCCCACTAGCTGGCACAGATTCCTTGCAGTGCTCTCTGGATCACCCTCTAGTTTTCCTTCTCTCTTCACCTGCTTAGCTTCTCCAAGGTCACCATCAGCAAATTTCACTTGCTTTCCTTCCAGCTACTCGGGCTTCCCTTGTGTGCTTCTGTTATTCCTCGGTGTTTTCTTGCCTCAGGCCCTTTGTCCCTGTCTTTCCCTCTGATTGATAGTTTTGGGTTGCATTTCTACAGCTCCTTAATGGAGAGTCTTCTGTCCCACACTAAAGGAGTCTGCTACACCTTCACACTACTGAACGTCTGTGTGTTCTTGCTAGGGCTTGATACCTTCTGAGTTTATCTGTGAGTTTATCGTCTCTCCTCTCCAAATACCACTCCTAGATTTGCTCATGAGTGGGCGGCTTCTTCACAGCAGGGACTTAGTTGGGGACACCCTCTGTACTCGGGCAGTCTCGGACACAGTGTCAATACACAGTATGTTTGTGGAGACAACGAAAGTTGGACGGATGATTTGGCAAGATACAATGAGGATCTGGATCAGGAGAAAATAAGACTAAGAAGATATGGGCTTACTGGAAAGAAAAAACGAAACACAATCAGAGTCCAGCATTATATTCTCTCACTATGCCTCCTTGTCTCTCCTGGGATTCTCTCCAAAACAAATACAGTGGAATCCTTACTCTAAGGTCTGCTTCTAAAGGAAGAAGCCTAAGATGGCTGTGCTTCCCTAATGCTGAATGGTCTCCAAGCTGGACTGTCGACCCAAGCTGCCTGATTGCAGTGCCTGTGTGCTTAATCATCTTATTCTAATCTCATCATTCATTTATTCACTCATTCATTCAATGTAGGGATTTTTCCTAATGTTATGAATTGTAATAAGAAAATTTCTTTGCTAAATAAAATGAAATGAAACAGAAAACTCCCAAATATTCTATCACATCAAATTTGTCTTGAGAATTCAACTGGATAATGCTAGCATTTTTTAAAATTATTATTTTCAGATTGAAATTGCAGCTCACAATGACAGAGTCATCATAGCCATAAAAGGGCGTATTTCCACAACTCCTCGATGTAGCATTAGTAAGGCCCTTGTCTACTTGTCTAACGACAGGAAGAAGGACCAAGCTGGATTTATGATGTTATAGATCCTTTGCTCAGTCAAAATAAATTTACCAGAAGCACGGTGAAATGGAGAGAACGATCTAACAGTCATGTCCTAGAATGACTGGGCAGGTGTGGGAAGCCATAGACAAGAAGATACATGGCCAATCTCCTTTTAGGATTTCATAGGCAGCCTGAGTCTGCATCCGTCATCTTCCATATTGACGAAGAGATGGCTCCAGCAGCAGAGGTGGTGCAGTCGTGTGCTCTGAGTAGAGCACTTTGTTTTGAGGTGTGTGTGTGTGTGTGTGTGTGTGTGTGTGTGTGTGTGTGTGTACTGTGAGTGAATGCTTCGATGTGATTACTTTTTCCATTAGCTTATTTATTCACTCTACATCCTGAATGTAGCACCCTCCTCTTCCAAGCCCTCCTCACACATCCCTTACTCCCATCTCCCATCCCCTTTTTCTCTGAGACCCACCCTAGCACATTAAGTCACTGCAGGACTAGGCACATCCTCTCCCACTGGGGCCAGACAAGGCAGCCCAGTTAGGAGAACAGTATCCACAGGCAGGCAACAGAGTCGGGGTAAGACCTTGCTTCAGTTATTGGGGGACCCACATAAAGACCAAGCTGCACATCTGCTACATATGTGTGGGGAGCCTAGGTCCAGCCCCTGCTTGCTCTTTGGTTATGGTTCAGTCTCTGGGAGACCCTGAGGGTCCAGGTCAGTTGACTCTTTTAGTCTTTTTTGTGGAATCACTATCCCCTCCAGATCCCTCCATCCTTCCCCCAACTCTTCCACAAGGCTCCCGAGCTCCATTTAATGTTTGGCTGTGGGTCTTTGCATCTGTTTCCACTGGAGAGAGCACTTCTTTTTAAAATGAGAGGCAATGGAAACAAAGGTTTCTCTTAAAGTCAAACCTCTTCCCTGCTTTTAGAAGAGATGCTGCTCTGAACTGCCAAAACAAGTACCGATTTGGAGGACGACAAAGGAAGATGATGAGCTGAGTGGAGATCTGGGAAGCCAGGGGTATGGAAGCTTGTGGAGGAGAGAAGAAAGGCATCTTGGGACATAGAAGCATGGGGCTTTGCAGCTGCCCAAGGACACACACTCCTGTCTATTACCTTCTGGGTTGACACGCAAATCCCTCCCACATATTTTTCCTTTACAGGGAAGGATTGATTTAATTTTGGCTCATGATTTGAGAGGGTTCAATCCATCTTGGTAGGAAGGCACAGCTGAATTCTTAGTAGCAAGGGTGGTGGGGCTGACTACCCATCCCCCACAGAGCAGAAGGCAGAGCTCTGGGTCTCGTCTTGTTTTTTTTTTTTTTTTTTTTTTTATTATGTTCTCATAGCCTTAGTTTTTTTGTTCCCATCAGGCATCTTGTGGCCTTTGCACATTTGCATTTCTAGACGTCCCATTTCCACAGAGGCAGTTCCCTGAGTTCCTTCAGGGTTTCAGTTTCCTTCCTTCAAATTTTACCTCTTAGAAGATCCCTGGTCACCCAGTTCTCTTATTTTCCCATCCTAACCCTTTTCTGCCTTAATTTCATGTATGCTGGAGATCATCCTATATGACTTTGTATATTCATTTGTATAATACATGTTTCCTTTTATGAGATTAGCTGCATGAATGTGGAAGCTGCCATTTCTAGAACCGCGCCCGACAAACGTGCTTAATGGCTTCTTCCTTCTCCTTCTTCAAAAGTGGTGGACTGTGAACAAGACAACCCAGACAGGCTCAAAGCGGAGGAGCTGAGGAAGGTAGTGGGAGGTAGAACATATTCATCAGAGGCCTCTAGGACAACTCTGTGAATCTGAATCCCTCAGACCACAGGAAGCTGCCCTCAGATGAGGATGGGATTTCAGTTTCTGGATGCCCCTTGTGCTCCTGAAGCTCTTCAAAAACTCACTCTAAACATCAACCCTTCATAAGGTTTTCTTTGAAACTCCGCCTTCCCTGTAATCCTGTAGGATTCACGAGGCCACCCATGGTTGTGGATACCTAATCTTGATTTTTTACTCGATTCTTTGCCTGTTTTCTCCTCTCCAGTCTGGTCATCTTTCCATTGTTAGGAGTCCCATCCTTTTCATTGAAGAGAACAGTTCTGTTTTTAGTCTATCACTTAATACTACAGGAGAGTGAGTCCTTGATTTAAAAATTCTAGGTGAAACTCCAGTGAGTGACTTGAAGTTGGGTTCATGACTCATCGGACCAAGGAGTCCCTTCAGGACTTGTGCTGCAGCTGCCAAAAAAGTGGCTCCCTACTTTAGCTGTGGCTTCTGGCTAATGGGTAAAACTGATGGCCATCTACAGTTCATGTATAGCGAGTATCCCTGAGTATTAAACAAACCTAGAAGATGCAGGGCTGAGGGAGAAAGAAGCAGCAGATTTCTAAAGATGACATGTTTGAGTATTTTATGGTACGTTGATTTTATATATATGATTAAATGAATCAATGAACAAACTATTTCTTTGAGTTGGATTTTTTCCTTTTTTCTTTATTAACTTGAGTATTTCTTATTTACATTTCGATTGTTATTCCCTTTCCCGGTTTCCGGGCCAACATCCCCCTAACCCCACCCCCTCCCCTTCTATATGGGTGTTCCCCTCCCCATCCTCCCCTCATTACCGCCCTCCCCCCAACAATCACGTTCACTGGGGGTTCAGTCTTAGCAGAACCAAGAGCTTCCCCTTCCACTGGTGCTCTTACTAGGATATTCATTGCTACCTATGAGGTCAGAGTCCAGGGTCAGTCCATGTATAGTCTTTAGGTAGTGGCTTAGTCCCTGGAAGCTCTGGTTGGTTGGCATTGTTGTACATATGGGGTCTCGAGCCCCTTCAAGCTCTTCCAGTCCTTTCTCAGAGATTCCTTCAACGGGGGTCCCGTTCTCAGTTCAGTGGTTTGCTGCTGGTATTCGCCTCTGTATTTGCTGTATTCTGGCTGTGTCTCTCAGGAGAGATCTACATCCAGCTCTGTCGGCCTGCACTTCTTTGCTTCATCCATCTTGTCTAGTTGGGTGGCTGTATATGTATGGGCCACATGTGGGGCAGTTGAGCTGGATTTTAAAATGGGGAATAGTCTATTAAGTATACCCTTCCTCATTGTTAATGATAGATAGACAATAGGTAGATGATAGATGACAAATAGACAGCTAGATGACCAACAGATATATGTTATAGCAACAACCAATAATGTTTTACCCTCCTGAACTGGCTGCTCTCTCACACAAGCATGTTAATCTGGTTCTTAGTGGAAGAGCATGTCTCTGCCTCAGTATACCTCTGTTGTCTATAACAGTGTTTGCTGAATACACAGGATTAAGTTGTTCTCTACTGTGCTGTAGGATCTGAGTAAGAAATTTCCCTCTGACTTAGACATTAGAGTACTTGCTACCTGGTGGACAGTGCTGTTTTAAGACTGTATGGGAAGTTGCTCCCTTGCTGGAGGAAGTGAAGGATGGACTTCACCTCTCTTCCTGTTCAGCCTTTGCCTTTTTTTGTGTATGATTAGGGATGTGACTACTCAGCTTCCTGCTTCTGCCAGCATGCCTGCTGCTTAGTTCCATGCCTCCTCTCCATCGTGGACTCTTCTTCCTATAGAACCATAAGCTAAGATAAAACCTTTCCCTCTATGGGAAAGGTCACGGTGTTTTCATACAGCAACAGAAAAATAACTCATACGTGTACATTAATAGCACAGGAGAATGTCACGGGACTCAGTTGAGCATAGGTCATGTCTAGCAAACTACTAGACTAGGAACTTTCATCATACTCTGTACTTATGTCATGCCAGTGATGGTCAGCCTCAGAATTTTCTAGAAGAAAATGTTAAGGACTCATTTAGTACCGTTATCTTGATGAGAGAGAAAATTCTTCGTGTGCAGTATAATGTAGCCCCATGTAATATGGGCCCAAGTCAAATCTAATGATAACAAAAATCTGTATGCTACTCTGTGTCAGGATATGTCTCAAGCATTTAAAATGCACTACTTCATCCAATGTGACAATTTTCTGAGGTGGATGGTATTGTTAGCTCCATTTACACTGGTGAGGACAGAGACAAGAGAAAGATTTACAACTCGCTCAAATCCAGAGGTAGCACATGGCAGACCTTCCCCTCAGTAAAGAACATTGTCAAGGACAATGGAGAAAAGAAACCTAGAGAAGTTTCTAGAAAATGACTAGGGTCAGTAGAAGAGAAAGCAAGCAGGAAAAGCTTCAATTTATAGATGAGAAAGAGAATGTCCAGATCATGGTTCATTTAAAAAATTGCTTATGCAAAATAAGGTATTAGAAGGAGTTTTTAGTGAACTCTCCCCACTTCAATGTCCTGTTTCTCCAGCCCAGAGCCCTCTGTCCTTGCTTAATTTGGATGTTTAACTCCTTGAGTCCATGCCTTGAGCCTCCCACTTGATTAAATGTCCTTCCCTGCTTCCTGTTAGGCCTAGTACACCCAAGAATCATGAGTGCTAATACATTTACTTTTTTCTTTCTTTTTGTTTATTTTTTTCTTTCTAAGTGAGCGCTTGGAATTCAACCAGAGAGCTTCAGAAAGCAGTAATAAAATCCCTTAGCCAAAGGATTATTTTGGCATACAGAGGTCCAGAGCAAGTTGGATGCTTTTGATAAGAAAATAACTGTGGCTTTATTTCCAATGGATGCCTGGTTTCAGTATAGCTTTGTGTCCAATGTTTATGTACCATAACAGACACTATTTGTTCTCATTCATTGTACTACACCATTCATTTCTTCCTCACTAAAATAAATGGCTTTTCATCTGGGTCTGTGAATGGATAGAATGAAAAGCTCCCAGCTACCTTTGGGGCTGCTGTAGCCATATGGTTAAGTTCTGACCATCGGGATACAAACTCTTGGTGCTAAGTGGCGTTTACAGAAAATGTCCTTAAAAGAGAAAGGGAAAAGTAATGCCAGTTTTGTGCTGAGATAACTGTCTCTCATGCTAACCTCCTAGCTTGGTTAGAGTTTCTATGGATGTGACAAAACACCATGACCAAAAGCAACTCGGCGAATGTCTTAGTTAAGACACCACGACCAAGGCAACTCCTATAAAGAACAGCATTTAACTGGGGCTGGCTTACAATTTCAGAGGTTCAGTCCATTATCACCATGGTGGGAAGCATTGCAGCATGCAGGCAGACATGGTGCTAGAAGAGTCAAGAGTTCTACATCTTGATCCAAAGGCAGCCAGGGAGAGACTCTTATCTGCAGGCAGCCAGGAGGAGGATCTCTCCTGTTATGATGGAGCATAAGCTTAGGACCTCAAAGTCCCGCCCCACAGTGATGCACTTCCTCCAACAAAGCCACACCTACTCCAACGAGGTCACGCCTCCAAATAGTGTCACTTCCTGTGGGTTAAACATATCCAAACCACCACAGAGAGTAAAGGGTCTATTTCAGTTTACGGCTTTCATGTCGCACTTCATTGCTGAGGGAAGTCAGGGCAGGTACTTACTAGGGTAGGAACCTGGAGGCAGGAGCTCCATGCTGAGGCTATGGAGGAACGCCTGGGCTTTGCTCGGACTGTCTTCTTACAGTACTCAGGACTACCAACCCAGCCACTTCAATAATCAATCAAGAAAATGCACAGGTCTGCCCATAGACCAGTCTGGTGAGGGCGTTTTCTCAGTCGAGATTCTCTCTTCAAAATGACCCTAGCTTGTGTCACCAGTTGACATAAAACTAGCCAATGGAGCTTCTAAATTTGGTAGCCTCATAAGTCCCATCTTCTGAGGATTGTGGAAAAGCTAGGAATGTTATTCTGATGAGAGTTCTCCAGATGGAAACAGGAGAAATGGGAAGTGAGTGTTGTTCAGGGTTTTTTGTTGTTTTTGTTTTTTTTAAGTTTCACTTTTACTTTTGGAAAATTAAAGACAAGTAGAAGAAAGCCTGGTGGTACTCTAGTTCAAATCATACAGATCTTAATCCCCATGTGCTTAACCATTATGCTACAATTATGTTAACACTATTGTATAGTAGCTGGTAAAATATTTAACTAGCTTGGGTTTGAAGGAAGATCTCTGATTTCAGCAGTTGTCAGTTTTCTTGTTGCAAATATCTCCATCAAGACAACCTCAGGCCAATTCAGAAACTTGCTTGCAAAACTCCTGAAGAGTCAGTTGGGTCTTATGTGTGACTATAATGAGACAGTTCCACAATAGCCAGGCAATATTCTTAGCTGAGCCTAATCCCAGAAGTAGCAGGATATCTCCAGTTGTCATTCCTAATACCCAGGTTTCATGGCACCAATTACGATGGCAACATGTGGGAGCAGAACGTCTCTCGCTCTCACATGATCTTAGGCATAAAGTGATTAAAGAGTATTGGCTTTACCCACTGCCTCTGAGGGATGTCAACACAGGAAGTGTTGTCACTTTCCCAATTTCTCTTTAGCGGATCAGTTTTCAGAGCGACCGCAAGTTGCAAGTGGCTCTTCTGGCCAATGGTTTCAAATATGCTTCCTGCACGTCAAATGCCGGGAATGCCAGCGCTGGAGCCAAGGGAATGTCCTTCTGCAGGAAGGAGGCTTAGGTGCTTGGTTTGAAGAGGACATGCTCTGTTGTCACATATCCACCATCATCATCTTGCAGGGGAAATCAAAGGACACGGTCTTTCCTGTACGCATCAATGGATTACAGACACAGAGTTCAATGAGAGTGGTAATTTGAGCATTTCCTGGGGAGGAAGACAAAGGCTCTTTAATTCTGTGGTGACAAGGGCAACAGGGCACACAGTGGACAAGCCCTGAGAGCCTTCTCTTACTTACCTCATATTTAGGAGGGAGGGCTGGGAACTTTTGGTAGTCTTTAGAAGGTGAGTTTGTGGTACAACCATAATCAACACAGCAGGCTTATTTACTCCCATGAGATCATTTTGTTAACTATACAGATTTCTGAGCCAAAGACACTCTTCTATTTTGTTGAATCTCGAGTCTCACCTTAAAGAACTTCGAGATGGTTTCCACACATCCTTGATCAATATAAGGCAATCAGCCCTGGCCCAGAATCCTCTCCATAGAGGCCCCATCCCCACTGTCTGCAGTGCATGGAACGATACCTTGGTTTGGCTATGTTACTCACCTCTTTTTATGCCCCCTAAATGCATCTCCACCAAGCTAAGATACAGTAGTCTTTGATCCAGAATGCCTACTTTGGATTCGTTTTATTGTTCCCCAGGTTGAAGGAGCAAAACCACACTCTCCAAGCAGATTCCAGTTTTCTTCTCCAACTTTAGAACTGTAAATGTCTTACCTGGAGGCATTGGAGGCTAAGGGTCTTGCCCTCCAACCCCACAATGTTCTTATTCGCAGTGGCACAGCATTTGCATATCATTAGACTATGGACCAGTTTTGAGAGCTTGCAGACTCCTGACTGGAGAGGACTGTGTTACTCTGCTCAGTTTTCTGGGCAGTAGGTTTATTAGCTTCTGATGGGACTCTGAAAACTGTCCCTGCTGTTCAGAAAGTTAAAAGGCTGGACTTAATAGTGGTTCTTTGTTTCCCACCGGCACTTCTTACACTTGGAAATGTGACCATGCCCGTCTTTTATTGCTGGTCACTTAGTTTACCTTAGAAAACAAAACAAAACCTCTGGTCTTCTCCAGAAAACCCCTTGCCATATAAATGAACACATATGTGAAGAGAGTTGAAATTACTATTTCTAATCTGGGTCTAGCGCATCTTGTGCAAAAATATTGAAGTGTTGATGAGATGAATTTCAATTAGCAAAAATAAGTAAAATGGCTCAATAAAAAGTTCAGTATGTAAACTGGAAAAAGGGTATACTGTACTTAAGAATGAGACAGAAAGAGGCTGGGGATTTAGCTCAGTGGTAGAGCGCTTACCTAGGAAGCGCAAGGCCCTGGGTTCGGTCCCCAGCTCCGAAAAAAAGAACCAAAAAAAAAAAAAAAAAAAAAAAGAATGAGACAGAAAGCAGTGATGGGGTAAGGAATCTTCAATCCCTGGTCAGAAAGGAAGATGGGTGTGGTGCCAGGCTTCAGCCCAAACCTGATCCATCAGAATCTGTATTTTAGAGGATGATACCAAAGAGCTTACATACAGCCAAAGCTAGGGAGATGACATTCTAGCCCAGAGGTTCTCAACCTTCCTAATGCCAGGACCCTTTAATACAGTTCCTCATGGTGTGGTGACCCCAACCATAAAATTATTTCCATTGCTACTTCATAACTATAACTTTGCTACTGTTAGAAATTGTAATGTAAATATCTGTGTTTTCTGATGGTCACAAGGGACCCCTGTGAAAAGATCATTTGACCCCCAATGGGGTCATGAGCCAGAGGTGTTCTGTTCTAGCTCATGTGTACCAATTAACCTGTGGGGTGACACTGTAGGGTTCTGAGAATGTCTTTTATTAATAACTTTTTATCTAGTGGTTTTACTCTCAATGATGATTTAATCAATATAACAAAGGCAAAAAAAAAAAGACTATCTTCTTCCCACCCCTACCTCTCGTAGTATGAAAGGTCCTTCCTCCCCTTTCTCCTTTCTTCTGAGAGGTACTGCTGATTGTCAGCTGCTTTTTGTCCCCTAGTCCCTGAGCACTTCCTTGCTGTCTGACAAAGATGTCCGTGTCCCATCTTTGTATGCCTCTGTCCCAGGCCCGAATCCAGCTTCACTCTTCTGCTAACCACATATGAAAGTACCTCCCCTCGCCCATATACACAACCTTACCACAGTGAATCCTCAAACTTCTGAATGGGACTGGGTTGGGGCAGAGAAGTAATGGTATTTCATTGTAATGTTTTCTTTATTAATTTAACATTTTTATTTTATGCATATGGGTGTTTTGTTTGCATGTGTATCTGTGAACCATGCGTGTGCCTAGTGCCCACAGAAGCTAGAAGAGGGTATTAAGTCCCCTGAGATTGGAGTTGTGGACCGTTATGAAACACCAGGTGGCTACTGGGAATGGAACCTGAATCCTGTGGAAGAGCAGACCATGCTCCTAAGTGCTGGGCTGTATCCTATCTCCTTGTAGGTCTTTTTATCTTATTTAGTTTTTATTCATAATCATAAACTTAACTTGGCAATCCGGCTAGACTTGAAGGGGAATGAGGAAAATACGGAACCCAAAGAACTTCAGTGAGAGCAGAGATTACAGGGTATTGCGAGCTGATAGGGTGGGCTTCAGAAGGACTTGATGGTTTGATGGGTAAAATGCAAGTCAAAAGAAATTAGCATTGTCCACAGCCGGAAATGGTGATCTGCTTGCTGGTCTTGCCATTCCGGGACCCAAAACGCTCCATGGCTTCCACAATGTTCATGCCGTCTTTCGCCTTCTCAAAGACCACACCCTTGCCACCGAGCCACTCAGTCTTGGCAGTGCAGATAAAAAACTGGGAACCACTTGTGTTAGGTTCATCATTTGCCATGGACAAGATGCCAGGACCTGTATGCTTCAGGATGACGTCCTCACCCTCAAATTTCTCTCTGTAGATGGACCTGCCGCCAGCGCCATTATGGCATGTGACGTTACCACCCTGACACATGAATCCTGGAATAATTCTGTGAAAGGAGGAAGCCTTATAGCCAAATCCTTTCTCCCCAGTGCTCAGAGCATGAAAGTTTTCTGCTGTCTTTGGAACGTTGTCTGCAAACAGCTCGAAGGAGACGTGGCCCAAGGGCTCTCCATCAGCCGTGATGTTGAAGTACACGGTGGGGTTGACCAGTTCTGCAGCAAGTGGCGAAAAGCAACAGACAGCGATGTCTGCCCTTGTTGTAGTTTTTGTTTATTTTAATTCTGAAGAGTGGAATTGACTGTTAGCCATATATTTAGAGATCTCGGGGTATCTTTCTGTGAGCCGACTACTCCTACTGTTCGGGTCAAGTGAGTCTTTAACTCGTATTCTAAAAGTCATAAAGTTCTGTTAGTAACTTTCAAGTAAGAAAAGACACCCACAGTGTGTCCTATTTGATCCCTAAAAGCTTTTGAAAAGCTCAGAAAAGATAAGAACAGTGTTGTTGAAATGAAACAACCTGAAATATCTTCTCCTTAATCCGGAAAATAAGGATGTAGCTGCAATTATACGCATGGAGTGTCTTGTCTGATGCTGTTAGGGACCTTGAGCGGAATGCTCTGAGTAGAAGATTAGCAATGCTGGCTGCCTGAAGGTGGGTCTGTAACAACGTTATAAGCATCTAATAATGAAAGTTGCCACAGGACTCAGATAGCTTACTGCTCATCGTTTGCTTAAAATGAGTATTGGAGTGGAGAGAATGTCTTAGGGTTTTGCTGCTGTGAACAGACACCATGACCAAGGCAAGTCTTGGAAGGACAACATTTAATTGGGGCTGGTTTACTGGTTCAGAGGTTCACTCCAAGTCAAGATAGGAGCATGGCAGCATCCAGGCCGGCATGGTGCAGGAGGAGCTGAGAGTTCTACATCTTCATCTGAAGTCAAACTATAGAAGACTGGCTTCCAGGCAGTTAGGACGAGGGTATTAAAGTCCATGCCTACAGTGACACACCTACTCCAACAAGGCCACACCTTCTAATAGTGCCACTCCCTAGGCCACCACTGAGAAGTCATGGAGCTACAGGGATGTCTACAAAACACTACAGCGTGGGTCTCTGCACTCGGGTTTTGTAGGCTTTTGTCTTCCAGTCTTCTGTTTTTACTTTTTTCTTCTTATGCAGAAAATAACATGAGCATTCTCCAAGTTTCACAACAGCTTCCAACTCCATGAGATTCCCCTCCTCCCAAGAGCCTTCCACTGAGCAAATACGACCTCTAAACTTGAGAGGGGTGCTCAGATTATTGGAATTACTGCTCAGCAGAGTTCTTAGTTCCGTGCATGGCTGACCCAGAGTGTGAGTTTTAGAAAAATAAAGATCGTACTGGTCTTTGATGGAGTTAAAAGTCCTCTGCCAGAAGTCAGGCTGTCACTCTGTCAGCATGATCTTCGTAAGGGAGAAAAATGAATGCAGCTCATCTACAAGTGAAGTTGGCCAAGGAAATTGAAGGATAAAACCTGGAGGACAGAAACAAGCTCACCAGCCTCCTCATTTACCTGAAACAAACAAACAAACAAACGAACACCTAAAACCTAGACTAGGGGCTCTTGACCTGTGAGGCATGACCATGTAGGCAGAGGGAGGCTAAAATGACTCTTTCACAGGGCTTGACTAAGACCACCCATCGGAAAACAGAGATATTCGCATTATGATTCAGAACAGTAGCAAAATTACAGTTACAAAGAAGCAATGAAAATAGTTTTATAGCTTGGGGTCACCACATCTTGAGGAATTGCCTTAAAGGGTCACAACATTAGGAAGGCTGAGAACCAATGCTTTAGAACAAGTTAGGAGAGAGAGTGCTGTACCTGTTATCCCTAAGTCATTTATTCACAGGCAAGGAAGTTAGAAGGAAAAAAAAACTTCCCCTCTTTAAGCTAGGAACTGCCTGAGTGTGGTTGCACTGAAAATGCATGCTGGGTTGGAAATGGAGGGGCTGGATGACTCTAGATTCATGCAGTGGGTGCAAAATCACTTCTTACCACTAGTGGTAGGATATTCCCCAACTAAAAGTCATGTCAGAAATGATGGCACATTGCTACCATAGGAAATTAGGGGCCAATTAGATAATGAACCATGCTAGACCTTGGTATTCCAACAGAAACTGTTTAAAAGTAAGTTACAGAACGCAGATCATCAGAGATGAAGAGTTCACAGGAGGCCGTATTGTCAGAAATCAACCTGATGGAGACACGAATTGTAAACAGTGAAATGCATGCGTTTGGAAGGCGTTCACAATTATCTACACTGATTCTGCCGCCATTACTCGAGGGCAGGAGGTTTCTTCAGTCTCCTGAATTTCCCCTTTTGTCTCTTCCCATCCCAGGGATCAGGTAACTGCTGATCCGTGTTCAGTCACCTTAGATGAGCTCAAACTTCCCTTCAAGGTTCACTGACTGGAACCACGCACTGTTTCACACTCCCTTGGGCTTCTTTTGCTCTACGTGATGGTCTGCGATTTGCTTGTGGCACCAGTTGGTTCCTTTCATTTAACTGATCGACATATCACAGTTGGTTACTGTACACATTCCTTGATTGACGTTGGACTTGTTCACGGTTTGGATCTATCATGAGGGAAGTTGCTATAAACATTTGGGTCAGAATAACTACCGAATGGGTGTCCAGAGCATTAGCTAGCCTTTCTCGCTGCTGCGTCCGCATATCTGACACAAATGAGCAACCCGAAGGACAGGTTTGTTTCGGTTCATGGTTTCAAATGGTTCAGTTCTTGGTTGTCTGGCTGTGGGTGTTTGAGTCGATCATCTAGGAGGTGAGAGGAGCAAGACAGGAGCACCTTCCCTCGGTGATAAATAGAGTGTGGACAGAGACCGGATAAGTCATAGCTCCTACCGGTGTGCCCCAAGTAAGCTATTTCCACATAGGCTATACTTTTTATTACTACATTTTTACTAAAATGTTCAGAATTCTCCAAAAACAGTGCCATCTGTCGGGGTAGAAGTGTTCAGTGACATGACTTGTGGGAGTCATTTCCCATGAGAACCGTATCATCCAAACCCACTTCAACCCTTGGCAAGTTAGCCTTCGAATGCCAGGTTTTCTAATGGTTTCTTAATTTGCATTTCTGTGGTAGCTGATGCATTTCGACATATTCCAAGCGCTGATTGGTCACCCACACAGGTCCTTTCTGTAAAACCACCTGCTCATATTCGTCGTGGCCATTGAAAAACTGGGTTGTTTTATAGGGAGAGTTCTTTACGTACAGTCTTGATTCAAGTATTTTATCACACACACACACTGCAGACACTTTCTCCTCTTTCATTGTGGGTTTTCACTGGGTTAGCGTTCCAAAGTGATTTTCATTTTAACAAAGCATGGTTTGCCCTTATTTTTTTATAATTTGTGTTTATTCTATTATATTTAATAAATATTAGCTGTCAGTAGATATTTTAGGAATTTTATACTTTTAGCTTTTGGCTTCAAATATTTTGAAACTCTGTTTTAAGTGCATACATACTGAGAATTATTATCTTTTCTTTTTTCCCTTTTTTTTAGATTTATTTATTTAATGTATGAGTGCTCTATGTGCATGTACACCTGCACCAGATCCCACTGTAGATGATTGGGAGCAACCATGTGGATGCTGGAAATTGAACTCTGAAAGAGCAGCTAGTTCTCTTAACTGCTGAACCATCTTGCCAGTCCTATTATGCTTTCTTGATGAAGCAGCTTCTTAACATTTTTCTCCTCTCTAGTATATTTCTTGTCCTGAAGTCTAATTTGATAGATGTCTGTAGATCTATACCAGCTTTCTTTATAATATATGTGTGTGTATGTGTGTGTGTGTATGTGTGTGTGTGCATATATATTATATATATATATATATATATATATATATATATATATATATATATATATATAATATTTACCTGGAATTTACCACTCTCTTGCCTAAGCCCCATGAGTCCATGGAACTACAGACATTTGTAACTGAGCCTGGCCTCATGTCAGATAAGTTTTTAAATGTTTTATGTGTTTTTATTGAAGGTTTGATATATTTGGGCACGCACATTTGTGGTGTGCATGTGGAAGTCGGAGGACAACTTTAGACTCAGTTCTCTTCCTCCGTCATCATTTGGGGACTGAACTTGGGTCAAGCTTAACTGCAAATACCTTTACTTGCTGAGCAATCTCATGGCCCCAAATTAGTTTTGACTGGATTTTTGACATTATGGTTTTTGTTGTTGTTTGAGACAGGGTTTCTTTGTGTTGCCCTGAGTGTCCTGGAACTCATTCTGTAGACCAGGCTGGCCTTGAACTCACACAGAGCCACCTGCTCATGCCTCCTAAGTGCTGGGATGAAAGGCATGAGCCACCACTCCCTGGCCTTAATGTTATGTTTTATATCAAGAACATAGGCTTTGTTCTGATAGATGGTTGTTTGACTCAAAAGTCAGGTGTTGGTTTTTTTCCCAAGGCTCATCTTAAGGTTTGTTAGAGAGGGCACACATTAGGTGTCACAGTCGAGATAGTTGATATCAGCCAACCCCACAGTGAGGGTCCTGTAGGAGAAAGCTAGGCTCCATGTGCTTTGCTTTCTGATATGCAGGTACAACATTTATTGTCCCCTGTTTCCAACATTTGTAAGGGCTAGGTTTTATTTTCAGTTTTCTAGTAGTTTCATGTGGGAGGCAAATCCAGTTCCTCTTCCAGCGTCCCAGGCAGCGATACAGTCTGATCACTCCTTAACATTTATACAACAACCATTCACCAGACCCTACTGTGAGTCAGACATTCTGCCTTGACCCGGAAATTCAGAGCAAAATGATGCTGAAAGAGATGCAGAGCGGGTTCAGGGAGAAAGGTAAGAGAACCAGTCATATTACAACACAGTGTTTGAAAGTATAATCCAATACGCAATGAATGCAGTGAAAACTGCATAGTCCAGCTGTGCACAGGGTGCTATGGGTGGGCAGATTGACAACACCAGAGTGGAGCATAAGGGGACACTTCTTCCAGACAAGGTAGCACTTGAATGAGCTCTTGGGAGAAGGGCTAGTCTACAAGCAGACAGAGGGGTGTTGAAGTCACAAGAGTGGAGCTTTCTCATAGACCCCAGAGGACGAGCTCTAGATCAGTTCTCTCCTTCCTCAGAGGACAAAGCTCCCATCCAGGCTAGTTTGTTCCAAGAATGGATATTACTAAATTAATTGATACCATATTTAAGTCGTCACTGATGTATATCTACTTACGAATGTTCATTTGTACCTAAAAACAATAATTTAGTTATCAAATAATCTATCTCCTTCCCTCTATTTGGTGAAGTTGTAGGGGAGGCATCTTGGGTTAGAAAACTTTTTTTTATGTTGTATAAGTATTTGTTAATAAAAATAAATAAGGTGAACTTCATGGAAGAAAACAAGACATTTGATCCATTTGTCTCCATCTGCATGGCAGTGAAGTAACTGTGTTCTATACGTAGGCATTATCAGGGTATGAAAACAGTATGTCTGTGGGCCACCCAGCCATGCATGACTCTGTGCAACAGTCACACCACTCCCCTTTATAAAGTAGAAACCAGAAATACTACAAAGTGAAGACACTCTGGTTCCCAATCATAAAAGCTAGGATCTAATTGTGGGTCTTTTCCTTGAGGGAGCTAGAGTCTGTTTTTGTTTTGGATTTTGGTGGAGAAATAAGCTCTTTGCTTTCAATGTGGTAGAGAGTCCTGAAAGAAGTAATAAACAGATAGATAGATAGATAGATAGATAGACAGACAGATAGGTGATTGAGTGGAGGAAGAACAGATGATTAAAAGGACCTAGCCAGAGAAGTATCTATGTATAATCTATCTATCTATCTATCTATCTATCTATCTATCTATCTATCTATCTACCTATCTATCTACCATCTGTCATCTATCTTTCTTTCTATCATCTACCTATCATTTATTTATCACCTGTCTCTCTACCTATCTTCTATTATCTATCAATCATCTATCTCTATCTCTCTATCATTTATCTATTATTTATCAATCACCTATTATCTATCATCTGTCTGCCTACCTATTATCTATCTATCAATCATCTATCTATATTCATCTATTATCTATCATCTATCTATCATCTACCTATCAATCATCTATCTATATTCATCTATTATCTATCTATCTATCTATCTATCTATCTATCTATCATCTACCTATCAATCATCTATCTATATTCATCTATTATCTATCTATCTATCTATCTATCTATCATCTATTCATCTAAATAGATAGAGGGGAAGCAATGAGTGCAGTACAGTAGACAGTACGGTTAGGAAGGGGAGCAAACAGGAGCAAGGAGATCACAGACAAATGTTGTTGGTCCATACATCTAAAATCAGGAGAAATGCAAGTATGCAGAAGACACTCTTTGACTTAGAGAATCACAGATTTCTCTCAGCAGTGTGGAAGGGTTGAGATCTGTGTGAGTGGCTGGAATCACGAGTTGGGGGTAGACAGATTTACAAGGCAGGAGAGTACAATATGTTTGCTGGTCCCCTTCCTCCCGTACACCCCTATCCTCCAGTCTAGTGTATCAGATAAGTCTAAGAAGATGTGACCTTTATTATGCCAAGTGCATACTCTTGGTTTTCATTATTGGGTTTTTAATTTGTTTGAAATGTAGCTTATAAAACACGAAATGCAAAGATGTGCATTTCTGTGGTTATAATGCTAGTCAGATGTTGTATAAACATCACCTAAGCATAGTCACCGTCTCCTAAGACAGCCTTCGCTGTCAGCGGCCATTCCTTCACTTTCCTTCCCCCAGGCCCTGCCACCCCTGGGTACTTCTTAAATATTTACTTATGTCTTTGTCTTTGGGGACATTCACACATTAATACACAGACTCTTACCTCTGGTCTTTTGTGTCCAGTTTCTTTCACTAAGTATGATTTTAAAAAATATTTTAATTAGGGGACTTTACTCTTTAGAGTACTTTATAGAAACACTGAACAGAAATCTAGTGTTCTCCTAATGGTTCTTCCCAAAACTCATGTGCACAATTCTTCATTACTGTTTTCTGCTCTGTCATCATAACCATTTTTTAAGTGTAGTGTCTGCTACATTCACATAGTTATGCTGGAATATTCTTTATGTGTTTACTTTTTTTCTTCAGTTTTATATATGTATGTATATCTGTATTTAAGTATTTATTTATTTATTTATTTATTTATTTATTATTGTTAAGACAGTGTCTCACTTTGCAGTCCAGACTGGGCTGGAAGTCACTATGCCACCTAGGCAGACCTTCAACCTTATGTCTAATCCTCCCATCTCAGCACCCTCCCTGAGGTGTTGGCTGGAGCTCCAGGTATAACCCATCACATCCAGCCATTTCTCAGTTTTAAACGGTAGAGAGGAGAGACATCTTTAGCCAAGGAGGAAGAAACAAAAAACAACAACAACAACAACAACAAAAAAAACCCCTCAAAACAATCAAACAAAATCAAGGCACAAGAACTCATGGTCTTTGATGAAGGCCCCATTTCTAGCTGTGACACAGCATTCCAGAACCTTCCTGGCCTTAGCTTCTCCATGGTCTCTCCCTGTTGCCTTTCAGGATGCTCTCTGGAAAGCCAAAGATGAGCTCTTGGAGTCTTGGAGGCTCTTCAAGAACAAGCATGGTCCCTCCTGACCTTGGTGATGCAACATTGATTTGTTCTCTCCCATTTTAGTAAATATTTAAAGACTCTAAATTGGACTTTTTAAATATCAGTTTTATTTTTATCAGGCATAAAACTTAACTGAATTAATGTTGGAGCACTAAATGATTTGATTCTGTATCTTTGTTGAATAAGTTGTTCTAGCAGTCTTTCAATTGCTTCCTTGCCGTGCACTGGCCTCTTCTGTGCGCAGAGGCCAGCTGATCTGAAATATTTGTAAGAGTGACAATATTATTAACCAGTAGAGAAGCTTGGCAAGCATGTGGTTGTCATTTAGGAATGATTCCCTGGGAGCTGAATAACTTTGGAATGAGCGTAGAGGTTAACTTGGGTAGAAAGCGACTTTTAATTAATCTGTCACTAATGGGAAAATGCTAGATTGCAATTAATAATCATCACCATTTTTGAGTGATTAGTATGTTTCAGATACTGAGGTGGCCATTTTTTTTTACATGTTTTCTCTAAGAGATAGGTGCAATTATCATCCCAACAGTAGGAGGAGGGGAAATCTACGAGAGCTTAAATGTGTGTCCAACGTGCCTCAATTTGAAGGTGAATTTAACTCAGACAAATGCTTGAGCCCTTCCCTCCTAATGATGGGGATTAGTAGTCCTGAAATGAAGCTAATCACATCCAGGATTCCTAATTTGGGGACTACGTTAGTGATGTACCACTCTATCTCTTTCAGACGGATGGCTGATTGACAACTCATGCCCAGTGACTGAGTATGGCCTGGTCACCAGCCAGTTCGATGGGAATTCCTCCGAAGGGCAGATTTGGTTCAGGGACACCTCATCAACTGTCCAGGATTTTCTCAAAAGTGTGCTCCCATCTGACATTCTTTCTATCCAATCCCGTCCCCACCTTTCTCAAGGTTTTCCAATCAGCGCGATGACCTGAATGAATCTCCTCCCACCTCACTCCAATCCCGTCTCACCCAGTTCGTTCCTATCTGCACCTCACTCATCCTTTACAGAAATTTCCCCCATGTCTAATCCGGTCATGGCATCTGCTACTTAGGGGATCAGAATCGATACAACTTCCACAAGAGGGAGAGCAATAAAATATTTCAAAGAGTTGTCCCCGCCTTTGGAGCCTTGGTCTCACCGGTATACAGACTGCAACTTCCCAAATGGATATGGACGATAAATACAATGCAGAAGTCATTTAAGAACACTGGCGAATACACAGTACATTTTATCAGTGTGTTTTCAACCAGTGCATTCTAAAAGGCTGGTTGCTAGAGAGACCAGCATGCTTGGAAATACTGGGAGACAGTGGGCGAGGTGGATGGGACTCCGGAATTTGCTGAGATCACGGGCCCTCTGGCATCTGGCAGGATTCGCTAGGCTTCTTGCTGGGTAGACGACGTAGGCAGATTGTATTGTCCCTCCAAGTTCCTGTCCCTGCAGCTAGCTGGAGCTGCTGATAATAACTGCTGTGGAAGTGAAATGACACAGATGAATCTAGAATGCTTTTCCTAGCATGGAGCAAGTACGCAGTGAAAGTCCGTCGGAGTTGATGGCGCCCTTTGTTTCACCCTTCGCTTCCCAGTTGATGGCACCCATTGTGCCACCCTTTCGGTTCCCCTTCTAATAGGATCTCATTAGTCCTGGCTGTCCCTTGAACATTGTGGTCCCCCTGTCTCAGCTACCTAAGCGCCGCGAGCACACCGCTGCCTCTGGCTTTAGTTTCAGCACCAGTAGAAGAGACAGCATTACTCTTCAATTACGCAGCTCATCCTTGAAGAAATCACATCTTGTGCTCAATATATACCCATCCTGTGAGTGTAGACCTTTACAACCAACTGTACCTCCCCTTATTCATCTGGAATAATCCATCCCAGAGCACTTCCATCCACGCGAAATAATCCTTCACAGCCAATTTGTCCTTAATACTCGTGGTGGTGTTATGGTAGCAACACAGAGTCCAGGAAATCGATCACCCACAAAGCTTACCTCCAAAAGATGATAATTTCGGGCATGTTCGAGCCCTTGAATTCAGGGGACCGAGCAGCTTCAGAATAATATAAATAATTATTTATTGAAGTGCTGATTTAACAGTTGGCAGCAGCGAAAATTCTTGTGGGGCGGGCTCATTAGTAGACCGGTGCAGGCACAGCTGTTCTAATTAATGCGTTAGGAATCCAGTTCTTGACCTCCATCGGGGATCAGAGAAAGGATTTCCTCTCCACCTGATTACACAAAAGACCGGGTGAGACAGAATAACATTAGAGCAGCTGTTAGTCGAGGGCCACAAAATACACAACTCCAGTGGCTTACACAGTTTGCTTCCCTCATACAAAATTAAACAGAACCTAGAAGCAGATGCTTGCCGGTATGAGTTTATCAAGTTGATAACACCCACATTTATATTCCTGAAATTCTTTGAGTCTTTCTCACATGGGGCCCCATGTGACTCTAAAGGTTCTAATTGCCATTGGAATATTGACCTCTGGGGGGGGGGACAGTACACAGGCAGCCGTCATTGTAAGCAGACCCCATGTTTGAATCTCTTGACTATGACAAGAAGCTGAGAACTTAAGAATTTAGCTTGAGCACCATCGTATGCTGGATGTAACTAGGTTTCTAGCACTAAAATAGTAAAGAAAACATATTGTGCAGGCAACCGGTCATATTTTGTGTAGGAGACAAACCTAAGGATAAAGCTGGTGTTGTGTCTTGGGCCCATTTTCTTTTCCATCACAGGAAGAATTAGAGGACTGATGGATGTTGTGGGTGTTAGGTAACTTATTAAAGACCAAGTACATCACAGCAAATCTCAATGGGCGTTCTTAGTTCTCGCTCTCTTTAAACATCCACGGTATTTTCTAGGTTAAAACTTAGACATCACATATTTTAGTGATGGAGGAATTGTATCTGGTGTAACAATGTCACAGCAATGTGATTTACCTGCAATTACAGAATGCAACAGATTTCTTACGAAACTGCTTCATTTCCCCTGAAGCAGTGAATCATATTTAGGAGAAAGTACTGGAATCTGTTTGGGGGGTGGGGCGTTGAAATTTTACTGAAACTTGTTGTCTCTAAATTCACGAAGTGTACATATATTTTAAATGCTCGAACTCTGTCAGGAGTTGAAGCAGAATATAAATAGACCCTTTAGTCCTGAGGTGTGCAATATAAAATAGGGCAGGCCTCAGGAGCTTCCTCGGAAGACGCCTGCACTGTGAACTTTTGGACCCTGATTCTGCAAAAATTATCCATCTTCAGAGCCCAGGTAAAACTGCTGGGGTTGAGCGAGTATCTCTCCGCGCTTTTTCTCAAACGTGCGACATCTTGCATCCTTTGTCTGAGCACAATGGAAATATGTAGTTTGTACATCATTTGTGTATCTCAGACATTATTTACAACTGATCGTGTGCCTGCCAAGGGTAAAGGTTTGGCAAGTGTACTTTTGCATTACTCATATAATTCCCACTTTCGCCGGTATGTCTACTATTATGTTTATAAATTGTTGGCTCCCAGAATCTGCTTAAAGACTAGTGGCCTTTTAAAGAAAATTAAAATATAATTTCACCACTTCCTCCACCTATGCTTTTCTTGAAAAACTTAAATACTGAACAAAGGTAAAGAAGAAAACTCCAAATTGTTGGGGGACATTTATATGCATTTGTTGCTTTCTAGTAATCACGTGGTCCAGCATCTAAGATATATTTGTGCATACACACAGTGCCATCTTCGGGAAAATATAATACTGGTCTACACTAAGCTGATACCTGGTGAGAGAGGTCAGCCCACCCTGCTTTGACAGTAGAGATGGACACCGGGGAGGGCAGCAGACAGCGAGCACTGGAAGACAGAGCCACAGCTGCCTGTCATCTAACACACCCTGAGCAAAGCCACTGCCTCATCATGCAGTAAGCCAGAACCACTAAAGTTAAGTACTATTATTCAGAGCTCAGAGAACCCACAGAGAACATCCAGTAACACAGACTGTCGGGCAAGGGAACTGCAAACCTTCGGTTCAAAGGCTTCGTGCTTAGCTTTGTAAAAAATTGTTTTTTGTCAATGCATTTTTCATGCTTTGAGGATAAATTTTCAGAGCTACCTAAAAATAATGCCTGGCATCTCAGATCTCCCGAACCTCCCCCACAGCCTAGCAGTGAAAGGGTTAAAGCCGACAAGTCACCAGCAAAAGCTTTTGGTTTGTGGTGCCCGGTGCAGTGGTGCAGTGTTCAGTATTATGTCAGGAGTAGACAGAAAAGACTAATTGGTTGGCGGTCTCTGAGTTCTTCCAGGGGATGCTGGGTGTGGTAATGACGGCGTTAACCAGTATGGAAACGTCTTTTTGGTTAGTGATATTTTTGGGGGGGAGGACCTCTCTGTATCTATCCCATTTGGCTCTATCCGCCTTCAGGACACTGGGGTTATGGGTGCGCATCACGTGTCTGCCTTGAAGTCAATTCTATCAGTTCCATTGTATAGGAAAACAGGAGTGAGAGGTCGGGTTTCCACCCAAGGTGACTAAAGGCTCCTTTTCATTATGTACTTGAGTGACCCAGACCCTGTGGTCACTTCTACATCCCCCTCGGTTCTGCCTTCTGGGACTCAGTGATTAGCACTTGCTGCGTTGCAGTGCCCAGAGGTCTGTGCAAAGCACTGTGGGTAAAATAAAGAGAAATGGATTAGAAAGACAGCATTTTTAAAATAACAGTCTAAGGAATGTAAAATGGCTTTTTAAAAGCATGATTTTTTTTTCACACAGGGGTGGATATTTGTGATGATGCTGTTCAAAAGTATGAATATAAAATGAAGAGATAAACGAACTCCATCCAGATTATTCTGAATATAAAACGTTAAATTACAGCCATTGATTGTAATACCTGGAATCAGGCGAGAGACATATATGTCATTTATAAGATACAATAGAGAGGGGAACTAGTTTGCTTCAATCCATCATGGGGAAAAAAACAAAACAAAACAAATCAACCATTTTTCCTGGAGAGATTTAGAACACAGCCTTCATCAAGGTTACAGTAGTTGATATTTTATCCCTGAAAACAGGGCAAATGAATAAATCATACGGGTTGACGGGCAGGCTTATCTTTAAGACACGTTATTGGCAGCTGACAAAATCCTAGACCGGTCTTTCAAATGTCACTGACTGTGAAGACCTGTGTTCATCCCGCAGAGAGAACCATTCGCTACCCCAGGGAGGCTCTGTGACTACTTCATGGGGTTGCATCACCATCCTTCATTTGCTGTGTTCCACAAGGGTGGGAGGCAGCCGCAGAGCCCTCTTCCTGCTGCACACGGGGCACCCAGGTAGGCTGCTTCAAGACCTCAGCCACAGCACAGGACATGAGCACAGCTGACAAGTTCCCTGCCAAGGTGACAAAGAATGAGGTCTATTTGCCATGGGTTCCTCAAA
Organism: Rattus norvegicus; assembly: GCF_021556685.1. Classification (NCBI taxonomy): domain Eukaryota; kingdom Metazoa; phylum Chordata; class Mammalia; order Rodentia; family Muridae; genus Rattus; species Rattus norvegicus. Next base: position 33,439,314 of record NC_141540.1, on the reverse strand, counting down.
AAAAGGCACAGTATTTATTCACAACTGTAATTCTGCCAGAGGGTCTGAATATTTGAAGGACTTGCTCTGCCTGGACTCAAGTTCACCTACATAGCCTTAAGAGAGGTAATAATTAATTAGACACTATCTTTTAGCTCTTGCTAATTAGAAAGAGCTGTCAAGAAGAATTAAAGAGCAATTTGTAACTCACGATTGTCGTTCCTCATGTCTCTACCTAAGTTGGAACAGTGGCGGGAGGAGGAAGAACTTAGAGGTCAGAGCCAAGACTACATGGCCTTGGGAGCATCAAGGGGAGGCAGAGGCGACTTCGGGTTTAAGGAAGGCAACCAGGAGAGAGAAGAAAGAAAGATGAGCGCTCAGCCAGCCAGGGAGGCTGGGAAATGCTGGGCGAGGATGGGCAGAGTGAGGTGGAATAGTGAGCCCTCTGAGGCCAAAGTGGAGGCAGATCCACCCGGTCTACGAAGACCCGCTGAAGGCTAGATGGATGGACGGGGCCTCAGGTTCACCCTTAAGCAGAGATGAGCAGAGCGAAGGCAAAGAGACCCAGATGGGGAAGCAACACTTAACTAGGAGTAGGGGCAGAGCCCACCGGATCCCCACGACAGTCCCGTGCGCTGGGCAGGGAAATACCAACTTTGCGGAGAGTAAAGCTCTGAGAGGGCTTCTGGAGAAGTGCCACCCAGCTGCTATGCTGAAAAAAGCTTCACCTGCCCCTCCTCTGGTCTTGGTCTCCTTTTTCCCAAAAGGAGGAAGTGTGAGCACCAGAGTTCTCTAGAACCTGGCTCACTGATTACCTGCTGCACCTTGCTGCTGTCAGCCATTAGCCCAAAGAGAAGTAGAATTTGGTAGGCTGGGTTAGGCAGTCAGGCTGACAGCTGAGGTTGCCGGCTGCCAAGCATCTCGAAAAGGTGCCGGCAGGTCTTGCCCTGCCAAATTTCTCTTCCTTGTGTGTCGACACATGAGATGGCACATTACCAGGCATGAAGGAGTGGCCTTGGTCACGTCTCTTCTATCCAGATTCATTAGGGGCTGGGTACTTTTAAAATCGAGGTCACCACTGTTACCATCGACCTGGGTCCACAATGTCAAAGATGGGATCACTGTCCACAAGACTGTACCATTGGGAATTGCAAAGCCTCCAGGGCACCTGACCCCTGGGGCCATTGAGTCGCCTTTCCTTCTCTCAGGATCGGCTGCCCATAGCTGTCACTGGCTTCTCAGCACCCTTTCATCCACTGTCCCAAAGCAGATGTTTCCAAACCCAGCGTTTTCTAAACAGGATGAGTGGGTTTGCAAAGAGGGGTCCATTACTCAGTTGGAATTCTGTTCTAGCCCCACCAAAAGTCAAGGGCAGAGTAGTCAAGAATGGGACAGAAAGTTGCTAACAGCTTCCAAAGCCCCCCTAAAGCTAATAGGATGATGTGCTGGAATGGGAACTAGTGTGGTCAGAATTAGAGAGCTCGATGGTCAACCCCTACACTAAAAGTCCTCCAGTCAAGGTTGCCACTCTCCCCTGGGGCTTTGGCCTTGGAGACCAAGCCAACCCTTTCCAAGCCTGTTCCCTGGACTGGGCATGTTGCCGGAGTGTCAGAGACAGTCGGACCCACCCCCTGCGTGGTCTGGGTCGCGCTCTCCAGTCGAAGTCGCCAAGAGAGCCTGAGGCTTAGTCAGAGAGATTGCAGATCCTCCTGGGACTCCCAAGCTTGTCCCTCATCCCTGGGACCATCCCCATCCGCCCAGGGTCAGGTCAGGGAAGCAGCATTTGGCTCGCACCCTGCTGGGTCCCAAGGGCCCCCGCCCTCCTCTCTGCTCCGTCGCGCTTGCGTCCCGGCGGGCGGCCCCCCGGAGCGTGCCCGCTCCCCACGCCCTCGCCGCCGAACCCCAAGCCGAGGCTCCTGCACCTCTCCGGATCGCGGCGGGCTGACTGGGCATGCTCCGGAGCCTGGCCCCGCGCCGTGGGAGCCGAGCGCATGCACTCTCCGGGCCGGGGGCTCGCCGTCCAGGGGCGCGGCGCTCAGGCGGCCGCTCTCGCCGATGCGCTGGCCAGCTTGCGCCGCACGCGAGCCAGGATGGCTTCCCTCACCGCCTACGGTACGGCTGGCACGGGCGGGCGAGTCGGGCGGGGAGGGCGAGCCGGAGCCGGCACCCTGGGAAACTTCGGGGTTCCGCTATGTTTGCGGGGCTGCCGGGGAGGGAACCAAATCCTGGGGCTAAGAGATGCACGGGGAGAATGCTTGGGAACTGGGAAAGGGGTTTCTGCCAGTAGGGTCCTGGGGACCCCAAAAGGCTCACATTGGGGGGGGGGTTCGGGACTCTAGAAAAATTCCACAAGCTCTGGAGTTCTCACAAGGGATACAGGGTGTCAGCTTCTGTTTAGAGTCTGTGAGCCTTGGACTTGTGTGAAACGTGCCTTTACTCAGAGGCTGTCTTGTCCCTGTCTGACCTTGGGCAAGTTATTTAAACTTTTCTGCTCCAGCATGTCTCCATCTGTAAAAAGTGAGGCGAGAACATCCCTGACAGATGCCGTGAAGTTAAAATAATATGCACCGAGTATTTTTCTGTTTTAATGTGAAAGGGAAGTCATATTGGCAGTAAAAGTTCCGAGGCCATCCGAGGCATGATTCCCTCACCCGGGTTTCTTGGTTCAAGAACATGTCTCTGAGTACTTATAAGCCTATAGTCATGTAGGGTGTTGCACAGTTCTGAAGGCAGTGGTGGTTTGAGATTCAGCAAGCAACCCCAGCAGGACAGCTAGCTTCTTATCAACATTCCTGCTTGTGTGGGGGAAAAAAGCAATTCTCTCTAGTCCTTTATCAGAAAGGCTGCTGAGCGTGGGCTATTGCAAGCAAGCAGTCTGTCGGGCCTTCCCCAGCTTGCAGTCAGCTGTGATAAGATCTAGATTTTGAGTTTTAAGGGGAAGGTGTGAGCAATCTTGGGGAGTGTTCTGCAGGGACGTCTGGAAGTCTGCGGTTGCTGGGAGGGCAGTGGGTGCTCCAGGGTGTTGAGGTTTTGGTGACCAGGCCTCTGATGTCCCCTGATCCTTTTCCCAAGGTTAAAGGAGTGAGGTCCCTCTCTTTCTGATGATTTGGGTGGGCATCTCGAGGCATTTACAATCGATTCTTGGGACCCACTAACACACCGAATCGATTATAAAGGCCACACAGTGGCCTATGTTTGTTCTTTTTTTCCATTCAAAGCATTTTTTCTCTTTTCTGGGATGTGGTTGTTCATATTCCTCACACATCTGACATACAATTTCCTCTTTCCTACGTGGTCGATAATTCAATATTCTGATGGTGTTTTAGATGTGTTTGATTGCTGAAACCCCACTAAATTTACCCTTTTCTGTCAAAGGATCTGATGTCCAATTTTTTTTTTAAACATAAGTGGTTTTATAAACTTTTAGAAACTCTAGAGATTTGCTGGGTGCCCACGTGGGAAAATGAAGTCTTAAGAGAAATCATATTGAAAAGGAAGTATATTCAGTAATCAAAGGAAATGGGGAGCTGATTAATTTGGGGGGGGGCACTTAAGAATTGCCTAAGTTCTTCTTTAGATACTTCAAAGGAGGAGAAACGAACTTAAATACAGTTATCAGTTAGAGTTCGTACTATTTTGAATATTTTCCTTCTTCCCCGACTTCTGACATACGAACGCAGGTAGCTACTGAGTTTGCATTAATTCTTAGGTCCACAGGGACGGTCCGTCAGAGTTTTCAGCTTACTACACCGGTTAGAGGAAAACAACCGAGCACATTCAGTTTGTTCTCCCTTCGTGGGATGCTATGGAGATATCTATCTGATGTATCTGGTGAGGCTTGGGTCCCCACACACATCATTTCCTAGACAATCTCACTGCTCCTAAAACGCTTCACTTCAGTTCTTACTGGAGATGGGTTGGAGTAGGATAGTCTGAAGCAATTATTATTATTATTTTTTGCCTAGACGTTAGAGGATCCAATTTTTATATTCACTCGACTGATCTACTAAATGCTTGAATCCTCTCTTTAGCACTGGGGTTGCTGAGAGATGAACAGTTGCACCGTGGGTCTTATGTTTTACGTTCAAGAGAAATTGAGCTGAGGCGTGCATTTCAGCAGACTCCAGTAAACCCCTTAGCTCCCTTCCGAGACACACTTTCCGCACAGCATTAGAAATTGGTCTTCCTATATGGTCAAATGAATTTTTCTCCTAGGCCACCATCTAAACTCAATATCCTGGCGATATGAAACGAGAGGGGAGGGAGTAAATACATAATTGCAGCATACGCTCCGGTAAGCGTCTGCTCTAAGAACTGGGTGGTTTGTGCCTTTCCTTGATTTTTAAAAGCTCAACCCTTTCTACTCACCATCAACAACGTCTTTCCTTGTCCTTTAAATAGTTTAGGCTCTTAACCACTTTTAGCTCATTACATAACTATATGCACACGGCTAAAGACGGGTGACAAGTCTGTTTTGGAGAGAAACAAATGGCCACGCAAGAGAAAGCCCAAGGCCCCATCCCTGTCTGATCCAGGAAGAGCCTCCCTCATTTTTGCACCTGCTGGGCTAGCCTTGAGTGGCAACCTGAGATCTCAGGGTGCTTAATAAGGGAATCAAAGAGGTGACATAGTGGCCATTTCACACAGGGACGACCTCTCCAGGAGATGCTTTGAACAGAAACCTGTGTGGCTAGAAGAGGAGGAGCCAGGCACACCGTCATATGGGGAAAGAAAATGGCTGATAAAATGAACATGAGTGTCTGAAGGTCCCATGGCAGGAATGAGATGGTCACACTCAAGGCAACTGAGGAAGGCAATGTGGCCAGAGCAGAAAGAACAAGCAGAAACAGGAAGATAACGCAGTCAGAGTTGGCACTGTTGTGACCATGTCCCCTTCTCCGTCCTTGTTTCCTGTCTCTTCAGTGTCAGTCAATGTTCCCCTGGGTTTTGCCTTTGACTCTCAATCATATGGGAAGTCTTGGCTTTATACTTACTAAATGCTAGACAGTGGCTCTGCGTGCAGACTCCGTCTCTTACTGGAAGGCCAAACTAGAGGCCACAAAGTCTTCTAACTTTAGGAGGAATGCGGGGTGCGTCTGGATGTAAAGATTAATGATAGTCCTTGATGTGAGTCCCCTCAGCAAATCATCACAAAAGACCGCTTAAGAAACTAGTCCTGTGTTCCTTCACCATTCGTTTGAAGAAATGGTGGCACAGCTAGGTTGGGGAACTCACTTAGCCATGATGATGAAGGGGAGCTCAAATAGGTCAAATACGGGAGGTTTGGCTCTGAAGCCTGGCGGTGGTTGTGTATAGTTAGAAAGAGGAAGAAGGATGAACTGTGTAAGCATCTGCAGGAGGATGAGTAATGCTAACCGAAAGGCTGGCTTGAGCCAAGGCTAGAAGACAATGGATATCCGGGCCAGTGCCTCTGCTTGGAAGTGGCTACAGGGTAGAGTGTAGTGGGAGATCAGCCTGACAAAATGACATGAACATCATAAAGACCTTTGAAGAAGGAGCCCAGAACATGATTTCCCCTTCTTGGCTTCATTTTCCTTCACCTAGAGATGAACTCGGAACTTTTCTGGCGCCAAGAGCTGGGTTTGCCTACCAGCTGTCTGCCGGACTTTTCCACGTGCCTGTTCCTTTGCCGTTGCCAACTGAACAAGTTCACAACGCAAAATACCTGTCTTCTTGGAATGCTTCCAGCTACTGAGCTCACACCATGTGTCTGGTTATTAGCTCAAACCCAGGATGAAGGAGACAACACGGTCTCTCTCCTAAATGGCAAAGTCAATGAGAGCAGACAGTTTCACAGGTGAAGGACGATAGGGTATGGGGATGGGAGTGGGGAGGGATGGGCCAACAACAGTTCCCCAGAAGAGGACATAAGAGTTAGAGATTAAAGGGAAAAAGAAGGCATTCAGAGAGAGAGAGAGAGAGAGAGAGAGAGAGAGAGAGAGAGAGAGAGAGAGAGACTGGAATGCCAGTTCTCAGTTAGCTTTTAAAACATGTGTCTAGGACTTCAGGCGATGCTTCAGTGCCAGTTATGTTTAGAGGGGCTCTTCCCACCTCCGGTAACTTAGTCTAGAAAATACTGCAAGCTCTTCTAGGTCTAGTCAAATTGACAGTCAAGATTACTCAGTCCCCACAACCCCAAATCCACGGATGCACAAGTCCCTTGTACAAAATGGCAGATTTCTGTACAATCTGCCCGCATTCTCCTTGCTGATTAAGCCTATTGCAATGCAATTGCTATATAAGTGGTTGTGTTGTTCAGACAGTGACAACCAGAAAAAAGCCTGTATGTGTTTAGCACACTCGCACACACAATTAGTACAATGCTATTTTTGCATCCTTAGTCAGGTGACGTCTTGGATGCAGAACCTGCAGATGTGGAGAACTGACTGGTCTCTGTGTTAGCTGTTAACATCAGCTGCTCCCCCCATCCAAGAAACTCACCCACTAGGTCCTGGTGATACCTCTATTTAGGATGTCCACCTCCTTTTCTTCCTTTCCCATACCCAGGCCGGTACCACTGCTCAGTCTGACCCCAGCAGCATCATCTCAGCAGCTGGTCACTTGCATACCCTATTCTGCTACTTTTCTCCTTAAAACTCTTTACTGGTTCCACCCTGCCCAGGATCATCCTTCTTGCCGTTGGCTGTAGCATCTTAGATTTTAAGGAAGCAGGTGATGAAGACTTTTCTGGGTGCATTCTCTGCAGCATACATCTACCTTCTTTATCCACATCTCATCTCTTCTCCTGAAGTCTTCTCTGTGTCACATGGTGCTTCTGCCAGGACTTCTTAGGGGTGACGCTAAAGAACGATTTGCCTAGAAGCTTTCTGTTTTGTACTGCCATGAGTGTATTGTAAGATCCCAGAGTGCAGGGTCCATTTCTTCCACCTCTGTGTCCCTGGTGCCTAGCACCGTGCCTGGCATGTGATCAGTCCTTGGCTGCCCAGCTGACTGAAAGACTGAGGCTCCAGCAGAGAGAATTCCATCAGTCCATCCACCATCCCCAAACTATTGTTTTCCTTCTTAGAGATGGGATCTCTGTTGAATTCTGGGCTCAAATGATCCTCCATCTCCAGCTACCTGAGTAGCTAGGATGACAGGTGCACCTGACTGTCCCTAACTATACACACACTCGCAAACTTTTATTTTTATTCTTTGACCATTTTTACATGTCTATCATCGAGTTTAGTCTTTTTTTGGCCCCGTTACTCTGTCTCATCCCCACAACTTCTGCTGAAACTTTCACCCCACTTCTCAATGAGTGCTCCTCATCCTTTCTTGTTGTGTGAGTGTGTGTGAGTGTGCATGCGTGTGAGTGTGTACCTGTATGCAGAGGTGTGAGCAAGTGTGTGCATGTGTGTGTGCCTATGTGAGTGTGTGTGCCTGTGTGAATGAGTGTATGCGTGTGTGCGTGTGTGTGCATGCATGAGTGTGTGTGTGTGTGTGTGTGTGTGTGTGTGTGTGTGTGTGTCAGAGCTTAATTAGGCTGTCTGCATGCACAATTGGTGGAATTTCCTGGAACATGGGCAACTTATGAGCAACTACACCATTAACAAGTTTTGAGTTTTCATTTTCCTGTTGGAATTCACAAACAAAACAGCTTTCTTTTAGCTTCCAAAAGCCAGGAACATGCTGAAGAGAGTAAAAGCATTCTTGTTACAGTGAAGTGGGATCAATGCTAACTGACTAGGACTCACACTTCCCTACAAATGACACCAAAGGGCTACTTGATGACTTCTGTTTCCCCATCACCACCTGGCATGCCTGTTATGTAACACAGACAATCATGGTCAACACAGATTAAGACCCTTTGATTAAGGAGTTTGAAGCATACAAGGATTGTTGCTTACTTTGAGGTCTTCAAATTATGGAAGTTTCTTCCGTGGTCAAAGTAAGTTGAAATTTTATTTTGATTCTATGAAGAGTCATTTTTTACTTCTTTCTTATAAAACATTGCATTTTTAAATTAAAAGTGTCTTAGTATATATCTGAGGCTGATATACAACAAATACCATGGATGGAGTAGTTTCAACAGCAGACATTTAAGTTTTTCAGGTGGAAAATTCAAGAATAAGGTGCTGGTAGATTCCATGTCTAGTAAGGAACAACTCCTTGGCTTGAAGATATCTCCCTCTTACTGTGGTTGAACTTGGTCCCTCTTAGGTGCGTGCTCAAGGGGAGAACGATATACTTGTATGTTTTAAGAACGCTAGCTTCACCATGAGGGTCCTACCCTCTAAAGCTCTTTGTAGTGGTTTGAATAAGTCTGCCTCCCAACCCCCTCCCCTAGAATCATTTGTTAAATGCTTGGCTCATAGGGAGTGGCACTATTAGGAGGTGTGGTCTTGTTGCAGGAAGTGTGTCACTGTGGGGGCAGGCTCTGAGGTCACCTGTGCTCAAGTGCAGTCTCTCATTCCTGCCTGCAATTGAAGATGTAGAACTCTCAGCTCTGTTCCCAAGACCATGTCAGCCTGAATCCTGACATATTTCCTGCTGTGACAATAATAGACTAAACCTCTGAAACTGTAATCCAGCCCCAATTAAATGCTTTCCTTTATAAGAGTTGCCTTGGTCATGGTGTCTCCTCAGAGCACTAAAACCCTAACTAACAACAGTTATTTCCCCAAAGAAACTATGCCAAATACCATCATATCAGGAGTTACAGCTTCAGCGTATGAGTCTTGGGGACACAAACATCCAACTCTTGGCAAACAGTGGTGTGGATTATTCTATGAGAATATAGACCGAGATGAATACTGTATCCAGCGCTCCCGAGGAAGGTTCTAGAAAAATTAACTCAGTCTACTGCAAACCTTTGTGAAGGCTCGCTCAACACTGTTTCTTGAAATACAATAAAACCTGTCTGTGTAATGAATCTTACAGTGAAATAATAAGGCTCAAGTCTTTACTGTCTGAGAAAAAAGGAACATGGATTGTGTGAGTTTTCAGCATGGAATTAAGTGGGTTTGAGCGGGAAAAGAAAGGGTTCTTTAATTAGGATTCGTGTAAGGGTTTCATGGTGCCTGCTGCTAGTGTGGACCCAAGAGAAGCTGGGATAATGAGCATCGGGCACAGTGCTTTAAATGCACGAACAGTGATTAAAAGGGCTTGAAAGCTTTCTGGAGGCATTTGGCAAACATTTGGTGTGCCTTGTGTACACCAGACAGGACCAGGGCCAGGCGTCATGAACACAGCTGCCTTGGGGATGTCTCTGCTCTCTAGGAATGTGGTACTTCCTTAGGTCGGGAGGAGGATGCAGAGGATAGCTACTCAAGTCCTCCTGCAACCCGGCCTGGCTTCTGAAGGAGCTGATGTACAACCGGTGGGAAAACCCAGGAGATCCCCGGAGCGGTATAGGACCGAGCACATGGCTCGCTGCTTGTCTCTCTCACGGTAGTAGAGAGATTTGGTTTTAAGGAAATGGCGGTGGAGGCAGACTTGCCACCCTTTGACCGGTTGTTTGTCCGTGTCTTAGAGAGAAGTCCCTACACATCTGTTTGTATCAGGAACTGCTCTGTGCCTACTGATCATGGCGGATATCAATGCGCTTTAGAACACGTGGCTATCAGTCAAAACACAAAGAAGAAAGACTCTGGGAGATGAGGTGATAAAAGAGGAAGGGTCCGGGTTCCAGTATCAGAAATATTTCTGTACAGCAAATGGGATAAACATGCACCGTGAGATAGCGTCCTTGTGTTTTAGCAGTTTGAACTCCATCCCTCAGAACTCATCCCAGAGATGGATGCTGGGCTAACTGGCCATTTATCTGGTGATGTGAGGGCCGCTCCACAGTTCCTGTTCTTAGGCACCCGCGGGCAAACTTCTCCAGTGCACTTGCAAGTTGAATTCTCTTTATAGCACTTGTGTGATAAAGTTCATCTTGGGATAATTTTCACTGGCTCATGAACCAGGGATTTGGGCATCTTATTACAAGGGTGTTAAACTCCAACTAACAGGGCTTCTTTTTAAAAAGAGGTTTTCCTCCTCAGAGCAAATCTTTCTGAGGTACAACTGCCAGAGGAGCACTGTAGCTGTCATCCCTCCCTACAGCCCCAGGCTATCTGTGTTCTGTCACTCCTACATTGCCTTGGGTTTTGTCCTTCCTGATGTGGCACATTGTGCTTCTTCCAGCTCCCAGCGCAGGCTAGATCACACAGACCCTTAAAAATATCTTTGGTTGGTTTCCAAAGAATGACGCCTACAAACATTAAAGTTATGCCATAGAGAAGTGCTTCTCGATTTAAGGAGATGGCAAGTCACATGGGTATCTTGGTGAACAGGAGACCTTGATGTGTAGTTCTGGGGGCACGCCTGGGCTTCAGCATTTCCAGCCTTCCCGGTGGTCACCATCTTCCTGGTTTGGAGGCTAAATCAAGGTCACAGACTGAGTTACTGGCTTGTGCGGAATGGTTTTTAAGACTTTTATTTTTTAAGTGAGACTTATCATTGAATGAGACTCTGGTTGAAAGAACGAGACTGGTGCTTCTTTCAAATATTTTAGTTACAGCTTACTTTCTATAAATCAGATATATACTTTCTTTGATTAGTCGTGGAACACTTCTTAAAGGTCTATAAATATTGATTTATGCTCATGTATGAATGTGCAGACCCCCCACCCCCCCATACACAGACACAAACACACACACACTCACACACACATACATACACACACAGACACACACTCAGACACACACAGACACACACATACATACACACACACTGACACACATACATACACACACAGACACACACTCAGACACACACATACATACACACACACTCACACACTTACATACACACACACACAGACACACACACATACACTTATGCACAGACACATACACCCAGACACATACATAGACACACACACACACACACACACACATACACACACGCGCACTCACTTCTCTTCCCTGCTCCATTTCCCAAAAGAATGTGTATCATTTTGTAAATTAAAATTAGAAAAAAAATATCCATACTGGCTGGTTTTGTGTGTCAACATGACACAAGCTAGAATCACCAGAGAGGAAGGAGCCTCAGTTGAGGAAATGCCTTCATAGGATCCAGTTATTTTCTCAATTAGTGATCAATTAGGTGAAGGCCTGGCTCACTGTGGGTGGTGCCATCCCTGGGCTGGTGGTCCTGGGTTATATAGAAAGCAGGTGAGCAAGCCATGGGAATCAAGCCAGTAAGCAGCACCCCTCCGTGGCCTCTGCATCAGCTGCTGCCTCCAGGTTCCTGCCCTGTGTGAGTTCCTGTCCCGACTTTCTCCAGTGATCTGGAAGTGTAAACCAAATAAACCCTTTCCTCCCCAACTTGCTTGTTGGTCATGGTGTTTTTTTGTGAGAGCAATAGAAACCTTAATTAAGACAGTGCCCTTTGATGATACTGATGTGTATTGTAATTGTTGAGTTTACTTTATGATCTACTGTGTCATCAAGTCTTATAGTAGTTCGATATAGGCTTAATAGTTAAAAAAGGGGCTGGGAAAGATGCCTCTGTGGGTAAAGAAGATGGCCACCAAGCCTGCTGCCCTGAGGAACTGTATCTAAGGAACTGAGAAGCTCTCTTCTGACCTACATACATGTACTGTGGCATGTGTACACACATACACACACACAATGCAATAAAAGGAATTAAAAGTGTACATTCTCTCTTGGGAGTGGGGTATCTGACTGTTAAACTGATAATACTTATTTCACTTTTTCTTTGTGTTTGCACCAGAGGTTAATGTTGGGTGTCTCTCTTTGATGGTTCTCAACCTTTATTTTTGAGACAGGGTCTCTCACAGAGCTTGAAGCTCACTGATCTGGCCAGGGTGGTGGCCAGTGGGCTTCAGGGATCCACTTGTCTCTGCAAACCTAACCTCCAAATGCTGGACTTACAAGATCATGTTTGCCTCCATGTTTGGCTTTTTATAGGAGTCAGGGACTCAATTTCAGGTCGTTATGTTTACCCAGAAGGCACTTTGTCTACTGAGACATCTCCCTAGTCCTCTATTAACTTTTTAAAAATGTTTTTATTTGCATATGGTAGTTGTATATGCTAACGAGTTTCCTACATATGCACAATGCATTTTAATCATCCTAATGCCACTCTTCCCCATTACCCTCTATTGTCTTCCTCCTGGTACTGATGATCCACTTTCTTTTTTCTGACTGGTCTTCCTGTTCTGTGTGTGTGTGTGTGTGTGTGTGTGTGTGTGTGTGTGTGTGTGTGTATGTGTGTACTTCATTTTTTACTTGTTCAACTTAGAATTACTAAGTCTCAGTTAAAATCTTCCCCTCTGATGGCGAATTTGCCAATCTCTTCTCACAGTGTCAAATATCAATAAATTGATTTCATTTGGTCTGAAACATTTTGTAATTACTGTGAGTGAGAGCTTTAAACTTTTGGTATCTTCCTGGAGAATTAAACCCTGAAATGTCGGTGACTATTAATGACTCTTTTTGTAGCCTTTTCACCTAAAGGTAACAGATACCTTGGTCTTCCTTGGGATAATATTTGCTTGCTGTATGTCATCATTTCTTTTCTTCTTATATCTCTTGCTCTTGGTGTCTCTTGGATCTCATTTTAGATGTTTCTTTTGTAAACCAGTCTCAGAGTTTCAGGAATAACAGCATCGGGCCATTACGTGCACTGCTCTTACTAATAGGGCCAAGCACTCAACTTGCATCTTATCTTGGACTCTGCCTTTTCTTCTACGCATTTTCATATTTATCTCCCTTCGCTAGCTTGAATTTTTCATTAAATCTCTCGTTCTCTACCCCACTTCTACTCCTGAACCCAGTGAAGGACTCTGGAAATTTGTGGTTTTCTACTGACTTTTGTTTTTTTTTTTTTTTTCTGACTTTTGTTTTTATAATTGCTCTTGCGACTTTACTTAAGATTTCTTAACAATAAACATTCTCATCATGTTTTGCAGGTAACTAAATTTACCACTCTAATTCTTCCTTGAGTGCCTGGCTTCTCGCATACTTTTATTGTTTGGTGCTTTAAATTCTTATGCCTCTCAGATCAGGCTAATTATCGTTCTATGTTAATAATTTTTGTTCAGCCTTCCTACATACTTACCAGGCTTCCATGTTTACTGGGAGTGCCGGTCTTCTTTCTGTCTGCAGATGATGGGTGAGGGTGCCTGCACCTGAGTTGCTGCAGCTGCTGCATGGGTGGTGGCGGTTGTTAGAGCAGGGAGTTTGTCAGTGTACTGGGAAACGGTTGAGACAAAAGTGTGCTAATTTGTTCACACTTTCTGTCCAGTGGTCCTCTGAAGACAGATTCTGTTATTCAGGGTCTTCTTCTTTAGCACGAGGGACAAATGACTTTCAAAGGCACAGTGCAGGTCAGGGTCAGGGAGCACTTCCTGGAACACACTGGCTTACATAATCTGCCTTCCTTCTCCTTTGTCTCTCTTCTCAGTTATTTTTCTTTCTTTCTTTTTTTTCTGTATAAAAAATAGCCAACAGTTTATTTCTTTTCTTCAACATATATTGACTCCAATAGATTATACTATTGATTTATCATACAATAGATATATATAGTATTATATATTATAATATGTAATATAATATAAACTATATAATATATAGTGATATATATTTACATTGACTCTAGGATCTACAGACTTTAGCAATTTCATTCCGTTTCAAGTTTTCCCCCTGGTCATATGATATTCCCATTTCATCAAAGTTGGTTCCTCAGGGACTAAGTCAATATTAAGGCTGTCCCGAAAATTCTGGTTAAGAGCCACACACAAGCTTTTGATTGATGTTTTCTGTTCGAGGCCCATAGGTGTGTGCACCTTTCTCCACATGGTTTCCTTATGTCTCAGATCGCCACACCTCTTTGTGCCTTTGTGGCTTCACCACTTTGGTTTATCCGGTGCCTCTGCCTGGGCAACTTGGGTGTAATTCTGGCATCCTACTTTACTCTTGGCTGCTAGTTTTCAATACGCTCTTCTCCTTCGTGCCTGCTCTTCCGTTCCGGCTCATTCATAGCCATCCAGCACTAATAGACGTTTTCTCTCTGTTGGTGTGCACTTTCCATGCCTTTAACCTGCCCCAGAAAGATCTTCTTTCCAGGACCTTCTAAAGACGACCTGTTAGCGAAGCTTTGGAGAGACTCTAGAATGGAGACTTGGGAGTGGGCAGATGCATTTGCTGTGCTTTAGGTCTGGGATTGGTGGATCCAACACATTCCGAATGTACTGACCTATGTGCCAGGGACACATTTCCTATGGCCCACCCACCTCTCGTCTCATCTTCCTATCCGGGAGATTAGCCTGAGACCATCGGGTTCAGATAGAGACTAATACTGAAAGGAATTAAGTTACAAAGAACTTATATTTAACAAAGCTGGCCTTTAAACCCAAGTCCTCCTATTTCCTGTCTGTGACCACACCTCTTTATAATTAGGAAGAAGTGAAAGCAGGAGTGTATGTATGTGTGCATATACGTCTGTCTGTCTGTCTATCTGTCTGCCTGTCTCTCTCCCTCCCTCCCTCCCTCCTCTAACTCTATTCCTTCCTTTTGTCTTGCTTTGAGTCAGTGAACACTGTTACATTGGGTCTGCTCTTGGCAGGCTCAGGGATTGCTGGTGTGCAAAGGAGCGCCCACAACCTTGTGTGCTTGGTGCCCCTGCCCCAGCAGGTAGGAGAGCACCTGTGTCAGAGACGCAGAGCTGCCTTTGTTATTATTAGTTTTTTTCCTCACAAGCTTACATCGTAGTCATGGAAACCATGAGTCCGCATTAACCTTCTTGTCTCGCTTTCTTAACAGACAAAGACGTGAGCAGCGGGAGTTATAACCTGTCCTCTGCAACAACCGGTAGTTACTACAGCTGTGTCAGCCAGATCACCATAGGTGAGCGATGGCAGCCACTGCCACGTAACACGCTTAACCTGGGCGGGAGGGTGGCTTAGGAAGGAACGAGTAGAAAACTACCTGTGAAAGAACTGGTTTTTCAGAACCACAGCAGTTGCTGCTGGTGGGCTCGCATCCTGGGGCGCCCTCTTGTGGATTCTTGCTGCTAGTGAAAGGAGTTGGGAAAGCTACGCTGGTCTTTTCCTGCTCTACAAATTTCTCAGTGTTTGCTTTAGCTCTTTCACTGGTGTGTCATCTGAATTGTTATGGCTTAACACCACAATCAAGTTCCTTTGTAGTATCTGTGGAGTATTATTAAATGTTCTTTAAAGGAGAAACCTCCTGGTGACTGCAAATAGAAAACTAATGTTATGAAAATTATGGAAAATTTTTGTTCACTAATTCTTGGAGGAAAGGTGCCATCCTTTCCTGTCGGAAGGGTCCGTGAAGCAGGTGTTAATGTGGTGCTAAGATCCAAAGTCAGACTTTCCTTGTTGGGATCTGAATGAACCAAAGAGAACCAGACGGATATAACATTTCCTACCCTCTCGGGTGCCCTTCTGCACGTATTCAAGTTTGCGCCTTTGCCGACCTTAAAGGTGTCCTGTGGTCTAAAGGACCTCATGTGTACTAGTCACCCTGTCCCTTCTTTTTCTGAAACAACGTGTCCACACCCTACAGTATGTGACATGGGAAATCCTCAATCCTCAGATTGGGGAAAGCTGTTCCCTTCCCTCCCTGCCTCGTGCCAGGAAGCCCGTGAACCTGCACTGCACGGGCAGAAAACACCCATTCTCTCTCTCTCTCTCTCCCTCTCTCTCTCTCTCTCTCTCTCTCTCTCTCTCTCTGTCTTGGAGCTGGGGACCGAACCCAGGGCCTTGCGCTTGCTAGGCAAGCGCTCTACCACTGAGCTAAATCCCCAACCACCCATACTCTCTCTTACTTTCTTTCCTACCCAAGCTTAGATGTATTTACTGTACCCAAAGGGGAAAGAGTAACAAACATGACCTTCTTTATTTTTCTGTTTGTCGAGTCTCTTCTCTCCCCTTCTTTCAAAACTTTCTTGAGTCCAGCATCGTAGGCAGTGGCTTACAAAAAAAACTTGGTGCTGATCACAGGTAATATTTATCTTGTAACTGTCAGCTGCTGTTGGCTCCCTACTTAATCCATTTTCCTACACAGGAATTCTGTGAGACAGTTCCAGTATTTCCTCATCATAGAGGACTTGACTTCTTTCTTAATATGATCAGGATTTCAGTACAAGTCTCTTAGATTCTCCAACCCAACCCATGCCTTGAGACTCCAGAATGTGGCTTCCTTTAACAGCTACTGCAGGGAACTCTAGCAAAGAACAATGAGACTGAAAATGGATTTAAAGTCTTGGATTATAAAGTTGTACAAGTATATTCAAACATAAAACTAAACATGGACACCTTCTGTTCTAAATACCCATTAAAAACCACATTGGCTTTAAAATGCCATAAAGCAAAATGGCTCCCAACTCCCTGGTTAGTTTATTTAGATATGTCCTGTGACTTTGGTGGGGTACAATTGATGATTGCAAGGCAATGTGCTATTAGTTTCAGTGGGATGACCTTTGACCCCAACACCATACTTCTGAGTGTTTTAGGAAGAGTCATGAAGAGAACAGTACTGCCACCACCTCTGTCTAATTTACTCTGACGCCTGTCCCTGCTCACTGGTATGAGGTCTCTGAATCTTTACGTGATGTTAATACAGCCTGTCATATCCATGTTTTTCACCTCTCATGAAGTCTGTGGATTGGTTTCACTTCATTCGAACAACAGAGCAGACTCGAGCACTAAAATTAAATGGTAGAACTTGGTCCAGAATATTGATTTTTTTAAAAGTGATTAATTTTAAAATGAAGAGTAAGGACATTGAAAAATAATCCTCTGGAGTTCACCCTTCGGAGCCTGTTTGAAAAATAGTGGGGATGAAATTAACCTACCCGTTTTGAGTTGCTGTTCCCAGGACTCCTCAGGGTTGGGACAGATTCCCAAGAAAACAAAACAAAGCTGTTGACTGAAGGAAGGACATGATATTCTGCAGAAGGAACAGGCAGTAACCATTTCCCACAATCTATCCAATGTTTGGTAACAAAAAGCTTTTGGTAATGTTCATGGCAAAGCAGAAAATAAAAAAAACAATTTAGACACTCAGGTCTAAAGGGAGGATGTCTTCCTTTAAATCATTTAAAAAGTTCTGTTCAAAGAATTCTTTGCTTTCTTTTATCCCTTACATTCATCCTCTTAGAGAGGTTCTGAATCTGTGGGTTGTGACCCCTTGGGATGGCATGACCCTAACACAAGGGCTGTCTAAGACCATCAGAAAACACAGATATTTACATTATAATTCATAACAGTAGCAACATTATAGTTTTGAAGTAGCAACAAAAGTAATTTTTTTGGTTTGGGGGTCACCACAACATGGGGAGCTATAGTAAAAGGTTGCAGCGTTAGGAAGGTTGAGAGCCACTGCCTTAGAGAATGTATGTGAGGGATTCTAAGATACAGGGCTTGTGTAGATTAGCCCCTGCTTGAGCTGCTGAAGCAGAGGTATAGGAAAGATCCCAGGCACAGACAAACCACTCTCTCAAAACCCTTCAATATGTTTTGGCTCTTGGCTCACTCCCTATTTTATGGTAGCTCTTGCCCACATGTTAGAGCTTTATGAACCTCAGAGGTGATTAACATCATTTTTCCCCCAAGACTGAGGACAGTGCTGGGTGTGCTTTCTATGGTCCCCTTCTCAGTTTTGAGTCTGTCAAGTGATGATGTTGATATTGAACTTGAAGGCAACCAAGATACCTGCTGCCACCTTTCTCCCTGAGTGGACTGATGTCCTGGGGGCTTGGGGGGAAGCATGTGCCTGCCACTAGTGGGACATCCTGTTGCATGTGTCTCAGATGCCAGCTGTTCCTTGGTTGGCTATTCCCTTAAAATATTTTGACCTCATTGCTACTTCTAAATTTAGAGTGTCCCATTTACAATTGATCATAATTATGCAAATCTTATTATAGCTTGTTTGTATCAATGAAATGGATTAAAATGTTTGCTAATGAGAACCATTTCTGGGATAACAAACATGAATAAAAAAAACCCTTCAGCTGTGTGAACATTTTTTTCATAAGATTAAGAAAATGTTATAAATTAGCTATGATTTTGTATAAGAACCAGTAAGACCCGAAACTTTGGAGAGTTCAGAGTTATTGAGAAACTTCAAAAATTATTTTTGAAGAAAGAAAATATACATATAGTTATGGTGAACACATAGTTATAGTAATGGGTAATTTGGCATTATGTGTTTTATGTACATAGAATTACAATGTGATATTTGATATGTATAATATATATTATACATATAATCACATTTATACTAAGAAAATTAACATAGCTATTGACTCCTAGTTTTTTTTAATTTTGTGTATGATGGGCCTTTAAAAATCTACTCTTCTGACCTTCTTCCTCTCTTATTTCTCTCTTACTCTTTGTTCTTCTCTGTTCTTGCCCCCTTCCCCCCTCCCACCATGTGCCCATGGCTGGCCGCCTTTCCTCTCTTCTACCCTTCTCTCATTAAACCTTTCCACATGGGAAAAAAAATCTACTCTTCTAACAAATTTGCAGTGAAAATACATGTCAATATATAGTAACCTTTGACCTCCGTCTCCCATTCCTTTGTCCTGTTCCTACATTTACTCCCTGTTAATGTGTAGTTGGGATTATTTGACCCTTTATACTTTATACTTGAAGAGAATACTTTATACTTTATACTTGCATAGAAAAGTGAGACTGTGCAGCGTTTCTTTCTCTCTGTCTGACTTGTTTTACCTAACAAAATGTCTTCCTTGCTTATTAAACAAGGGTCTCTTCGTTCAAGGCTGAACAATGTCCTGTTTATGTTCACAACGGTTTTGCCATTCTTAAGTTAAAGAGCACGTCTAGGGCCTTAAATGCACTTTCACAGTGTGTTCTCATCTTGGTAATGGTTCTAGAAGGACTTGGGAATGTAGAAGGAAAGAGAAAGAGACTTGAATCTGTAGGTTTTCAGGGCCAAGCATTTGATAATGAATAATGTATTAGTATGATTTCCTTTGGGGAAAACTAGTTCTCCTGTTGCTCAGCATTCCTCAGTTGACTATAGTTCTTCATCCAGGGCTGAGGCCTTTACACTTTCTCCTCTTACACACTAGTATGTATATTCATGTCATCCATGTTCAGGTCCTGTTTAGACAGCAATGCTACTGAGATTATGTGGATACAGCTTCTGACATTCTTAAGAGATACAGTCTCACGGCATAGTTATATACTTAGGAAAACACACACACACACACACACACACACACACACACACACACACACAAACTTAAAAGAGGCTGTGAATTCCAAAGAAAGCATTGGGAGGGAGGACAGAGAAGAGTTTAGACTACAGTGGCTCTCAACCTTCCTAATGCTGTGACCCCTTAATGCAGTTCTTCATGTTAAAGTGACCTCCAACCATAAAATTATTTCATCGTTACTTCAGAACTGTAATTTTGATACTGTTATAAACCATAATGTAAATATCTGATATGTAGCATATCAGATATGTGACCCCCACAGTAGTCATGACCCACAAGTAGAGAAGCACTGGCCTAGAGGGAGAAAAGGGATGTGATTACACTAAAATGTCAATAATTTAAAAGAATATTTAAAGAAAGACTTGAGTGTCTGAGAGACGTGACAATGCAAAGATTCTTTGGCGTGATAAGGAAGTATGGTTTCAATTTTTAAAAGTAAAGAATTTAATAAAGCATCCATTTAAATGAAGTACTCTAGAACATCACTTCCATAGCTAATACCAGAGTAGAGCTTAGAGGATAGCCAGGAAGATTGAATCAGACATTTAGTCTGGAAAACCTGAATAGGCTCACTGTTGGGAACAGCCTTCAAGCTCCTCCCTGGTCCACCATAGTTACTACAGTTCAGAATACAGATAGGTTGAGTTCTTGTTGATGAGCCCCAGTGGCTTCCTGATCCTCCCAGAAGATTCACTTACATTCTCCGCATCCCATGTGATGCCTTCTATGAAGGTGACCAAATGAGAAGGATCAGAATAGCCCTGTTGGCATGATTTTGAGCACTTTCCTTTCCTCAGTTATTCTGATAATTGTGTTCCTCTGTGAAACATTGTCCAGGAAGGAATGCATAACACAAATCTGGCTTTTCAGGGCACAGTTCCCATTTGTAGCTCCTGGAACCAATCTTGATGACTTTCTTAGTGGCAGAATACATAGCAGAGCATGCTTGTAGCAAGAAAGCACATCTGTGTTGCCTCCAGAGTGTCTGGCCTTGAATCTTGACTTATGTGTGGTCTTGACCATATAGAAGATATAGCTCTCCTTAGCCTCAGTTTCATCTGTCCACAGGACAAACTGCATGGTTGAAAGGAATATGGTGAAGTTGACATGCAGTAATGCTAGCAGTTCCCTTGGTGCCGTGTCAGTAAGTACTAGGAATATTGTCAAATTTTATTTCTATGCTTAAATCACAACTTCACTGGATTTATGGTGTTTGCCTCATCTCTCTTGACCATCATTTCCATGTCTCAAGCTTCTCAACAGACATGTTCACGTGGCTGTTTCCACTGAAGCTCAAATGCCTCATGTCTCTAGACACACCTGGCTTTACTCAGTCCTGGAAAAATCCAGACCTTTTGTTCACACTGGGCTGAAGAAATGACCATTCTCTTTGTCATAGCCTTCAGTGACATCTTGTCAGTGAGAGACAGATATCAGTTACTTTTCTGTTGCTTTGATTAAATACCATGACCAAGGCTACTTATAAAAGAAGATGTTTATTTGGGCTTATGGTTCTAGAGCAATGGTTCTCAACCTTCCCAATGCCTCTACCCTTCAATCTAGTTCCTAGTGTCATGGTGACCCTCAACCATAAAATTGTTTTATGCTACTTTATAACTATAATTTTGCTACTGTTATGAATCCTAATGTAAATATCTGACATGTAGGATATCTGATATGGGATTCCCAAAGGGGTCTCGACCCATGGGTTAAGAACTGCCTGTTTTAGAGGAATAAGGGTACATTATGGCAGAGAGGTGTGGAGGTAGATGCAGGACGCTAAGAGCTCACATCCTCAACTGCAACACTAATCAGAAAGAATGAACAGGATAGTGGGAAAAGGCTATAAGCTCTCAAAGTTCCCCCCACCTCCAGTGATATATTTCCTCTAGCTGAGTACAAGTTTCACAACCTCCCCAAACAGTGTCACCAACTAGGGAATACATATTCAAATATCTGAGCCTATGGGAGACATAGGAGACTCAAACCACACAGAGTTAGCTGGGGGTAAGACTTTGTCTTACGAGATATTTAGGGTTGCTGTATAATAATAAAAAGTTTACTTACCTAAGACTAAGTTGCTTTGCTTCAGTTACTGGCCTGCCTTCTGTGTTCCTTCGAGGCCAGAAACTGCAGTCTCTGGCATTTACCACCTCATCATAAAACAGCAGGAGATTAAGTAATGTAGCTTTTCCTGCTAGTTGAAGTCATAGGAAGAAAAAGGGACACTTTGAAAAGTGAATTTAGCATTTATTTCTAAATTGTAAAAAGTTTTCTATGAAAGTTCTCTAAGAAAAAGGGGGTAAAGTGGAATGATCATCTCTCCTCTTTGTTTTCAGCACTTATGCGTCTTTCAGAATACATGATCACATGGTAAACAGTTCATCACAAGTTTACACATAAATTCAAATCATAAATCATAAGACTTTACAACAGAATGTTTACTTGGATATCCATTAGGAGTAATTATCTGGCTAAACATTCTTCACTTGACACAGCTCCACAGGGTCATGGAGAGTTAAAAAAGTAACTAAGTTATTAGTGAAGTATTGTATAGATAAACCCATTCAATATTTTATTTTCTGTCCTAGCAAGATCTTCTGTCCTGTAATAGTCAGTTCCCTTTTTTGACCTTTGGTTAATGGTTTTATAACCTCTCTGAATGTTCTCTGAGTAGTAGAATGCTTGATTACTATCAGAGACAAAAATAACTGGTGACACTTGAAGACATGCAGAGTTCTCATTGCAGTTTTTGATTATCAGAGAGGACCTAATACAGCTTAAGGTTAGGGATGGAGATTCCCCCAGAAGTTCTTTTATTGTTGAGAATAGTTTTAGCTATCCTGGGTTTTGTGTTATTCCAAATGAATTTGCAAATTGCTCTTTCAAACTCTATGAAGAATTGAGTTGGAATTTTGATGGGAATTGCATTGAATCCGTAGATTGCTTTCAGCAAGTGGTAGCTATTTTTACTATATTAATCCTACTAATCCATGAGCATGGGAGATCTTTCCATCTCCTGAGATCTTCTTCGAATTCTTTCTTCAGAGACTTGAAGTTCTTGTCATACAGATCTTTAACTTGCTTGGTTAGGGTCACACCAAGGTATTTTATATTGTTTGTGACTATTTGTGAAGAATGTCGTTTCCCTAATTTCTATCTCAGCCTGTTTACCCTCTGAGTAGAGGAAGGCAACTGATTTGTTTGAGTTAATTTTATATCCAGCCACTTTGCTGAAGTTGTTTATCAGCTGTAGGAGTTCTCTGGTGTAATTTTTGGGATCACTTAAGTATACTATCATATCATCTGTAAATAGTGATATTTTGACTTCTTCCTTTCCAATTTGTATCCCTTTGACCTCCTTTTGTTATCTGATTGCTCTGACTAGGACTTCAAGTAGTATATTTAATAGGTAGGGAAAGAGTGAGCAGCCTTGTCTAGTCCCTGATTTTAGTGGGATTGCTTTAAGTTTCTCTCCATTTAGTTTGATGCTGGCTACTAGTTTGCTGTATATTGCTTTTACTATGTTTAGGTATGGACCTTGAATTCCTGATCTTTCCAAGACTTTTACCATGAACGGGTGTTGAATTTCATCAAATGCTTTCTCAGCATCTAATGAGATGATCATGTGGTTTTTTCTTTGAGTTTGTTTATATAGTGGATTACATTGGTGATTTTTGTGTATTGAACCATCCCTGCATCCCTGGGATGAAGCCTACTTGATCATGGTCTATGATCATTTTGATGTGCTCTTGGATTTGGTTTGTGAGAATTTTATTGAGTATTTTTACATCAATATTCATAAGGGAAATCAGTCTGAAGTTCTCTTTCTTTGTTGGGTCTTTGTGTGGTTTAGGTATGAACGTAATCGTGGCTTCATAGAATGAATTGGGTAGTGTTCCTTCTGTTTTTATTTTGTGGAACATTTTGAAGAGTATTGGTATTAGGTCTTCTTTGAAGGTCTGATGGAATTCTGCACTAAACCTATCTGGTCCTGGGCCTCACAAATGAAAACAGATGGTGTATACTCACTGATAAGTGGATAATAGCTCAAAAGCTAGGAATATCAAAGATACAATTCACAGACCACATGAAGCCCAAGAAGAAGAAAGACCAAAGCATGGATACTTCAGTCTTTCTTAAAAGGGGAACAAAATACTCAAGGAAGGAAATATGGAGACAAAGTGTTGAGCAGAGACTGAAGGAAAGGCCATCCAGAGACTGCCCCACCTGGAGATCCATCCCATATACAGACACCAAACCCAGACAATATTGCAGATGCCAAGATGTGCTTGCTGACAGGACTCTGATATAGCTGTTTCCTGAGATACTTTGCCAGAATCTCACAAACACAGATGTTGATGTTTGCAGCCAACCATTGAACTGAGAATGGGGTCCCCAGTGGAGGAGTTAGAGAAAGGACTGAAAGAGCTGAAGGGGTTTATGACCCACAGGAAGAACAACAATATCAACCAACTAGATGTCCTAGAGCTCCCAGGGACTAAACCACCAACCAAAGACTACACATAGAGGGACCCATTGCTCCAGCTGCATATGTAGCAGAGGATGGATAACCTTGTTAGGCATCCATGGGAGGAGAGGCCCTTGGTCCTGGGAAGGTTTGATGCCCCAGTTTAGGAAAATGTCAAGGTAGGAAGGTGGGAATGGGTGGGTGGGGAAGCACCTCATAGAAGCAGGGGGAAGGAGGATGGGGTAGGGGTTTCCAGAGGAGAAATTGGGAAAGAGGATGACATTTGAAATGTAAATAAATAAAATATCCAGTAAAAAAGAAAATAACTAACCGGTACTGGACACATAACACATCATTCACACAAATAAACATGGTTACTTAAACTGGCATTCTGCTACTAATGCTTTATAACTAAATACCACTAAATATATGTTGAAATTTGTTGTACTACATTGATTGGAATATACTTCTTCCCCAGAAGTATTTTTAGTATTAACAAAAATTACTGTGTCTTAGAATACTGCTGTTTATGTAGAGAAATGAAGTTGTATGGTTATCAAAAATGTTTGTGTTGATTTTCCTATCCCAACAACAATTGCTGGAAAGGCAGTCACTACATCTACCTCCATCCACAATGTATTTAATGATACTCTCTATAATAAATAGGCTATCTTAAGTATTATCTGAAACTAGCTGGGCAAATAAAGAGATAAAAAAGAAAGAACCTAATAGTAGTCTCACTATAAAAGAGCTTAACAAATACTGATTTTAGGAATTCTTATGGGATCATCATCAAGAATTAAAAAGTCATCTATTTGTCTATATAGTATCACTACAAGATAGTACATCTTCATTGTTCTGCAGAGATCTGCTCAAAAGGGTGAGCAAATATTATTATGTATTTAAAATAACAGGAGAAGCATATTAATAGCAGGAATCTTTCCTAAAATGAATTTCTCCTGGGCCTTTCCTATAGGAGCAAATACGTTGTGGATTTTCTTTTTAAATCTAAGGCAGACTCATCTCAGGAAGACCACCTGCTATTTCTTACCTTGTCCTATCATGGCTCCTGGCAAGTTGTTGTATGGGCTAGAGATTGGCTGTGTAGAGTGTCCAGTATGTAGTTGTTCTTCAATTGCTTCTTAAAAGTTTATGACCACAGGGGCTGTAGATATGGCTCAACACTTAAGAGTGATTGCTGCTCTTCCCGAGGACTCAAGTATAGTTCCCTGCACACATGTTGAGTGGCTGCAACTCCAGCTGCTTGAATTGGACATGGTCGTTGGACATTGGTGGACACCTATGGCATGCACGTACACACACACACACACACACACACACACACACACACACACACACACACACACTGTGTGTGAGCCACCCCTACCCAAATCAAAACCAAAAAACCCCTCTATGACACAAATCTTATCTACTTTGTTAGATTTAGAGAACCTAGAAGGCAAAGACTTGGCACCTAGCACACAGTATGTTTTAGTCAGTCTAATGTGGCAAGACGAACACAATTTGTTAAGCATGACAGCAGCCGTTTATCCTGAGCATGCATCCTTATTTCATATGGGATTGGATGACTCAGAGCCAAACATTGTATAAGGCTTTGATATGGTTACTGACTGGATCTGTTTATTTCAACAGGTTATGATGTTGCTGGGCCTGTTGCGATTGGACTGACCCACTGGAAGAATCCGTATGTACAAGGCAGACCCACCCTCCCATCAGATCTGCCCCTTTTCCTCTCCAAAGATACAAGCATCCCTGTGTACCACCAGTCCTTCACTCGCAAAGCTGACCTGGCCACACCTTTGTCTTGTCCAGCCTCGCTATCCATCACTCCAGTGCCTTCTTACAGCAGCAGCAGCCAGGAAACTCTGAGCCAAGACACAACAGGTAACAGTGCAGGCTTCTTCAGAGGTGTGGGTCCTGGCATATCAAGGGTTCTTGCATGCATTTCCCTGCAGACCAGATTGTACCATACTTCTGCTTGTGTGGTGATCTGGATTCCCACGGTATCTCCATGCTTCCTGTTTAGTCACTTAGTTGGACTAGAGGGAAGGTTGTGCTTGGAGACGTGTGACCGAAGTGTTATTCCATTTGCTAAGATGTTCCCTAGGAATCAGCTTCGAATCTGGAGTCTCAGAAGCAAAAAGAGAGAGGTTTTTGCCGTGTAATTTCTTTCTGAATATCTTACACACAGTTCACTTTGCCTCACCAAATTGATCTGCAATAGGCAGGTTCTTGAAAACCACCACCCATGGGAGTAATCTGGACAGCCAGCTTCCTGATTTTGAACAGCCAAAGAATTAAGCTTATGTCTTTTTGAATCTATAAAGTCTCACCAATGCAACTGACTAAACATGAGATGATCAAGAACAATAGACCTGTTAAAGTGGATGGAAGAGAGACCATGGGGTCTCTGCCCTACACAAAGAACTATAGGCAACCAAGGAATGCTGAGAGCAGGAGAAATAGTCTTCCTCAGGGAAGTGCACACCAACTGGTTATCCAACACCAGATGGTCAGTCCTGAGAACATACAGACAGGCAACATTATTAAGACTGAGCAATGTTGTGTATATATATATACACAACATATGTATGTATATGTATATATATGTATATGTATATGTATATGTATATGTATGTGTGTGTGTGTGCAAAATAAATATATAAATAAAAATGTAAAACCCTGCTCAGTCTTACAAGTGATCCCTAACACTATTTAGTTTTCAAATGAACAATTTCATCAAAGACACTTTGGGGCAAAGTTCTCATGGCATATGAGGAAGGTGAGCAATCAGAATCCCAGCAGAACAATAATTAATGAAGAAAAAGGAGCCACAAATGGGAAAGAGAACAAGGAAAGGCATATGGGGAAATTTGGAGGGAGGAAAAGGAAGGAAAAATATATTATAATCTCAAAAATAAAAGAAAAGGTAGGGTGTTTTTTTTTTACATTTTAAGTGGTTGGGAACAGTTAATAATAATATTTCATGACATACAAAAATTATATAAAGTTTGAATTTCAGTTTCTTACATCAGGTCTTCCTGGACATAGCCATGCTTTCATTTATGCCTAACCTATGGTGATTTTTGCATAGCAATGCAGAATTATAACAAATTTTATAGCGTGTAATGCCTAAAGTATTTACTGTCTGGTCCCCTTTCAGAACTATTTGCTGACCACTGATGTATGCAAGGTACAACATTTATGATATGTCACATTTGAAGCAAGAGCCGCCGGGGCAAGGATGGCCTTGTTTCTGAAGTCTGAGGTAGAGGTGTAAGCAATGTTAAAACTTTATGCTGCTGTGTTTTCTCCATTAACTATAGCACTTAGAGAAAACGGTTTAACTGGCAAATCCAACAGAGTAGCCCATCCTCAGGAGTCCTTGGAAAGCAACGATTCTCAGATACTGTCACCGACAGACAAGCTGCCGGGCTGCAGAAGCTATGCATGTTTCCAGGCAAACACCGCCGAACTTGTAAACCTAGGCAGTAGGCCAGGTGCCCCGTGCACAGTGCAGTGTGATCCTCGGCAGAACGTGTTTTACACACTGCTTCTCTAGGGGGTTTCGTTGTTCACCTTCCTCACATACCATGAGAACGTTCTTCCAAAGTGTCTTTGATTGAATTGCTCAGTTGAAATCTAGAGAGGGTTAGGGATCACTTGTAAAACATTAGCTTTGCCCATGGTAGGGTGTAGCCATCCTTCTGACTTGAGCGTTACCTTGGCTGTAGAGATATCTGTGTAGTAAGCTCAAAAATCTCCGGGACTTTGACTTTTATAAAAATTTTACTGTGTGTGTGCCTGTCTTTGTCTCTGTCTGTTTCTCTGTCTCTCTGTCTCTGTCTCTCTCTGTGTATGTACCTGAGTGCATGTATATATGCTAGGTGCCAGCAGGTGCCTGAAGAAGATATAAGGTGCCCCTAAAATGGAGTTAGAAGACAGTTATTAGACACAGCATGAACACTGGGAACTGAATCCTGGTCCTCTGCAAGAGCAGCCAGTGCTCTTAATTGCCGAGCTGTCTCTCCAGCCCTAGGGTGTTTGGCTTTATTGTGAAGAATGACTGTATTTGATTTTATCCAATAACATTTGAAGTTAAGAAATCAAATGTCTGTGGAGTTCCAATCTCCTCCTGTCCTTCAATCCTTCCCCCAACTCTTCCATAAAGGTCTCCAAGTTCTGTCCAATGTTTGGCTGTGTGTCTCTGTATATGTTTCTGTCATATTCTTGGTGGCGTCTCTCAGAGAATGGTTATGCTAGGCTCCTGTTTGCAAGAGTCAACTAAACTGGCCCCTTGAGGGCTCTCAGAGACTGAACCACCAATCAAAGAGCAAACACAGGCTGGACCTAGGCCCTCTGCTTATATGTAGCAGATGTGCAACTCAGTCGGTCTTTATGTGGGTCCCAAACAACTGAAGCAGGGGCTGTCCCTAAATCAGTTGCCTGCCGTGGATCCTGTTCCTCTACCTTGTCTGGCCTCAGTGGGAGAGGATGCACCTAGCCCTACAGAGACTTGATGTACCAGGGTTTGGGAATACACAGCGGGGTCTCCACCCTCTCATAAGAGAAGGGGAGAAGGGATGGGGGAGGGACTGCGTGAGTAGGGGCATCGATGGAGTTGTAAAGTGAAGAAATAAATAAATTAATGGTGAAAAAGAAGAGAAGTCAAATGCTTTCTGTGGCTACA
Source organism: Rattus norvegicus (assembly GCF_021556685.1). Lineage (NCBI taxonomy): Eukaryota > Metazoa > Chordata > Mammalia > Rodentia > Muridae > Rattus > Rattus norvegicus. The sequence goes on along the minus strand of NC_141540.1, from coordinate 33,410,911 downwards.
GTAAGGGAATGTTTTGGCATTTTTTTTTCAGCACAGAGGAATGTAAAATGGGAGACACCAGGTGAACATTTTATATTCCCCATCAGTGAGTCTTTTTCCTTCCCATAGAACAGTGTATGCAGAAGCCAGTTGATTTTTGAAAGAGCTTTCTATTTTTAACTTCCAGGTTTAAAAAACAAAAACAAAAACAAAAACAACAACAAAAAAAACTAAAAAAAAACAAAAACAAAAATAAATGCCCACAATTCTCCTCATTTCAGAGATTTCCTGTAACAATAACAATGACTTTCTGCACATAACAGTTTGTTATTATTTCCTTATCAGCATTATTGCTGCTGCTCCTTGTATCTTTGCAAGGCACACCTGAACATTAATGATATCCTGTACACGTGCCATCAACTTTTAGAAAGTTATAGATGCTGCCATGGCTTCTATAAATTTCAAGCTCTTGCTTATGTCATGGGCCTTACTACATTTATTTTCTTGCAGTAATTTATTGATTTCAGTGTGTAAAAATATTTGCGTGAAAGTTTTGCTGCCTTTCTTATTTGTCTTAAAATACATTTAATTTACTTATGTCTTTTATATTTTTATTTTTTCCCTTCTGTTGTTAATTAGAGGAAAATTCTGGAATGAGAGGAGTCAGTACAATTGTACTAGATGGTCTTGGAGATTCCAAAGTCTGCCAGAGGTCCTTTCACAAGTATAATTTTAGCTCCATAACTTCAGCACTCATACAGAAGACCTGGTGACATATGTGTAACTAGACAATTATTTATTGATTATTGGCATTTTCTTATGCCTATGAGGTTCCATTTTTATAAAACACAATCATTCTACAATTCCAGGGTGAATTAACAAAATCCTGAGTGAATAGAAGCTCTTGAGTTCTCATTGTGTTCACTGTTTCTAAGTGTGTAATATTGTTATTCTTTGAGAACTTCATTCAATGTATTTTGATCATATTTACCCTCTTGCCTCAACTCCTCTCGGGTTTACCTCTACCTCCCAACTTTGTGTCTTCCTTCCTTCCTCCCTCCCTTCCTCCTTCCCTTCCTTCCTCCCTTCCTTCCTTCCTTTCTATCTCTTTCTTTCTTTCTTTCTTTCTTTCTTTCTTTCTTTCTTTCTTTCTTTCTTTCTTTCTTTCTTTCTTCCTTCCTTCTTTCCTTCCTTCCTTCCTCCCTCCCCCCTCTTATGAACCCATTGAGTCTAATTTGTGCTGTCAATGTACTCCTGGGTATGGCACCAACCACAGGAGCACTTAAGGTCTATATCTCTGTAACGAGGGGTTGGGGCTCATAAGTCCCTTTCCTCCCTCTCCAGACTGTTTTTACTTTTGCCACAATTCTATCCATTTCTCCTTCTCTTCATTGTGTAACTGATCTGCACAGTAGGTCCTTGTTCATTAGACTTAGTCCCAGTTTTCAGTGTGTACATTGTGCAAGCTGTAAAACCCTGGATATATTGCTCCTTCCTAGTGACAAATGAGGTTTTGTTAGTAAATAAATCACAGCACTTAAGATGAAAAAGCAGTCTTCAGTGCTGGCTTGCTCCATCCATCCATCCATCCATCCATCCATCCATCCATCCATGCATCCATCCATCCATCTATCCATCCATCCACCTATCCATCCATCCACCTATCCATCCATCCATCCATCCATCCATCCATCCATCCATCCATGCATCCATCCATCCATCAATCCATCCATCCACCTATCCATCCATCCATCCATCCATCCATCCATCCACCTATCCATCCATCCATCCATCCATCCATCCATCCACCTATCCATCCATCCATCCATCCACCCATCCATCCATCAATCCATCCATCCACCTATCCATCATCCACCTATCCACCCATCCATCCATCCATCCATCCATCCACCCACCACCCACCTGCCTATCTGTCCATCCATCCATCCATCCATCCATCCATCCATCCATGCATCAATCATCCATCCATCCATCCTTGCATCCATTTATCCATGCATCCATTTATCCATCCATCCATCCATCCATCCATCCATCCATCCATCCATGCATGCATCAATCATCCATCCATCCATGCATGCATCAATCATCCATCCATCCATGCATGCATCAATCATCCATCCATCCATCCTTGCATCCATTTATCCATGCATCCATTTATCCATCCATCCTTGTATCCATGCATCCATTTATCCATGCATGCATGCATGCATCCATCCATCCTTGCATGCATCCATCCATGCATCCATTTATCCATGCATGCATGCATGCATCATCCATCCATCCTTGCATGCATGCATGCATCATCCATCCATCCTTGCATGCATCCATCCATGCATCCATCCATCCTTGCATGCATCCATCCATGCATCCATTTATCCATGCATGCATGCATGCATCATCCATCCATCCTTGCATGCATCCATCCATGCATCCATCCTTGCATGCATCCATCCATGCATCCATCCATGCATCCATTTATCCATGCATGCATCCATCCAATGTGTACTACATTCTTTTCTTTTTTTGTACCATGTGATATGACCTTTGGACAGGAAATTAAGACATATATCACAATTCTCTCAAGGAAATCAATGCTTAGTGGAGAAAACAGATAAGAAATCAAGTATTCTAATACAGTGTGACAAATGTTAAAGTAGGAGTGTGCTGGCTAGTGCTATGTCACTTTGATGCAAGGCAGAGTCATTTCAGAGGAAGGAACCTCGGTTGACAAGATACTTTCATAAGACCAGGCTATAGGAAAGCCAGGAGGGGATTTTCTTAATTAGTAATTGATGAAGGAGGGTAGTGCCATTCCTGGACTGGTGGCCCTGTGTTCTATGAGACACCAGGCTGAGCAAGCCAGGAGGATAAACCAGTAAGCAGCACTCCAACCACTGGTCCCCATCCACTCCCTTCCTTCACACCAGTTCCAGATGCATGCTGAAGGCCCTCAGCTAAGAACCCCACGCCTGATTTATCTGACAAATTAGGATGCTTAGTTACAGCTGCCTACTGGACTTTTCAATTGGCTCTTAGCTCTTTTAAAGTTATATCCCCTTGATGGAACTTTTATCTGGTAGCTTTCTTAAAGTTGAATTTCCCATTCCAGTTAATAGTGGCAAAGTCTTTAGTTTGGACTGCTACAGCAAAATTCCATAGATTGAGTAGCTTAAATCACAAAGATTTCTTAATCTTAAAAAATCTAGACTGGGACGTTCGGGACGAGGGCATTGGAAGAGTGGGTTTCTCTGGAGACTCTCTTCCTGGTATTCAGATGACTGTCTTTTGGCTAGATTATCTCATGATTAATGTTCTTAAAAACTGTATCTCTATCTGTCCATCTGTCTATTTGTTAATGTGTATGAATGTTTGCCTGCATGGATATCTGTGCACCACTTACGTGCTGGTGCCTTCAGGGGCCAGAAGAGGGCATTGGAACTCCTGGAACTAGATTTGTGGAAGCCACCATGTGGGTTCTGGGAATTGAATCCACGTGCTCTGCAAGAGCAACAATGCTCTTAACCACTGGGCCATCTCTTCAGCCCAGTGCTCTGATTACTTCTTTTTCTTTTCTCCTCCTCTTCCTCCTCTACCTCCTCTTTCTTCTTTGATTGCTTTGTTTGATTTTTTGAGACAGTTTCTCTCTGTGTAGTCCTACATGTCCTGTAACTAGCTCTGTAGGTAAGGCTGACCTTGAACTCACAGAGACCCATCTGCCTCTGCCTCCCAAGTGCCATCAAAGGCATATGCCACCACTATCCAGGTGTGCTGCAACTTCTTATAAAGGCAATAATCCTTTCTATGAGCATCCTGCATCATGGCTAGTTGCCTATTCCTCATCAGTGGAAGGACATGAAGATGTGAGATGCCTGCTCTTTGTTTCATTTACCTTGTGCACTTACTGTCTAGACAGATCTCTTGTATCTTGTTACAAGGTGGAAAATGCTTATCCTCCCTTCCCATTTACCTAGTGAGGCTTTCTGATACAGAAATGTGTGTGAGCTCTGAATTCTTGAGCTGTGCCTACTGGTGGTGATGCAATGAGTTTGTCTGAGAGTATGGAGTATCTTGTAACAAGTGCCCATTTTATAGCATGAATTCAGTATCTTTCAATAAATTGTGACCAGATACTTTTAGGGCTGAAGCCGTAGGAAACACGGAGGAGCTAAAGTTTTAGAGACTGGATGCCATTAGTAATGACCCTGCAACTTGAGCCACTGATAATATGCAGAGTAATTGGAACTTGTTAAAGATCTGTGTGTGATACGAGTTGGGGTCTGCCTATGCTATAAAACTAAGAGAATGGTTGGAAATGTTCACTTAACAGGAGAGTTAGCTCAGAGAAGTAAAACACTGTTTTGTTCAAGTTTTCTGTTTCCCTATGTTTGATTCATCTTTTCAGAATTCAAGGCTATGCCACTCAGTTATCCAATCTAGCATAATCCCATGACCTCCTTTTCCAGGTATGCTGGTTATGCTGACATAGATATTGAAATCAGCAGTGAATCCAGGGACAATTAATGGCACATGAGTGCAAAGTCAATTAAACAACATGGTTATGAATTCACTTGAGATATGCTAAGAAACTGAGATCTTTAATCAACACTGCCTTAGGATGATATAATTCAGAACAAAACATTACAATGCCACATCAGAGTTACCCATTCACTCAGTTATCTGAACTCTCACTGTAAAGGCATTTTCATCCAGCAACATGGCTGCTCTGATCACATCCAAAGATCTTCTTGGTCTGTGTGATCCAGCTGGAATGCAGACATGCCACACACCTTTAGTCCCTCTGGCTGGAATACAGGCACACTCTTAGTACACACCTTTAATCCCAAGGACATCTAATTGAGGGACAGACAGAGTGAGGAATCAGAGAAAGGTTTGACAGAATGAACCAGAGATAAGATAAGCCCAACTCTCAGGAGAACAGTTAAAAGACCAGCTCAGAGAGAGTGCAGTTCAGGTAGCAGTGTTCAGCTGAATGGAATTGAGATTGGTGTAGTCAGTTGAAAGCCAGTTGGGGCTCCATACAATGCAGTAGAGTTGAGTACATGAGTTCACACGGTTCAGTCCACATCAGCAGAGGCAGTCGAGAGTATGGAGGAGCCAAGAGATAAGAACAAATGGCCAGGGTTAGTTTGATGCCAAGCAGAGTAATTTAATAAGAAGCTGAGAAGCTAGATTGAATCAGTTAGTTTGGAAAGGAGTTTGAACCAGAACAGCTGAGTTGAACCAGCCAGCCAGAGTTCAGAAAGAACTAGGAAGGGGTGGGCTTATTTATTCAACAGTAAGCCTCTGAGACGACAGTTATTTCAGGCATGGTTCATTGGCAATAAGAGGGCCTGAGATAGAGATAGCTTTATTAACATTTGTGAACAATGGTCTATGGTTTGTGAGTGATGGATGCTATCAGTGATTTCCAGTATAATTAAAACCAGAGCTCCTTTCTGCTGCCATGATAACCACAACAGTCAGAAACAACTTCCCCATCACATTCCCAATTAACAACCAAGCAGTGGGAATGGGGCTGTGGATACAGCATCTGTAACACTTATCAGTATCAGATTAGGGCTCACATAAATGAATTTGGACATTGATTCATCATTAAAATAGCTGGAACCTTTGAAACAAAATTGAAGCTCTGTGGTTTGAACAAGGAATTCTCACACTTTATCATGAACCCAGTAAAATGGAGATTCTGTTGAGCTGCAGGCCCTTCTTCAGTTGGCCTGGGGAGTTGGTGGTGACAGCCTATATATTTCTAGCCTTTTCTCAAGTGATGTTTGTGCTTCTGGACTCACAAGACATAGATCTAAAATCTTATGTTAAAGCTTTGTAGGGTGTTCTAAAAGATGAGTGATCATAAAGGGCTCGAGCAATGTTACCTTTCTCAAAACATTGCCTCTGAGTTCCTAGAGCAGCATTCCAGAAAGGAATTTTGCCACATCCAACAGTTCTAAGTGGAAAGTCTTCTTATACTCTGTTACCAGGAAAGCGCTGACTCAGGAGATACATGCTCTGACTCTCACATAGACATTATTTAGACAATGAAACAAAATGCCAACAGCCATGACACTGACTCATGAGGGATCCTAGTTGTCTTAGCTCTGGTTCCCTGGAAACAGAGTCTGAGTCACAGATATATATGCATGAACTTTACTGATGTAGTTCTTGGGGACAGTAAATATGTATGTGTGTGCATGGTTAGGAGGGTCAAGGAAGATGCCTAGACAAAGGGAAGGTTTGAAAAATGGTACTGCCCAAGGAGGACCTCAGACAATTAATTGCAAGGGAGATCTGGAATTTGGACCTTGCTCCAAGATGGCATTTGTGCCCTCCCATGTTTGCCTGAATTTTAGCTACCACAAGGAAGGGGCATGACCTTGAAATTTTTCTCTGTGTGGCAATTCTTCAAAAGAGAGTTAGCTGAAAACCAGCATCCCTAACATCCAAAACAGCTGGCAGGTGCATTCTGTCACATCAGGTGATTAACATGAAGCAGTTAAGAGGATGTAAACAGGAGCACAAACTAAAGAACACAAAGGGATTCTTAGTGAGACCGCAGGCATGAGAAGCTCTGCAGGCCTTTGAGGTGGGGATGGGATGATGATTGACAGCTCGTATGTTGAAGTGCTGAGTTGAAGTAGGATGGGGCTTTTGAAACTTTTTAAAATTACATTTTATCTGTTTATCATCTATCTATCTATCTATCTATCTATCTATCTATCTATCTATCTATCTATCATCTATTGATCGATCTATGTGTCTATTACTTGTGTGTGTGTGTGTGTGTGTGTGTGTGTGCGCGTGCGCGCGCGTGTGTGTGTATGTGTATGAGAAGTAGGATGGGGCTTTTGAAAGTTTTTTTTTCTTTTTTCTTTTTTTCGGAGCTGGGGACCAAATTTTGAAAGTTTTTAAAATTACATTTCATCTATCTATCTATCTATCTATCTATCTATCTATCTATCTATCTATCTATCTATCATCTATCTATCATCTATTGATCGATCTATGTGTCTATCTATCTATTACTTGTATATATGTGTGTGTCTATGTGTATGAGCATGTGATCAAGCATGTGAGTGTATGTTTGTGTGTGCCATATCATATGGGTAGAGGTGAGAGGACAACTTGTTGTAGTCATTTGACTCCCATCATGTGGGACCCAAGAATAGAACTTAGATCATCAAGCTTGGCTGCAAGCACCTTTATATGTGAACCATCTTACCACCCCTTAGGTTAAGAATTTTGAGATCTAGTTTATCAGAATTCAGTTGGTGGGATTGTACACACCAATTGGCAAGTGATGTTTGCCAGTACAGACCAATCAGAAGAGTCATAGGGAGCTCTGAGGTTTGTGGAGGAAAAGTCCCAGATTCTAGAGCCATTTCTTAATGATCTGGAATTGATGAATGTGTTATGGTCTGACCCCCCCAGAATAGCTGTAGACATTTTGTTCCGTGCCTGCCAGCTATTTCATATTGGTGCTGTAATATGCCTGCCAGCTAGTGACACAGAAAAGTGACTTGGCTCAGAGCAAGGACATGCTGACCACAGACCTTGTCTTGTTCTGCATGTTCTGAACATTCTGTAGGAGGTTTGCTAATCTCAAGGAATCCCACAAAGCTTTACATAAAAACCCATCAAAATCAGAGGTCAATGTGTTATGTCTAAAATATCTTGAGTCAGAGCCAATCACTGGGCAGCACTTCCTGCACCTGGGGATGAAGTTATTGTGGTTTTTAATGATACTTTTTTTTACCTTTATAAGCTGGCAGGAAAAAAATGATCTGTTGTCATAGTTCAGTTAATTCTGAGCTACATCCCTGGTCTGATCAGTATTAGGATGTGTGTTAGATAAACTATTTTTGCTTAACTGAGATCAGTGTTCATATGGTTTGTGTGGTGATTCCTGAACCCCAACAGAATGCCCGGATTCTCATTCAGTTTGCTGTTTTATCATTCAAAGGGTTGGAAAACAGCTTTTGGTCCCTTTGCTCCTATCCCTGAGGGTTTGTAGAAACTATACTTTTTATCTTTATCAGACAAAGAATAATAGAAGTGACCTAGGGTCATCATTGTATAATGGGGCTGTTAGTTCTGTTTCTTATTCCAGGTTCTGTGACACATTTAAATCCCACTGTTTTTTCCATCCTGGATATACTGGAGTGACTAGTCAGGATGCATTGATGTGGTGTCACTACCTACTGATAAGCTACAGCATGTGCTTCAAATAAGTAAGATAGGACTGAAAACATAGCACCTCCTTCTGAAGATATGCTGGAACCTCAGAAGCAATTCTCTAATATGTGTGGAAGTTCCAGTGTGTTAAGAAGTGACTTCTCCTTGAAGATCGATCATTAATGTTACATTAAAACCATCTATTATGCCCATAGCAATGAAGCAGTTTCTTCATATCCCAAAGCTGTAAACTCTCAAAGGGTCTGTGCACCTCGACATTTTCATGGGTTGAACTAGACAAAGAACTATGCTGAAAGATCCTGTCCAGTTAACTGCTACCATGGTAAAGATGTCTACCAAATATTATGGTTTGGATACTAAATATTCTCCCAAACCTCATATGTTGAAAGCTTGGGTTCCAGTTGTAGAGTGATGAGCCTATAGGAAGATGTTGTCACTGTAGGTCTGTTGTTGGTTGGTAAAATGAGATCCCGTGTCCCTTCTCTCTTTTGCTTCCTAGCAACCATGATGTTAGCAGAATTTCCCTATCACACACTCCCACTTGATGGTCCATCTTACCATGGGACTAAAGTGATGAGGTCAGCTAACCATGGACTGAAACCTCTAAACCTATGGGTCAAAAGTATAACTTTCCTCTTTTGACATTGTTTGGCTCAGACGTTTTTGCTTCAGTGACAGGAAACAGATGAACACATCAACCCCCAAACACTAGTGGTTCTAGTGGTCTAGAACACTAAGCATCCACACAGTTTCCAGACTCAGATGAGGGCTGGCTGTGTGGTTTTGCTTTCAAGCTGGTTGGTGTCGGCTGACTCAGTCCAACTCCAGCTAGAGCAACAGGAGTGATTCATCCCCGTTGTACAGTCTCATCCTCCAGCAAGTCCATTCTTGAATGTCCTCATGACAGTGACAGAGGTGTAAGAGAAGAGATCAGGCTCATCTTGCGAACACCAAGCTTATTCTGGCAACAGATTTGCTAATTAATGTTCGATCAGCTGAACCTACATCACAGGGATGAGCCCAAAGATTAAATAAGGATGGACAGTCTTGCAGGTGCAGCCAGAGGGCCACCAGATACGGAATTGGGGACGTTGAATAATCAGGAGGAATGATACAATCTGCTACATCTGTCTTATATTCCAACTACTGACCTAAAGCAGGTATTCAGGTAAGTCTCAAATCAAAGACCTTGGGGCTGGGCCAGAGGTGTTTATTTTAAAGAGAATCCTGTTTTCCTCCCCATTCCTTACTTACAGGACATCCCTTCTACCTGTTCCTTCTCAAACGTTCTTATAAAATCCTTTCCTCTGACTGTAGACCATTAGAAAAATAGATGCCGGCAGGTTTCCTTTCTGTCAGTGTATGAGATGAGCTGGGCCTACCTGCACCCTAGCTATAGATTACGTCATAACCCAACAGATATTTCACTCACATGTTCTGTACTTGTAAGAGATTTGTCACAGCCTTGGGTGCATTTTGAGTTGATTTATGACATTATGCATAGAAGGGGGAGGGGGTTTAATAAATAAAGCTAGCCCTGGTAGATATTAAAATAGTGTCTTTTGTCTCAACTTCTTGCTCTGGATCTCTAGCCATCTCTCGGACTGTTTTGTTGTATCATCTCATCGGCTTGTCTGTTTCTGTCGTCTCTGTTTCCACAGTAGCGTTACCGTCTATCCTGTTCTGACGCAGGGAGCAGAGTCATCTTTATCCATCTGCTTCCACAGTCATCATCTATCCACTTTGAATAATGACTAGGCCCCATTATCCAACCAGACACTGACTTTGCAGGTCGTTCGCTAGGGACTGTGACTGTAAGAGTGACTGAGGCATAACGCTCTTTGAAGCTCAGCTTCTACCTGAGGCGGTGAACTGTAATCACATAGCTCAGTGTGGTGTGGGGCTCTGAGTAGTGTTCGCCCCTACCCCTGTTCTCATCAGCTCTCATACTCACTGCTCATCAGCTCTTCCTCATTCAGGTCTTTTAAATCCTACCTTCTTTTCTTCACTCGCACGGCCACTGCCCTTGTGGTGGTTCAAGGCTTAGCACTGCTACCTTAGTGGGGCAGTAGTCCTCTGCCTGGTTTCTCTGCTTTTGCTCATTTCTCACCAGACCTAAATGTTTTCTGTTACCATTGTCTAAAGCTGCTATCTAAGTCTGCTCTTTCTTGGCTTAGAAACAATCACTGGGATGGAAAGTTTTTCAGTCAGTTATACACGCAACCGCCAAGTGGCCTAGCCATTCTACTTCAAAGTGTAAACTCAGAAATTTCAGAGAAAATACTCAAACATTTGCAAAAAATGCCTATAGCATCGCTATGCATAGTAATTAAAAGGAAGATGCAACACAAAGTCATCAATTGCTTAGTGAATAAATGAAATGTCATGTGTCTGTATAGTGATATTATTCAGCCAAAAAAAAAAAAAAAGACATCGTGCTGACTGGAGGGGCTCAACACTTGGGAGGCAGAGACAGGAGGATTTCTGTGAATTCAAGGCCAGTCTGGCCTTCACAGTGAGAGCTTGTCTCAAAAGACAAAACACAGTATAGATTAAATACTTCTATGTGCTGCGACCTGGGCGGACCCTGAAAATGTTATTCTGAATGAAAGAAGCTATTCATGAAAGTCACTACAGTGTATGATTCCATTTGCATGCAGTTTCTAGAATTGGCAAATCCATCTATAGGGAAAGAAAGCAAAATCATGGTCCCGGGGGGAGGGGAGAATGAGGAATGACTCTTCAATGTGTCTTGAGATAATGAAAACATTTTAGAATTAGATGAGCCAGATAGTAATGAAAATTTTATAATCAGATATATGTATCTATCTGTCTGTCTATCTATCTATCTATCTATCTATCTATCTATCTATCTATCTATCTATCTATCAATTATACTCACACAGAGGCACATACATAAACATGCTATTGTATCTATCAGGGTTCTCTAGAAGAACAGAACCAATAGAATGTCTTTGTGCTCTGACAGGACTTACAACTGATTAAGGCTGTGTAGTCCAACAATGGCCGTCTGTAGGCTGCAGAGTCTAAGAACCAGGTCCATGAAGCTGGTTCTCACCAGTCTCAGTGTAGAACTGAAAGTGCTGAAGATTCCTAGAGGCTTTGGTCTCCAGTCCACACTGGAACCTGAGGGAAGCTGGGTTCTGATATCAGTGAAAGACGGTAACAACGGCAGTCAGTTCTAACAGTGGAAATATTCACCATCAAGAATGAAGGCCCATAGGCAAGCAGTATGGCTCAGCTTTGGACATCTTGATATCTGGGTCACCACCAGAAAGTGCCATCCGATCTAGACAGTGATGTTGATCCATCCGTGATGTTGATTCATCCTGGAAATGTCCTCACAGACCTACGGTGGTATCAATTCTTCCTAAGTCGGTACTTCATAAGCATTGACTTTGAAATCTTCCTGGTCTGTCCTCACCTGTCTGATTAACTTTGCAGCCCCCAAACATCCTGGGTTCTAAGTCTCTCTGTGGCACTAGTAACATCCTTTGCTTATGTCAAACTTACCCCTGCATTGTCGTATTCTGCTTGGTAAAGTCACATCTGGTTCAGTTGCCAGCACCTCTGTGAGGGCCCCCCTGTGTTCCTCACACTTTCTGCCCTGTCATCCAATAGCACTTGATTTAGTGTCACAGTAAATCCCAGCTGAGTATATATATCTTTACTGTACACAATTGTGAGTGCATCAGATTACACGTTATCTGGTTTGAATTTGGGTCCTTGTGATGTATAATAGTTGGTCAATAATTGCTGGATTTGTGGCTTGATTTAAATGTTGGTTTAAATCCAGGCTTTAAATAAATGCTGTATCCCAACTCTTTCATTTACAAATCCTGTAACAACCACTACACTTTGATTATGATCTTTCTTATTTACTGTGGTTGAGATAATTGATCATGTTGGGTTTAACAGACTTCTTTGTAGCTTATTAGCACCCACTCACCTCGAATATTTGTCTTCTTGGCAGTTGGAGCTCTCACCTTGATTTGCCTTGCTCTCAAGTTTAGTGATATTGTAACTGATGTCTTCCTGCCTCTCTTTCCTGTGCCTTTCACCCTTAGAGGACAGATTTTTAGAGTATAGTCTTACTATTTTATTAGAGGATTGCGGGGTCTTTGAGTAATAATTTGCAAAGGCATTTTAAGTGGTCAAGTACTAGGGCATATACAGTCATTATTCCCACTTAATCTCAAGTCAGGGCTTCTTGTGTTAGTATCTTTATAATCTTATTGTTATTTTTTCAAGTGTTAAGATATAGTTTTCTTATTGAAATAAATGCATTCATGGAACCTAGGAAATGCTCAATGGGTAAAGTTCTTGTTTAAACATGGAGGCCTTAATTTGGATCCTCAGCCCCCATGTAAGAGCTGTGGATGATGACTCCTGTCTATGAGCTCAGTGCTGGGGGCAGTGTGGGTAGGAGAAGTCAGGCTTCTTTCCCAGTTTAGCCTAGCTGCAGTAGTGAGGCCAGGTTTTGTGAAGAGACTTTGTTTAGAAAAAATAGGTGGAAAGTGATGGGAAAAGGCATTTGACAGCCATCTTTTTTTTCATCTTTAACTTGAGTATTTCTTATTTACATTTCAAATGTTATCCCCTTTCCCGGTTTCCAGGCCAACATCCCCCTAAATCCTCCCCCTCCCCTTATTTATGGGTATTCCCCTCCCCATCCTCCCCCCATTACCGCCCTCCCCCCAACAATCCTGTTCACTGGAGGTTCAGTCTTGGCAGGACCAAGGGCTTCCCTTTCCACTGGTGCCCTTACTAGGCTATTGATTGTTACCTATGTAGTTGGAGCCCAGGGTCAGTCCATGTATAGTCTTTGGGTAGTGGCTTAGTCCCTGGAAGCTCTGGTTGGATGGCATTGTTGTTCATATGAGGTCTCAAGCCCCTTCAAGCTCTTCCAGACCTTTCTCTGATTCCTTCAACGGGGGTCCCGTTCTCAGTTCAGTGGTTTGCTGCTGGTATTTGCCTATGTATTTGCTATATTCTGGCTGTGTCTCTCAGGAAAGATCTACATCTGGTTCCTGTCAGCCTGTACTTCTTTGCTTCATCCATCTTATCTAGTTTGGTGGCTGTAAATGTATGGGCCACTTGTGGGGCAGGCTCTGAATGGGCGTTCCTTCAGCCTCTGTTCTAAACTTTGCTTCCCTATTCCCTCCCAAGAGTATTCTTGTTCTAAAAGAAGGAGTGAAGCATTCACATTTTGATCATCCATCTTGAGTTTCATGTGTTCTAGGGATCTAGGGTAATTCAAGCATTTGGGCTAATAGCCACTTATCAATGAGTGCATACCATGTGTGTTTTTCTGTGATTGGGTTACCTCACTCAGGATGGTATGTTCCAGTTCCCTCCATTTGCCTATGAATTTCATAAAGTCATTGTTTTTGATAGCTGAGTAATATTCCATTGTGTAGATGTACCACATTTTCTGTATCCATTCCTCTGTTGAAGGGCATCTGGGTTCTTTCCAGCTTCTGGCTATTATGAATAAGGCTTCTATGAACATAGTGGAGCATGTGTCTTTGTTGTATGTTGGAGCATCTTTTGGGTATATGCCCAAGAGAGGTATAGCTGGGTCCTCAGGTAGTTCAATGTCCAATTTTCTGAGGAACCTCCAGACTGACTTCCAAAATGGTTGTACCAGTCTGTAATCCCACCAACAATGGAGGAGTGATCCTCTTTCTCCACATCCTCACCAGCATCTGCTTTGACAGCCATCTTTGATCTACACACGTGTGCGTGCATGCGCATACACACACACACACAGTTGGTAATGAATACCTACACACACATGTTCACACATCACAGTGAAAACATGAAATTTTAAAGGTTATGTCTAAGTGGCTTCACACTACCCATCCATGCTGCTTTCACTGATTTTCAATATAGTGAAGGTTGCTAAAGAAAATGTTTTCAATGCTGCTCCTCAATTAATTTTAGAAGGGTCATGGTCACAATATTATGTACCCTGCAATATATTATAGTTTGGAGCCTTTCCATGTTAAATGGTATGTTAGCAAAGATTAGGGGTGAAGCTGAGTTAGCATTAGATTTGTGCATGGACCACTATTTTACAATGTTACTTGTGAGGTAACAAATTTTGCCCAGGGAGTCACATAGGAGAAACAAGAATGACGTGACAAATCTCTGCCCACGACACACATTACCTGAGGATCTGAGGGTTTTGTTTGTTTGTTTGTTTGTTTGTCTTTTAAGAACTACCATCTCTTTAAAGATTCATTCATTCCATTTCCTGAGAAATACCATCACTTCCCATCTCAGACCAGTAAGTCATGAACAAGAAAAATCTGAGTTATCTGGTTTGTTTTAACATTTACCTTCTCAGACATTCTAAATACATGCAGTGTATATATTTAGATAATCATGCAAATAGATTGGGTTGTGGCTTTTGTAAGAATTCAGGGTACTACCCAATATAAAAACTCTCAGAAGAGCATTGGCATATACTTATTGCTATAATTTTATCACCATAAACCTTAATGAGTGTAATATTTCTTGAACACCTCCTATGTGCATGACATTGCGTGGATGGATATTTGGAGAGACAGAAATGTAGAATTCCTGGTCCTTTTGGCACATGGAGCAGAGAAGACAGCTACATAAATAGTTGTGATTCAACACTTATGGTTCACTGTGACTCCGTAGTATGCATGTATCCCTGTCAGCCGCTCTCTCCTCTGGTTCATGTGTAGTGTCTTAGTTAGGGTCTCCATTGCTCTGAAGAGACACCATGACCAAGGCAACTCTTAAAAGGATAATAGTTAATTGGGAACGGCTTACAGGTTCAGAGGTTCAGTCCATTATCATCAAAGTGGAATCAAAGTTCTGGTGATAAAGGTTCTACTGCTGGTAAACAGGTAAGATATAATGTTCAATCTGTAACTATGATAAACGAACACTTAATCAACACAAAACGCAGAGTTGGCTCAAGATAGAACCCCCGCCCTTTCCTTTATATTCAAGTTCTGTCACAGAGAAGTGGCCATCTTTACCTTTCTACCTCTTGTTCCTTCTCTCCTCTGTCCTTGGCATCCCCCTCATAGAGGATGAGAGCTCTAACATAGGATGTGAACTCGGGAGGTCACTGGTGACCTCCTAATTGCCAATCGCAAATGATCACTTCCCATTCTTGCCTACTCCCACTCTCTGATTGGTATTTCTTTTTAAAGCTATTATTTTTATTTTTAAAATTGTATGTATGTGTGTGGGTCTATGCCTGAGTATATGTGCTTGAGGAAGCCAGAGACAGTGGGTCACCTAGAGCAAAAGTAACAGATGGTTTTAAACTGCCCAGTATGGGTGCTGGGAATTGAATCCTGTCTTCAGCAAAAGCAGCATGTGCTCTTAAGCACTGAGCCAGCTTTCCAGACCCTCTGGTGGGCATGTCAACTCTGGGGAGAGTCTTCCTTAAAGGTCCTCAGCTTTCTGTTAAGCCTATTTTTCTGGTGTACCTCTTTATCCTTTACTAACTCCTTTCCCACATGTCCTTTAATGTCAGGAAATTCAGAGTACAAGCCCTACTCTCTTGCTTTCTCTACTCTTTCTGTCTTTTCTGCTGCCCCAGGTTCCCCAGCAATCTGCATACTGTACTTTGGGCTCAAATCTCTCGTGCGACTTTTTATTTTTTTCTGACGCCCTTCCTGATGCTCCACTTTGGTGTCTCATATACATACCAATTCACATTAGCCAAAATCCATCTTCTGAGTCCACTTTCTTTCCTGTCCTCTCTGTGTTTTCTGTCTTCGTGAATGCACCCAGTTGCCTAAGACAGAAGTCTAGAATACCCATAGTTTTCCTCTGCCCTGTTCATCGTGTTGAAATGATATTGAAGGGCCCCATCCCTTTATCCCCATCATGACCACCCTTGCAGTGATTCAAAGTATGCACAACTTCAGTTAGGATTTGACTTCTCATTTTCCTTGGAGTCTGCTCCACCCATTCTGTCTATGACTGTCGGAAATCTTACTAACTTATATCATTTCCTTTTAGCAAACCTTTTAGTGGTTATAAATGTTGTGCAGAGAATCAAGTTTCACCTTCCTAGTCGTTCTGGTTGGTCTCTGCCTGCCTCTTCCCAGTCCTTTACCTGATACCTACTGTGATGTCTCCATCCTAAAACAAGCCTGTTGTTAAGACCTTGAGGAACCTATAACAAAAACTATGACCTTATGGAAACCCTTGTCCTTACAGAGGGGAGTGGCTACTGGAGACTTCGCATCCGAGAAAGCTGAATTCCACACTGGAAAGAATCTTTGAAGGCGACTAAGTCAACTCGCCCCACTAATCTCTGAACACAGCCTGCCAGCCTCTGTGCTGTTAACCCTGTGCAGTATTAACTTCCATGCAGGTTATTGTGAAGTCTAAGGTAGCCACCAGTTCTGTCAAGAAAAATTGTCTTATTTCCCTACATACATTCTTTTCCTATTATGGTTTCTGCCAATTTTTTTCCTCTAAGGTTCTTATCGATACATATTTTATACCTTCTTCCCAACTTAAATTGATTTTCCACTTCCTTAAAAAATTCTATATTTTAATATAAGAAAGAAAATAAATTCAGTGCTCTAACACATCCTATTATGCAGGAAAGATCGGAGATGTCAGGAGACCCACATAGTACTCAGAAACATCCTGAAGAAGGAATGGTTTCTGGGTTGAAGATAGGCACTCTAGAGACTTGCAGAAACTCCTTTCTTTAGTCTCAAGCACATCTGTTCTGACATGCTCCAATCCAGCATTGTAGAGCTCACAGAAAGCATTCTGGCCCCTGAGTCACCTACCATTGGGTCTTGGTTCATTCAGAATTAGAGTAAGGCTGACATTGAACTGTTCTTGGATGTGCACTGATAGTGCAGATGGTGGCCTGGGAGTAATGTTCAGCATGGGGCCAGTGCCTGGAGCAGATGGAAATCTTTTTTTTTCTTTCTCCACCAGCTGACACTTGACTCTTCCTGAAAAGAGGGGCATGGAGGCAGCAAGGAACCCAGATGCTACCACAGAGCTCTGTGCCAGCCACCTGACTGTCCTCATGGGAATTGCTGCTAGCCTGCATCCATAGGTGCAAGCCTGGAATTTTGTTTTTCTTTAGAGAGTCATGGTAGTCTCTGGAACTTTACAGCTCAATGACGATTACCCCTTAGTCATTCTGAAGAGTTCACAGTGTATTTCTTTTCACATTTCCAATCCTATCTGCTGTGCATCTCGACCCTGGGTAAATAACGTATTAGTTTCTAGGCCTGCTGTGACGAGCTCCTGCAAACATAAGCCTATTTCCCCACACCTCTGGAGGCCAGACATTTGAAAACAAGGCAGAGAGAGAGAAAGCAAGGGGAGAGAAAGTTTTCTTTCCTCTTCCAGCTTTGGTGTCTCACTTTGTGACAGTGTACCTTTTTGCCTTGTCTTCATGTGGTCTTCTCTGTGTATTTTCCCTTTTCAATTTCAAGGGTGCTTGTCTTGGATTTAGGAGTCCTTCAAATCTAGGGTGATCTCATTCCAAGACCTGCAATTTAACCTTAATTAAATCATCAAAGGCCCTCATTCCAATAAGGACATTTTTTTTGTATGTGGGGGAAGGAATACTCTTCAGATCACCACAAATTAGGTGTTAGTTTCCTTGTTGGAGGATGTGTAATCCTAGGATAGCCCAGGAGATCCTCCTGTTTAGCTTCCTCAGAATTCGAATTACAGCTGCGTGTTGTCAAGTCTAGCTGTTTTAATGTATATTTTGAGGGACTGAACACAAGACCTCATGCTAGTACAACAGGGGCCCTGGAACATTGATTTTAGTCTATGCATTTAGTAAACATTTGCTGGATGCCTTGTAATCTGTAAATATGTTTGTCAAACTATGAATTGACAAAGCTGGGATTATTTTATTATCACGACTGAGGCCAGAGCCCCAGAGGAAACTGAGTCTTGCCTCAGTTATGTCATTTACCTTTCTCCTGTTATCAGAGATGTCAGGAAGAGCTGGGCAAGGCTCGGGTGGTAGAGATTTATGGCCAGTGTGGCTCAGCTGACCTTGTAAATGCCCCAAATCCTCATGGCTAATGGATAGGACCTACACTGCTTCCCTTCTTTCCTGCAGGCCAAATTTGCAACTCATGTAAACACATACATACAGTGTTTTTGTTTTCTTGTGCATTTATTTGGAGAGCCACTGAGTCTGAGATACAGGCCAAGGTCGTGCTACGCCTTTTTTTTTTTAAACCCAATCCATGGTGTAACATTCTAGCATCCAATTGCCTTGGACTCCTTCCCAGGGACTGTCCCAGGTCCATAGTGAGCTGTCCTCTTTTTCTTCTTCTTCTTCTTCTTCTTCTTCTTCTTCTTCTTCTTCTTCTTCTTCTTCTTCTTCTTCTTCTTCTTCTTCTTCTTCTTCTTCTTCTTCTTCTTCTCCTTCTTCTTCCTCCTCCTCCCCCTTCCTCCTCCTCCCCTTCTTCCTCCTCCTCTTCCTCTCCCTCCTCTTCCTCTCCTCCTCCTCCTCCTCTTCCTCCTCCTCCTTATTCTTTGCTCTCATTTGAAAGACTTTCTGGTCCACTGTGCCAATTTGTCTTCTGACCAATTTTCTTTTGATTTATTTTATTCACTTAGACATTTTATTATGAAATATTTTAGATATATCAAAAAATACTACAGTCAAAATATCATCCAAATTGAGTAATGCTCTTCTAGGCACTTTCTGTCCAGGCTATGAGAGAACCCAATTCAAGTAAAATTGAAGTCTTAACTCAGACAAAAATTTAAGTATCACTTGAGGTGTGCTGGTCCAGGTAGAGAGGGGATAAGCAAGGTCACAATTGCTAGTGACTTTGATGCCTGACCACACTACACCTTCTCAGTAGAGAAACATGGCTTCCCTGGCAAGGGCCGGAGACAAGGCAGGTAAATTATTCGAGGAAATTCTCTACCGGAAACATCAGTGTGAAAGTTTAGAGATGCCTGGAGATGTGAGGTCTGGGTGTAAGAGCTTGTCTCTGGCTGTAGGTGGTACTGTAGTCAAAGGAAAGTACAGCTAGGCTTCCTGCTTAGCCTGCAGAGGTCTTGGGCCCTTCTGGAATCTTCTCTTTAATTTCTCTTGCGTTCAGACACTAGGTTTTGGTGTGGACATGTCCTGAACACCAAGCCTGGGTCAGACCTGATGTTAACCTGTGCACACATTGTTCATGATAGCCAATTTCCACACCAGCAGGAAACTAGGGAGTTCCTGCTTGGTTCACAGTGTTCGGAGCACAGCCTGTGTCCATTGGATGTTTATCAGGTGAATCGATGCTGCTTCCTACTGAGTCATCAGGGCAGCCTTTTGGGAGGCCATGCTAGGTAGTTTTCTCTTACCGATAAAAAATCTGTACACATGAGTCTCAGTGAGATTAATAACTTGCCAATGACATATATCTAGTAAGTAGAGATGCTGAGGTCTAAACAAGGTCCCCAGAGCCATAAACATGCTCCTGTGGTTTCCCTGTAGCATTCTGTACATAACATACTTCACTGAGAACTTACTTTCTGTGGGGCAGCAGGCTGTGAAAGGTATCCTGGTTTCCGGTCGAGATAAGGTTGAAACCCCAGTGACTCTGAAAGGGACGGTAGGCATTTCCCTAAACTCCCAGGAGGTCAGGGCCCTCTCACATAGCTACAGTCCCCTGTAGACAGGCTTGTGGCCATCAGTCATGTAGAAGCATGACCACGCCCTCCCACATGTGGGTAAGACATTCCCAAGCTCTCAGACCAAGCCAATAGGAAGCACCTACTGTCAGACCCTGATCCACCCCAAAACTGTATAGAAGAATCCTACCCAGGAGGATTAAAGGTGTGCAATAATTACTCTGTCGCCTGAGAGCTTCTGTCACAAGAGCTGTTAACACTGCCACTTGGGGAAGAGATCTGCTCTTCAGAAATCACCACCAGAGACTCCTCTGGACCCCTTGTTGGTTGGCCAGCCTTCTGGCCCAGCCAATGTCTTGGAGCAACTGAAGCAGCAGCGGTGGAGATGGAGAGGGAGCAGCTGCAGCAGCTGCAGCAGCGGAGGTGATTCCCCCTCCCTGCTCGAGTTCTCTCCCCTTCGCCTAAACCCTCACACCTGGCCAGGCCAGAGATCTCCATGGAAACTCTCCAGTACGAAGGTTAACAACTTTCTATGATTTTTGTTCAATTTTACCATTAAGATCTCATTTCTGTGGAGTCCACATAGCCAGAAGAGTCTGAAATCATGGAACCAGAAGCCCACTGGGCTGGGAGCACTCTCAGGGTCAATCCCTGACTTATATCCTATCAGGCAAACCGCCACTCCTTGGTCTGAAGCAGTTTATCCATAACACATAAAATAGGAAAACGTGTAAATAAACGCACACAGCTACTTCACACTGAAGTGTAAGTCCCCCTGGAGCTATCCGTGAAATGGTTAAACATTCAGTTACCCACCCCCCTTGTACACCATGCTTTTCTTCCTCCACAGGTTCATATAGGAGCTACCGATAGCGTGCAGTATACTCCAGCTTTAATTCATATGACTTTACTTGAGTGTTTTATTGTAGATCGTGTGGGCTTTTGAGAACTGGTCTTGAATTTGGTCGCCACTTAACAATACAGCTCTTTCACCCACCCATAAAACTTCCTTACAGCAAAGGAGTGTAGGCCAGGTCCGCACATAAAGTGAACATACAAGAC
Organism: Rattus norvegicus; assembly: GCF_021556685.1. Taxonomy (NCBI): domain Eukaryota; kingdom Metazoa; phylum Chordata; class Mammalia; order Rodentia; family Muridae; genus Rattus; species Rattus norvegicus. The sequence continues at coordinate 33,389,989 of NC_141540.1, read as the reverse complement.
CCAGGCCCACATCTGCTTGACAATCTTCTGAGGAGACCTTAGCTGTGGACTCCATTTAAACTGTGGGAAGCCCTCTGACAACCATGAGTGACTAGGGTAAATTATAGGCAGCCATTTTTGTACATACGCTTCCTTGAGATAGCACTTAATCAAATGTGTTTTAGAACCAGGAGTTCAGATTATGCCTAAAGGGAAAACTCATATTACTGGTCACTGCTATTTGAGGATAATCGGTGAGTCAGGCAGCCATTTTTTGATTGTGGACGAGTTAATGGAAGTGCTTGCTTGACCATAATTATAGCTATTGGGTTTTGTGTTGCAGTAGTATTTGAAAAAGGGGCAGAGATGGTTTCCATGAGTTCCTACTCCGTGTGGATCCGCGTGCTCTAGCTGTTTCTCTGTCAGCCGCTTTCACACACTGCCCCCTTGGCAGGTTGTTACCATGCCTGGCATACACGCCATGTTCCGTGGACCCTGCTAGCGTGGCCCCAATGCCACGCTAGCCCCAAGCATTCTATAGCTTAGCACGGCTTCCTCTCACAGACTCTGCTCAACCACAGACTCCCAACAACCCAGTTAAATCATGACTCAACAAACTGTAACCCAAAAACCAGATTTATATGTTAAATGTTCAATGCACGATACACCCACACAATTGACTTACAACCATTTGATAAGGATATAAACCGCCCACCTACATAAGATAAACTTGCCTGTAGAAATCCATCCCTTAAGAAATAGTTATGACAACCTGTATCTATGGAGAGATGCATGGCAAGGATTGTTTGTGTTAGCCTCCATGTTGCTTCTCTGTTCCTTTCTGCCTCTCCCTCTCCTTCTAAAACTTCTGTTCCTGCCTCTCTTTTCATCCAATGACAGACTTTGTTTTATCTTGTGTCTGCCATCACCTGCATAAGGATATCAACCTACAGTTTTGTATAAAGAAAGTAGTCTATCTGGCAGGAATATACATTAAAGTGAGTTAAAAAGTGTCAAATTGTGTTATCTTCTTTTTTAAATTTTTTTTATTAGATATATTTCTTTACTTACATTTCAAATGTTATTTCCCTTCCAAGTTTCCTGTCCATAAGCCCCCCTCTCCCTCCCCCATATGGGTATTCTCCCCCATACATCCCCCTTACTGTCCCCCCATATTCCCCTGCCCTGGGGGTCCAACCTTGGCAGGACCAAGGGCTTCCCTTCCACTGGTGTCCCAACAAGGCCATTCTCTGCTACATATGCATCTGGAGTCCTGGGTCAGTCCATGTATAGTCTTCCAGTAGTGCTTTAGTCCCTGAAAGCTCTGGTTGGTGGGCATTGTTGTTTTTATGGGGTTGCAAGCTCCTTCAACTCTTTCAATCCTTCCTCTAATTCCCCCCAAGGGGGTCCTGTTCTCAGTTCAGAGGTTTGTTGCTAGCATTGACCTCTGTGTTGGACATGCTCTGGATGTGTCTCTCAGGAGAGATCTTTATCCGGTTCCTTTCAGCATGCATTTTTTAGCTTCATCAATCTTAACTAGTTTTGGTAGCTGTATATATATGAACCACATGTGGGGCAGGCTCTGAATGGCCATTCCTTGAGCTTCCATATCCCCTCCTATGGATATTTTTCCCCCTTTTAAGAAGGAGTGGGAGCATCCACATTTTGGTCATCCTTCTTGAGCTTCCTGTGGTCTGTGGATTGCATCTTGGGTAATTCGAACTTTTTGTCTAATATCCACTTATCAATGAGTGTATACCAAGTGTCCTTTTCTGTGGTCGAGTTACCTCACTCAGGATAATATTTTCTAGCTCATTCCATTTGCCTATGAATTTCACAAAGTCATTGCTTTTGATAGCTGAGTAGTACTCCATTGTGTAGATTTATCACATTATTTGAACCCATTCCTCTGTTGAAGGGTGTCTGGGTTCTTTCCAGCTTCTGGCTATTATAAATAAGGCTGCTATGAACATAGTGGAGCATGTGTCTTTGTTGTATGTTGGAGCATCTTTTGGGTATATGCCCAGGAGAAGTATAGCTGGGTCCTCAGGTAGTGGAATGTCCAATTTTCTGAGGAACCTCCAGACTGATTTCCAGAGTGGTTGTACCAGTTTGCAATCCCACCAACAATGGAGGAGTGTTCCTCTTTCTCTCACCAGCATCTGCTGTCACCTGAGTTTTTGATCTTAGCCACTCTGACTGGTGTGAGGTGGAATCTCAGGGTTGTTTTGATTTGCATTTCCCTTATGACTAAGGATGTTGAACATTTCTTTAGCTGTTTTTTGGCCATTTAGTAATCCTCAGCTGAGAATGTTTTGTTTAGCTCTGTACCCCATTTTTTAATAGGGTTATTTGGCTCTCTGGAGTCTAAGTTCTTGAGTTCTTCATATATTTTGGATATTAGCCCTCTATCAGATGTAGGATTGGTAAAGATCTTTCCCCAATCTGTTGTTTGCTGTTTTGTCCTAATGACAGTGTCTTTTGCCTTACAGAAGCTTTGCAGTTTTATGAGGTCCCATTTGTTGATTCTTGATCTTAGAGCATAAGCCATTGGTGTTTTGTTCAGGAAATTTTCCCCAGTGCCCATGTGTTCGAGACTCTTCCCCACTTTTCTTCTATTAGTTTGAGTGTGTCTGGTTTGATGTGGAGGTCCTTGATCCATTTGGACTTAAGCTTTGTACATGGTGACAAGAATAGATCAATGTACATTCTTCTACATACTGACCTCCAGTTGAACTAGTACCATTTGTTGAAAATGCTTTCTTCCATTGGATGGTTTTAGCTCCTTTGTCAAAGATCAAGTGGCTATAGGTGTGTGGGTTCATTTCTGGGTCTTCAATTCTGTTCCACTGATCTACCTGACTGTCTCTGTACCAATACCATACAGTTTTTATGAGTTTTGCTCTGTAATACTGCTTGAAGTCAGGGATGGTGATCCCCCCAGAAGTTCTTTTATTGTTGAGTATAGTTTTCACTATCCTGAGTTTTTTGTTATTCCAAATGAATTTGCAAATTACTCTTTTTATCTCTATAAAGAATTGAGTAGGAATTTTGATGGGGATTGTGTCGAACCTGTAGATTGCTTTTGGCAAAATGGCCATCTTTACTATATTAATCCTGCCAATCCATGGGCATGGGAGATCTTTCCATTTTCTGAGATCTTCCTCAATTTCTTTCTTCAGAGACTTAAAGTTCTTGTCCTACAGATCTTTCACTTGCTTGGTTAAAGTCACACCAAGATATTTTATATTTTTTGGGACTATTATGAAGGGTGTCATTTCCATAATTTCTTTCTCAGCCTGTTTATCCTTTGAGTAGAGAAAGGCTATTGATTTGTTTGAGTTAATTTTATACCCCGACACTTTACTGAAGTTGTTTATCAGGTTAAGTAGTTCTCTGGTGGAATTTTTGGGGTCACTTAAGTACACTATCATATCATCTGCAAGTAGTGATATTTTGATTTCTTACCTTCCAATTTGTATCCCTTTGACCTCCTTTCACTGTCTGATTGCTCTGGCTAGGACTTCGAGTACTATATTGAATAAGTAGGGAGAGAGTTGGTAGCCTTGTCTAGTCCCTGATTTTAGTAGGATTGTTTCAAGTTTCTCTCCATTTAGTTTGATGTTAGCTACTGGTTTGCTGTATATGGCTTTTACTATGTTTAGATATGGGCCTTGAATTCCTGTTCTTTCCAGGACTTTTATCATGAAGGGGTGTTGAATTTTGTTAAATGCTTTCTCAGCATCTAATGAAATGACCATGTGGTTCTTATCTTTGAGTTTGTTTATATAGTGGATTACACTGATAGAATTTCATATATTAAACAATCCCTGCATGCCTGGGATGAAGCCTACTTGATCATGATGGATGATTGTTTTGATGTGTTCTTGGATTCAGTTTGCAAGAATTTTATTGAGCATCAATATTCATAAGGGAAATTGATTTGAATTTTTCCTTGTTAGGTCTTTGTGTGGTTTCCGTATAAGAGTAATTGTGGCTTCATAGAAGGAATTCGGTAGTGCTCCATCTGTTTCTATTTTGTGGAATAGTTTGGACAGTACTGGTATGAGGTCTTCTATGAAGGTCTGATAGAATTCTGCACTAAACCTATCTGATCCTTGGCTCTTTTTGGTTGGGAGACTTTTAATAACTGCTTCTATTTCTCTAGGATTTATGGGGTTATTCAGATGGTTTATTTGTTCCTGATTTAACTTTGGTACCTGGTATCTGTCTAGAAAATTGTCCATTTCCTCCAGATTTTCCAGTTTTGTTGAATATAGGCATTTGTTGTAGGATCTGATGATTTTTTTAATTTCTTCAGATTCTATTGTTATCTCTCCCTTTTCATTTCTGATTTTGTTAATTTGGATACACTCTTTGTGACCTCTGGTTAGTCTGGATAAGGGTTTATCTATCTTGTTGATTTTCTCAAAGAACCAGCTCCTGGTTTTGTTGATTCTTTGTATAGTCCTTTTCATTTCTACTTGGTTAACTTCAGCCCTGAGTTTGATTACCTCCTGCCTTCTACTCCTCTTGTGTTTATTTATTTCTTTTTGTTCTAGAGCTTTTAGGTGTGCTGTCAAGCTCACCTCATATGCTCTCTCCTGTTTCTTTTTGCAGGCACCCAGAGCTGTGAGTTTTCCTCTTAGCACAGCTTTCATTGTGTCCATAAGTTTGGGTATGTTGTACCTTCATTTTCATTAAATCCTAAGAAGTCTTTAATTTCTTTCTTTATTTCTTCCTTGACTAAATTATCATTGAGTAGAGCATTGTTCAACTTCCATGTATATGTGGGCTTTCTGTCATTATTGTTGTTATTGAAAACAAGTCTTAGTGCGTGGTAATCTGATAGGATACATGGGATATTTCTATCTTCCTGTATCTGTTGAGGCCTGTTTTGTGGCCAATTATATGGTCAATTTTGGAGAAGGTTCCATGAGGTGCTGAGAAGAAGGTATATCCTTTTGATTTAGGATGGAATGTTCTATAAATATCTGTTAAATCCATTTGGTTTATGACTTCTGTTAGTTTCTCTATGTCTCTGATAATTTCTGTTTCCATGATCTGTCCATTGATGAGAGTGGGGTGTTGAAATCTCCTACTATTATTGTGTGAGGTGCAATATGTGCTTTGAGCTTTAGTAAGGTTTCTTTTATGCATATAGGTGCCCTTGAATTTGGAACATAGATATTTAGGATTGAGAGTTCATCTTGGTTGATTTTTCCTTTGATGAATATGAAGTGTCCTTCCTTATCTTTGTTAATGACTTTTGGTTGAAAGTCAATTTTATTTGATATTAGAATGGCAACTCTAGCTTGTTTTCTTCGGGCCATTTGCTTGGAAAGTTGTTTTCCAGTAGTTTACTCTGAGGTAGTGTCTGTCTTTGTCTCTGAGGTGTGTTTCCTGCATGCAGCAAAATGCTGGGTCCTCTTTATGTGTCCAGTCTGTTTGTCTATGTCTTTTTATTGGGGAATTGAGTCCCTTGATGTTGAGAGATGTTAAGGAATAATGATCGTCGCTTCCTGTTATTTTCGTTGTTAGAGGTGGGATTATGTTTGTTTGTCTCTCTTTTGGTTTCATTGCAAGGAAATTATATTCTTGCTTTCTGTATGGTGTAGTTTCTCTCCTTGTGTTGGAGTTTTCCATCTATTATCCTTTTTAGGGCTGGGTTTGTAGAAAAATATTGTGTAAATTTGGTTTTGTCATGGAATATCTTGGTTTCTCCATCTATGTTAATTGAGAGTTTTGCTGGATACAGTAACCTGGGCTGGCATTTGTGTTCTCTTAGGGTCTGTATGACATCTGTCCAGGATCTTCTGGCTTTCATAGTCTCTGGTGAGAAGTCTGGTGTAATTCTAATTGGTATGCCTTTATGTCATTTGACCTTTTTCCCTTACTGCTTTTAATATTCTTTCTTTGTTTTGTGCATTTGGTGTTTTACCTATTATGTGACAGGAGGAATTTCCCTTCTGGTCCAATCTATTTGGAGTTCTGTAGGCTTCTTGTATGTTTATGGGCATCTCTTTCTTTAGGTTAGGAAAGTTTTCTTCTATAATTTTGTTGAATATATTTACTGACCCTTTAGTTTGGGAGTTTTCACTCTCTTCTATATCTATGATCCTTAGGTTTGATCTTCTCATTGTGTCCTGGATTTCCTGTATGTTTTGGGCTAGGAACTTTTTGTGTTTTGTGTTATCTTTGACAGTTGTGTCGATGTTTTCTATGGTATCTTTTGTCCCTGAGATTCTTTCTTTTACTTCTTGTACTCTGTTGGTGATGCTTGTATCTACGACTCCTTTTCTCTTCCTTAGGTTTTCTATATCCAGGCTTGTCTCCCTTTGTGCTTTCTTTATTGTTTCTATTCCCATTTTCAATTCGTTCACCTGTTTGGTTGTGTTTTCCTGTAATTCTTTCAGGGATTTTTGTGTTTCCTCTCTAAGGGCTTCTACTTGTTTACTTGTGTTTTCCTGAATTTCTTTAAGGGAATTCTTTATGTCCTTTTTTTTGTTGTTGTTGTTCTTTTTTTCGGAGCTGGGGACCGAATCCAGGGCCTTGCGCTTGCTAGGCAAGCGCTCTACCACTGAGCCAAATCCCCAACCCCTCTTTATGTCCTTCTTAAAGTCCTCTATCATTATCAAAAAATGTGATTTTAAATCTAAATCTTGCTTTTCTGGTGTGTTTGGATATCCAGTATTTTCTTTGGTGGGAGAACTGGGTTCTGACGGTGCCAAGTCGTCTTGGTTTCTGTTGCTTAGTTTCCTGCGCTTGCCTCTAGCCATTGGGTTGTCTCTGGTGTTTGCTTGTCTTGCTGTTTGTAGGAGTGACTTGACCCTGCTGTAGGCCTCTGAGTCAGCACTCCTGTAGAACTGTTTCCTATTTTCTTTCAGCCTTTTCTGAGAACAGGTGCTCTGATTTCAGGTGTGTTGGGGCTCCTGGAGACTGTTTTTCAGCTCTAGGCCTGGGCAGGAATCAAAGGGTCCTGCCCCTGATTGTTCGTAGGTCCTTGCACCCAGCGGGCACTGTTGGCACTATAAGATCCCCTCTTGGGTCTGGACTATGGGCAGAGGGTAGTCTCCTCTGACTTCTCAGGAGTATCCACACTTCTGAGGGTCCTGCTCTCTCCCCCACGGGATTTGGGTGCAGGGAGCTGTTTGGCTGGATCAGTTCGGTCCTGGGCGCAGACCAGAACCACGGGTACTGGAGACTGTCTGTTCTTATATCCCTGTGTCCAGAGGCACTGTGCAGTTTCCCCTTGGACCAGGGATGTGGGAAGAGGTGTGGGCAGTCTGTCCTGCGGTCTCAGAATGTCTGCACTACTGGGTATTCAGCTCTCTTCCCCATGGGATTTGAGTGCAGCAAACTGTGGGATGGTCGCGTTATCTTCTCAAAGGAAGAAACATACTGAGACAGAATAAAATTTTGGTAAAGCCTTTAGTTTCCTTAAAACTAGAACTTTTTTTTAATGGTTTGAAGAAATAGCAAAGTAAACCCATTTTAGAGGGAGACTGCTAGAAAGTCAGATTCTGTCTGGTTCTTACTTAAGCCTCAGTTCTAGAGATGATTTTTCCAGAGAACCATAGACAAATCTAAATAGACCTTACTTAGTACATATTGTACATTAACCAACCACTTGTACCATTTTAATGCACGGATGTGTTTTATATAATGGAGTTATATGACAAGATGATAATAGGAGATGTTCAAACTCCTATTTAAAGAATTCTAAAATATATAAACTTGAGGTTTTATGAAATTATAAAGAAAACAGGATTCTTAATGTAGAACTTACTGGAAAATAGCTCTAAATATGGTAGGATGGCCTGGGTCTATCATTCCAACTATTTGTGATCACAGAAGTATTGCTTCAGCCCTGGAGTTTGGAGCCAGACTTGGAAACATACCTATACCCTGGCTAAAATGAATAAATAAAAATTAAAAAAAATTAAGATTAAAATCTGAGAATATCCATCCTCCCCTTCTTTTCTCTACCAAGCTGAGGTCTTATCCTGGAGGGACTATTGCTTAGTTCCCAGTACTTTGTAATGTATGTATTTCTTAATCATGGTAGGAGGAACCAAGGTGAAAGAGGGGTCAGGATCTCTTCTGCCATAGTTCCAGAGAGCCACTAAGGACAGGCAATGTGTGGCAGGGTGAGTGTCCCTTCAGTGAGGCCTTGGAAAGCCATTGCATGAGGCTAAAAAAGTGAAATTTAGATTGTGGTGGATACCTCAAGGTGTTAGAGATACCCAAGTCACGAGACATCTTCCAAGGAGAGCTGCATAGACGAGGTAGAAGCAACCCAAGAAGAGATGCAGTGAAGCTGGAGGGTAGTGAAGTGAGGATCCAGCTGCTGGACATAGATTTGGTGTTTGCCTTGCTGGGTTTCAGTCTTTCCTCACTGCACATCGATCCCCACCATTTGGAAGGGGAATATATATTGTGTGCTATTATATTTTGGAAGTATTGGATTTGTGTTTTGATTTTTATAGAGACTCATAGAGATTTCCCTGAGTCTTAGAAGGGACCTTGAAATTTGAATTTTGAATAGTGTCGAGACTGCTAAAGGCTGTGAGGGACTTTTAAAGTTGGAGTAAACAAATTTTCTATTGTGAGCTGGCCGTGAGCCAATTGAAGGCATTGGCAGCATATGGTTTGAATGAAATGTTTCCTCTAAGCTTATATATTTGGACAATTGCTCTCTGGTTGATGGTGTTATTTGAGAAGATTCTAGAACCTGTAGGAGGTAGAACTTTGCTGGAGGAAATCCATCACTGGGGACAGACTTCGAGGTTTTATAGGTGTGTTGCATTTCCTGTTCTCCCTCTGTGCTTCCTATGTGCAGATGAAGATGTGGTCAGCCAGCTTCCTGTTTGACCATGTCTTCCCTACAATAATGGACTCTATCCTCCTGGAACTGTAAGCTGAAATAAACCTTTTCTTCCCTATGTTGCTTTTCATCAGGGTGTTCTGTAACTGTAGCACCATCAAAAAAAATTAAATAATACAGCTTGAAGCCTGGGATCTCAAGAATCAGGAGTCATGGAAACACTTTTGTCAATGTAGTGACCTGAGTCTATAGGGGCTGGTCTGGAGCCTTAGTTAATAGGTCCTGGTCCAGCAACTCGTGATATGGGGGGGGGTGTCAGTGTGCTGCTATACAGAGCTGGGACCTGAATCTGAAGATGCTGGTCTGGAGGCTGAGTCTATCTGGAGAATCAGAAGATACTAGTATCTTCTACTAGGATAGAATATTAGGGTAATCCTAGGTCCTGGGTCTGCTGGAATATGGAGCTCTAGGGGATATTCTAGCACTGACAGGCTTTATCTGACTGTGCTGTCCTTGAACATAGAACAAAGGGGGTTGGCTTGGCCCATGGCTTTATTAGTGTTCTGGAACTGAGATTCAGGGCAAACTTAGGTTCCCATGTTACCAAGCTTCCCTTTTTGTTAGATTAGGTCTAGTTAATATAAATTAGACACACCAGGGAAGGAAGGTCAATTGGGGAATTGACTCTATCAGATTGGCCTGAGGACACGTCTGTGAGAATTTTCATGATTTTTAATATATATAAAAGGACACAGCTCACTGTGGATAGTACCATCCCTGGGCATGTGGGCCTAGAATATTTAAGAAGGGTAGATGAGCAGGTCAAGGGAAAGGAAGCCAGTAAGCAGCCTTCCTGTGAGGTCTCTGGTTGGGTGTCAGCCTTCAAGTTCTTACCTTGAGTTCCTTTTCTGGCCTCCCTTGATAATGGATGGTGGGAGCTATAAGATGAAATAAACACTTTTGTTTCCATCAAGTTGTTTTTGGTCATGTTTTATCACAGGGACAGAGAGTGACCTAGAACACCTCCTATGGGCAGTCTTTCTCTCCTCGTTGTAGTGTTTGAGACTGAAGGGACTCTGAAGCCATTCTCCCTTCCTCCTATATGCTTGTTCTTATTTCTGTGTTATACCAAGGTGCCATAATTCTAGCCTTGGTTTTCTTAGGCCTTGTAAATAATTTTTTTATGATAGTTGTTCAAACTGATAGATTTATTTTTGGAGGGACAAGAGCTGAAACGTCATGTTCAACCACCTTACTGTTGTTACTTATATACATTCTATTTTTATCTTGCATGTCTATATATCCAGGTCCCTTTTTTGTCTCTGAGCACCCTGTGTCAGAATATTTTTCATATTTTCATTGTCTATCATCGTTCCTGTTATAGTAGCTCTTCAATGCATATGTTGAATTGAATGAATTTACTGTTAGAAATTTGATTTGTAAATTCACATAGATTCACATCTATGTGAATATTTTCATGAGCAACTTCAAATGACAGAGATTTGGTAATTTTCTGTAACAGAAAAATGTTACAATTTCTACAGTCTTTCTAGTGCTGAGTGTATGTTACACCATTGTTTAGTATCACAATTCTGCCTTTGTGAGGTCTGAAAGGGACTTTCTTCTCCTTTAACTGTGGGTAATTAATAGATAATAAAAGTGGCACATCATGGATCATTGTGCGTGTGATAAGTATCACATGTGCATAAACTATTAAGATGGCTAGTTATGAGGCTTTCCTGAAGCCAGGAACCATCCACAGGAAAGTACAAAGAAATATGAAACACCCTATGTGTACACCCTTAAACTAACACAGCATCCATGCCTTTGCATACAAGATCAATTTTTGGTCATATTTGTTGAATACTTGGTCATATTTATTGTAGAGTTTTTGAGGCAGAACCTCTCCCTGAACCTGGAGCTCACCTTCTCAGATAGGCTGCTTGGAGAGTATGCTCCTGGTATCTGCCCATCTCTGCATAATACTGGGTTCTTCAGGGTTTTACTTCTGTGAACAGACACCATGACTAAGGCAACTCTTGTAAAGGACAGCATTTAACTGGGGCTGGCTTGCAGTTTCAGAGTTTCAGTCTGTTTTCATTATGGCTGGAAGCATGGCAGCATGCAGGCCGACATGGTACTAAAAGAGCCAAAAGTTCTACATCTTGATCTAAGGGCAGCAGCAGGAGAGTGTCTTCTCCAGACAGCCAGGAGGAGGGTATATTCTGACAGAGTTTGAATATAGGAGGAGACCTCCAAAGCCCAACTCCATAGCGATACACTTCTTCCAACAAGGCTACACCTCCCCTCAAAAGGCCACACCTTCAAATAGTGTCACTTCCCATATACCAAACACACTCAAACCACCAAACTGGGTTTTGCAGGCACATGTGATTATGTTCTGCTTTCATATAGGGAATTTGAACTTGGGTTCTCTTGCTTTTACAGCAAGAGCTTTTGGGCACAGAGCCATCTCCTCAGCCTGGGATGGATGTACTGCAAATGTATAATTAGATATATTGTTTCTGTATTGATAATATTGTAAGCGTACAAGTAGGTATATTGTATCTATACTGACATTATAAATATACAAAGAAAAGATGATTTTAAAAAAAGCAGGCTATCTCGTATGGGTTCATACTCCTTGGGAATCTTTTAGTCAATTGGGTGCAGTTAAACACAGATTCATTGTAGAAATGATACATTTTCTGCATATGATCTCATCCTCTCTCACTCCATTACATAATAGGGTCCTACATAATTTCTTATGGATATTAGTAAGCTAAAGAAAAACTTGTATTAGTTATTAAAAGAATATTTGCTTAACACAATTTCAGAAATATGTTTAATATGGTTTGCCATATCTTCCTTAGCAAAGTTCTTAACGTTTTCAAGAGTATCCCTTATTGGCTCTAATCCATTTAACTTAGAACAACTCAACTCCATTGCATAGATAGTGATTTATCTCACTTTTAGACTTTGGGAAGATTGCTGTCTCCTAGCTAAGTGCAATGATAGTTGTATAACACAGTGTTTCGCTTTTTGATTTGGCTACTGGAAGGCTCAAACTCTAATTTCAGTTGTCGTGATTATTTTAGTCAATGTCAGAATCTCTTAGAGGACTGATGTCAGAGTCACTGAAATTTCTACTCGTGTGGTTCATGGCCCTTATCACAGGTAGGTGTGTGTGTGTGTGTGTGTGTGTGTGTGTGTGTGTGTGTGTGTGTGTGTGTTAAATTCCAAAACTGGGCAACTACAGTCCTGACGGAACACTGGTTATTCTTGGTTACACTAACGTTCAAAATTATTCATTTGGGATTTCTTATTTGGGCTTTTCTGTTTCAATGATAATGGCTTAGACTATAGGCTTTTTAAAATAAGTGAGAACAAAATGACTAAAAACAAATGTTCATTTTGAAAGGGTTACAAAGGTCACGGTGATGAAAACAGTTTGTGCCAGCCTCTGGGCTTGTTCTTTCCTTAGCTCTAAGGGCCGTGGGTCAGTACTGAGGGAGATGGGAGTTGGCGGTTACTGGGGAGCTGCTGGCTCATAGATGGATCTGTTAAGAGTGATGTAGAGATGGGAGAAAAGGTCCTGGAGATCCAGGCTTTCCATAATTAACACCGCGAAAGATGCCTGCCGTGGTTAATTTTTGACAGTTATCTTTTGCTTGGTTACAAGATCCTTCCTAACAAAAGGTCAGACTCGTTTTTTATATGTCTTAAACATATCCCAGTGCTTCAACCTTAGAATTCATATAGATGGTGAATTATGTTATGTTGATGGATATCTAGAATCCAAGTGTAATCTACTGACTTTGAACCTTTGTGTATGGGTGTAGCAATCAAGCCTACTACAATTTCATTGCTGATGGAGCTCAGAGCATATGAGCTCTACAGGTTTGTGGACCCAGGATTAGTAGAGGAGTTAGAATCAAAGCAATAGAGAGTACGGGCTCAGAATGGTGAGACGTGTACTTAGGATTATTTCAACACCAGAAAGGCCTCTGAATGAGGTTGGCTAGGAATGCAGCATGGCATGGCCAGGGCTGTAGCCCTGGACTTCAGCTTTTCAGCAGCGTATGGTCTGTGTACCAAATCCAATGTAGGGAAGGCATGGTCTCCCTTGTGACATTAACTATGTAAAGTCTGTGCAAGTTCAGAGGGCTGGAAATGACTCAGGCCGTGTCTGGGGTGAATAGGCGTGTCAGCAACTAAACACCGTTTAGTAGGGCTATACTTACAGCACTCGGGTTGGCACTCAGAAAGCCTGGCTGCAAAAGGCAGCGTTCTAGCCATCAGAGCCTCCAAGTGAGATGATTGGACAGTTTGGAAAAAGGGAGGGGCTGTGCAGTGCCGATCCAGAGTGTGGCACCACACTTAGGTCTGTGATTTTTCTGCCTCTTTCCCAAGGCTGATGTTGTTTCTAGATCCTCTAGCAGAAGTCGATGAGCTGCACCCGTTAAACGGCTAGGAAAAAGAATGGGATCACTATAGTGACCCCAGCCTTTTGTCTCTCCCCTTTCTTCTTTAGCTCATGTAAAAATGGACTTCCATTAATTATTGAGTAGATATAAAACATTTATGAAGTGTAAAAGACATAAAGGATCACGTGACCTTAAACACCTGTGTATCCATCATGCAGTTTAAACAAAAAAGAAAAAAGAACGTGACTGTGTTTCAGAAGATCCCTGTGGCCTCTCCCCGCCTCTCTCATGTTTTCTCCTACCTTAGAGGTAACGGCTCGTGAGTTATTTTAGTCTGTTTAGGCTACTGTAACAAGATCGCATAAATGGAGTAGCTTATAAACAACAGAAATACATTGCCCACAGTTCAGGGTGCTGAACGGGTCAAGATCAAGTTGCCAGCTTATTCTGTGTGTACTGGAGACCCACTCCCTGTTTCATAGGTGGTGTCTATTCATAGTGTCCTCCTGGTAAAAGCAACGGTGGCCTCTGTGGGGCCTTGTAACGAGGGCATGAATTCTAGCCCACCTCCAAAGGCCCTGAGTTCTAATGGCATCACTTTGAAGGTAAGCTTTCAACATATGACTCTTAGAGGGACATGGTATTCAGATCACAGTTCAACTTTATAGTGTTATGCTTCAACTTATAATTTTATTATTAATTCATATCCTTAAACAACGCAGAGTTTGGTTGTATATGCTTTTGGATGTTGTATAAATGCATTATACAATATATGTTATATTTGAGGTATAACCTGAATTACTCTAAGATAAAAGGGATGCTTATTGTTGTGGACAGCTGTAATTAATTTATTTCTATAGCCTTTAGTACTCCAGTGTTTTACTATATCCAACGTGTTAATATATTCTAATATTCATGACACACGATTCCGATTTGGGGGCATCAAGAAGAATATTGCCATGACTCATTACATGCATGAGTTCAGGTCTGATTGCTGTGCTAGTGTTTGTGTACCCTACAGTGTACTCCTTAAATCATAGGACACGGACCTGCCTAGCTTTACAGAAAAAAAAATCATTTTCCAAGTTCGTTGCATCAACGAGTATGTCTGCCATCAGTACATAGTAACAATTTCAGTGGTAATCATGATGGTGACTGATAATGACAGCTAATTCCTATTGTCGTCACTGTATGCCGAGCATGGCTCTAAGCACTTAATTGGCAGCTAATATAAGTCCCATGCTTGTCCCATGTGTTTCATACTCTTGCAACACCCAACATATATATATATATATATATATATATATATATATATATATATGTGTGTGTGTGTGTGTGTGTGTATACATATACATATACATACATACATACTCTTTTTAATAATCTAGAGACTATGAGGTCATACCTAATTGAGCACTTTTCTGAATGCTACCTTTACCACACATGTCTTCACATGTCTACAAAGTGCTTTTCCACCTATTTCCCTGAATTTTTAATCCTGTGACCTTTCACATTATTTTTTTAAAAGGTGATGGCTTTGTATAGCTTTAAATGTCCTTTTTATTGTAATTTATGTCCTGTCTTATGTCTTTGGTTCAATTGAGAATTGAAAGTTCTCTCAAAGACTGGCAGTGTCTTAGCTATCTGTGTGCATAAACTAGGCATTGTGCATTGTAGCTGGGCATTGTACAGTGTGCTATTTATGGGATGAGATCATTAAAATGCCATCCATGGGCTCTTGGGATGGCGATCATTCCCACACTCAAGCTTTAAACATCGAGGTAAATCAGACACCTGCAAAGGGATTATTACCTGGGAAATGGACAATATAAATCTAGTAAATCTATAAATTTCTGTTTCTGGGAATACCTTCTTCCTATCAAGACAGCCCCTTTGTACCAAGCTTCTACCCCTTCACCCACTAGCTTCCCTGACTCCCACAGTCATCTGCTTAAAACACCCTCCAACTTTATTGTAAAATATAAGGCATGTACACAGACAAATACATAAAGCATGATGTATTCAACCATATAGCACTCAAATCATTAAAAAGGAAAGACTACTTCCACTTGATAAGCTTGAAGGTCAGTCACCCTGTAGCATTCGGCCTGTTGGTACGAACCATAGAGAGTTGCCAAACTGTTCGACTGTGTGCCACTCATGGCCCGCTGCCTGATTGTGTTAATGCAGCTTGATTGGAACATGGTCACCCTCATCTGTTTGCATATCATCAACGGTATTCTAATGCTTTGGCTGCAGACTTGAGAAGCTGCAGCAGAGGTCATGTGACCCACAGAGTTGAGAATATTCACTCTGTGGGCTTTTCTTTTTCTTTTTTTTTCATATAAACGAGTTTGCCAATCCCTGCTCTTGAGTCTCGCTTGTAAAAGAAATGATTGTCCCTATCTCCTCTGTGGTTTCACCCTCTCAAAAAGGCTATTCTAATGAATCTGTTTGAGGAAAGAAAGTTAAATAATTATAACATTCAAAAATATCAAACTGTATAATCTATTTTAATGAAATCTCAAGAACAGCCAAGATACTAAGCCCAAAGCAAATTATCTCTAAATTTTGACCTCCTTAAAGGTCTGCTGAGTTACATCAACAACATTTCATGGCTAGAAGACTGGAGCAGCCTAATCATTTTTTAGGTCACGGGGTGTAACTAATTGAATAGAAAAGGAGATCAACACCTTGAGATTCCGTCCCTGGAGATGGGAATACCTGAAACAGATTGAGTTTTTTGATTAACTTATTCCTTGGTGAGTAGAGGTTAAACATCCACACAGAAGAAAAGACATGGGAGGAAACAGAGGACAGCCTCCATCATGCTGTTGTCGACATTTGGAAAGGACGCCTGTGCAATGTGTTCTTCCCCCAAACACGCGCGCGCGCACACACACACACACACACACACACACACACACACACACGTGTGTGTGCACACATACCGATGCTTCGTTAGACAGTCCAGAACATGACGGCCACTGTCTATGGGTTTTCACCTTGGACACAGAAGGTTTGGGATTTAATTTTTTCCTACGTCCCTATAGCAAAATCAATTTAGTTTTCTCTGGACAATTTCATAAATGAGAATGAAAACTAGGGGATGAGTTCACTGGCTATAGGGAAGATGCACTGAAGACGGATGGTTGTGCTGTCTTCATGCTTTTTGAAGCCCACCTTAATCTCCCCTTGAAGCCGTGTTTCCATCTGGAGCTTTCTAATACTCTGGAGAAGATACTGTTTTCTTTCTTGGAGGCCAAGAGTGAGTTGTAAGCCAAGAAAAACAGATACAATTCAGGGCTTCATCATACTGCCTATCTCCTATCTTCCGTCTCAATTAAAAAAAATAATTACATTTAAAAAGTTTGCCTTTCAAACTTGCATGGAAAGAAAGCATGCCTGTTGGGTGAGGGGAGGGTGTGTCTGCATGAAAACTGGACACCTTAAGGCAATAGTCTTTCAACTGTTGGAGCATTGTTTTCCTGTCCCCAAAGAAGCAGTTGCTGTGAGGGCGAGTCTTTAGAGATGTACTTTTAAAAAGATGTGCGTCCGAAGATCACAGAATTTGAGGCAAGAACGCAGACCTATGTGGAAACCCTCCTTTCTAAGACAAGTGGAGGCAGACCCGTGCTCCCGGCTATACTGTCTTTTATGATGACTCGCTTTGTTTCTGTTATCAAAGCAAGGTGTAAATGAGTCCAGAGTCTGAGGCCTGGCTGGTGATAGTATCTGTTATCAGACAGTTTTGGGCTCCCTGCCTGCATCTAGCACTTGATTTTGTGTGTGTGTGTGTGATCTTTGGGAAGTTGTTTGTTCTTGCAGAAATCCAAGGACTCGCTTGAAAAATAAAAGCAAATGCCAATTGTTACTACAGTGCTGTTCTCAGAACTGAATAAAATAACACATATGGAAGTCTTAACAAGGAACCTGGAACGTCTCAAAATGTGAGGAAAATGACCACCATGTCCATGAGCTGACTCCTGGCCACTCTCCTAAGGCAAAGCCACTAACTTCTAGATCTCTTTGTAAATGGACTAATTGCTTGCTTTCCACGCGTACATCTGCTTTAAGTTGAAGCTTTAAGTTGTCACATGAACTGTGGGAGTGTGTACCCTGTAACTGAGACACATTCTCTGGCCTGGATGTTTGCTTTTGAAGAAAAGTAGATTGGCCATGTTTGGTTGGGTGGGGAGGAAGGAAGGAAAGTAAAACTTCAGTAGCTTTCTTCCAGTTGGATATATTAAGCACCTAACAGAGATCACAGTCTATACTAGTCAGACTTTTCATACTGAAAAATATTAAATGATAACTACAGTTTAACAATTAAGGAATGCTCCCGCTATGCCAACTCTTCATTTGTGAATTAATTCTTCTAAATTTTCTGTAACTTTACAATCTTACTATCCTTGTTATGGAGGAGGGGAAACAGAAGGACCGAGGGACTACATTTCTCAGATGGTGTGATGGTTCAAAGATAAAATATCTTCATCAGGGATTGGCATGGTGGAGCCCTTGCCGGGCAAGCACAAAAACCAGTGCAACATAAACGGATTTGGTGGACCCACCTATAATCTCAGTACTCGGGATGTAGAGTCAGGAGGATAAGACATCCAAGGGTCATTCACCCCCGCCTTTGAAACCAGTTTAAAGCCAGCATCGGGTACCTGAGACTGGTCTCAAAAGAAATAAAAGCATGTTATTTGGTTTGGTTTGGTTTGGTTTTTAAAGAAAAACAAAGTCTTGGCATGTTCGTAGGCTTGAACACATGTTGCCCAGCTGGTGGCGCTGTTTGCTGTTCGGACCTAGGATCTTGCTGACTTATACAAGCAGTAGGCGCCAAGCTTCAGAGCGGAAACTTGCCAGGAGTTTCCCCCAGGCCCTTGGCATTCTCCAGACTGCCGGGCAACCAAGAGCTTCTGACCGCTACTGTCAATCAGGAGCTGCTCTTAGTACCACGTCCTCCCCATCTTGATAGAGGACCCGTCAGGAGCTGGGAGCCAGAATAAGTTGCTAAGCCATTGGATTCTCAACCTTCCTAATGCTGCGACCCTTTAATATGTTGTGGTGACTTCCAACCGTAAAATTATTTTCATTGCTACATCACGACTGGGCTTCCTCTACTGTTATGAACAGCAATGTAAGTATCTGTGTTTTCTGATAGTCTCAGGCACAAAAGAGTCCTTTGGCCTTAGAGTCATGACCCACAGGTTGAAAACCCCTCCTTTAAGCTGTTTCTCTTATTGATTCTGTCTTGGAGGTGAGAAAAACCACCAATATATCCAGAAGTTCGTAGACATAGGACCCCAGGATGGGCAGTCTGGCTCCGTGCCTGCTCTGGGAGCATTGCCTTGAAGGTTCTCCAAAGTGACGGGACTTAGCACCAGAAATGACCCAGATCCTTGGTGGCCTGGGAATAAGAGACCTGGTGACCACCTCAGCTTGCTTCGATTTTCTTCACCTTTCAACAGGGCACACGGGGGACAGAGGTTCCAGCAAAACTATTGGAGTCTTGTTAGGTTATCTCTTGGGGCCAATATTAGGACAAGGGTAACTTACAGTGAGAAGGAACGCCTTAGTATCCTTGTAAAATTAATGGTCACCCTTAAGAGCTAGTCCTAAAATTAATTTAATTAACATTTAAAAGGAACCCCTCTCCAACCCAGACTGCCTGCTCTTTCACCAGTGTCTGTTTTGCAGATACAAAAAAAAAAAAAAAAAAAAGCAAAATCAACTCCAAGAAAACAACTGAGTTTTCCAAAGAGTTTCTGCCCCTTCTCTTTCCCCTTGTGAGTACAGATTGATCCCTTATGGACTGAATTGTGGAGAGCAAACCTGGATGAGGGCAAGGTGAGGCTATTAGAATGAGAGAGAAACATGCAGACTGAGTTTTAAAGTGAGCCCCAGGGACACTGCTTACGGAATATCTCTTAGGTGAACAGACAGAAACCCAACACAGAAACCCAACGTTATCACGTTATAGAGTGATAACGGGCCCTAAAGAAGTTTCTTGCTTGTTTCTGCAGCTGAGGCAGAGGAAGAGCTAAGGACCAGAAACCAGCTCTCCCGACAGCTTGACTTCTTTTGCTCGTTTATTTATTTTACACTGTGGGATGGGAAAGATAAAAAAAAGCCCACAGAAAGACATCTCTCAACCCCTGCCCCCGTGACTAGGAAATGAGAATCAGAACGTATCATAAAAAGCAGTCTAAAAATATCAGAAGTCTTTTTTTTCTCCTGTGTTTTATTTGGCGGAAAACAGAGCGTTGCTATTCACATATCAGGTCGGCAGTAACCGTACTTTTATGTTGTGTCATTATTGTTTAGGTCCAGACTTAGCAATTCAAGCCCTCCATTGCCTGCCCACGAAATAAATTTTATCATTCATAGAGACAGCATGAAAGAATAAAACTTTCTTTATATTCATAGTTCCCACTCAGCACTGTGACTGAGTGTGCTAAAAGCTATTCAGGAGTGTTCCTTTTATTAATTACTTTATTCATTTATATTAATTATTTTATTCATTTACACCGCAAAGGTTGCCGCTCCCCGTCCCCTTGCAGAGTTCTTCCCCCCTCCCCCTCCCCATCCCTCTCACCTCTGAGAGGGTGCCCTCCCACCATATCTCCCCACCCCCACCCTGGGGCATCAGTCTCAACAGGATTAGGCAAATCCTCTCCCACTGAGGCCAAACCAGGCAGCTTCAGGAACTTTCTTAATGCTGTCACTATCTTGTGAGACTCCCTAGGAATTAAGGGACTGACTCTTGTTTTAGAAGGAAATGCTTAAAAATTTGAGCCCTTTTCCTTCCTCTTTGCCACAGAATGGTTTCAGTGGACTCAGCTACTTCGGTGAGGTGAGAGCAGAGGGAGGGGAATGGAGAGTGCCCTGTGTGCTTGAGCTTTCTCTGGGTCCTTCGGGGGTCCTCGGAGGGGATGTGAAACCAGGAGCTCAGCAGTGTTAGTTAAATCAACATGTGCAAAGCAGAAACAGTAGCAGGCCGTCTCTACAACACTTACTGTTGTCCTCTGCCACCAAGAAGATTCAAAATACAAAGATCCAAATAGATGAAGTCCAGAGAGGACAGCTCCCAACTCCCACAAGACCCTGGCCTGATTTGGGACTGCCTTTCTGGCTGGCATTGCTGGCGTGGTAACGATGAACTTGCAGCGATCGAAGATGCTTCCCTGACTTGCAGACAGCCTCAGGTTGACAGGACTACAGCCTTACTTCTTGGCAGTTTCGTTCTTATTATTGAATCTACCACAGCAACCACCTCAGACCTTCACTCTTTGCCTTCAAACCACCTACTTCATCTCATTCACAGTCCGCGGTAGCCTAGTTTGCCTTGGTTGAGATCAGAGCCTCCTGAAGTCCTGAAGCCCACACTGCATGGGCTCAGTTCAGATTTTCCTGAGGAATTTTTTCTCATGCCCACGTCTCTCTGGTAATTCCGTGCTCCCCAAACATCCTGACCTTTGGAACTTTGAGGTCCATCTGTTCTTAGCCACATGACCATTGCTTCTCTGCCATGTCCTTGTTACCTAGTCTTGCTCATCTTTGCGTCGCCAGTTGGGGGCGCTGTGTAGGTTCTGCATATTTGCCCTCCATATCACTAGTTGATGCGACGCGATCTTTTTAAAAGTATTCTCGGCAAGACTTTCGGGTCTCTGAAATACTATTGTGTTTGTCAGTCATTTAAGCATTAATTTCTAGTTCATTAAACTTACAAATTCAAAAGCCTAGTTTTTTTTCTTAAGGTTTAATTTGCAAATATTATTCTGAAGTTTATGAATATAAATAGTTTCTTATAAGAAACATTCTGGTTAATAGTTTGTATTCCGATAATTAAATTTTCCTAGAAGCATTTTGATGCATTAATACTTTTGACAGCTTCTTTTAAGGACTTTTTCTCCATAGCGAACAGAAATCCCCCTCATTCTTATAAATCTACTGACTTAAGTATATACAAATAATGAAACTTACATTCTGACAAGCATTTTGATATTCTCAAAAATTTTGCAACTTTGCTCTTCTTGGAGACAGTGTCTTACTCTTTATCCAGGCTGGCCTCGAACTCCCAGAGATCCATTTGGCTCCGCCTCCCATGTCCCAAGTCACAGTTTACCCAGCTACTCGCTTTAATTGGCATCACAGTGCTTATCCATTAGATAATTTCTAATATGCCAAGATCTCTTAAAGTTATTAGCAATTTAATTATTACAAATAACAACACTGCTGTGACGGACTTGTTTGTGTTCTTTCCGTGTTCTGCTGAGGGTTTTCAGCTTATATTTACTTGCTAAGGAGGTAATCCTCCTAATGGCCATGCTATTTCGTTAATTCTAAGGTCGGGAGCTGCTGAGGTCAAGATGGCTGTGCAGACACCTCTATTCATGGATGCTGTGCCACAGAGACCCTCTAAAACTGCTTGTCTACTTAGAATGGCCTCACCAACTTAGGGTTTGGACTTTCTTTCTTTTTTTTTTTAAAGATTTATTTAATTTACTTATATAAGTACACTGTAGCTGTCTTCAGACACACCAGGAAAGGGCAACGGATCCCATTATAGACAGTCATGAGCCACCGCATGGTTGCTGAGAGTTGAACTCGGGACCTCTGGAAAAGCAGTCAGTGCTCTTAACCACTGAGCCATCTCTCCAGTCCTAAGCTTTGGATTTTAACTGTACCTTTTCTAGCCTATCTGAGGCCTTCAGTTATCCAGGCAGGTGGCACACAACTAGATTATAATTTAATTAACCTATTTCCTGCTTGATGGAATTCCTTTGTATTCTGGCCACAGCAAAGTTAGAAAATTAAATTACGCCTAACTGTACTGTGGTAATTCTAATGAGAGTTAATAGTTGTTTTTCCCGCAAAGGGCACTTTTTGTCATTCCCTTCCATAGGTATATGTATTTGGAAGACTTAAAGAAAAAAAAGTGACAGCTTGTAACAGATGGTAGTAAATTTGTAATCACTTTCTTTTGGTTACCAGGGGATAAACTTAACCACCTGTTGTAGTTTCTCATCAGCCCAGGATAATCAGGGCTACTCAATGGGTTGATAGAATTCCAACCCAAATGAAAGAGATCACTACTGGTCATGGGAAGCTTGGTGTCTTAGTTAGGGTTTATTGTTGTGAACAAATGCCATGACCAAAGCAACTCTTATAAGGACAACGTTGCATTGGGGCTGGCTTACAGGTTCAGAGGTCCAGTCCATTATCATCAAGGTGGGAGCATGGCAGCATCCAGGCAAGCATGGTGCAGGTGGAGCTGAGAGTTCTACATCTTCATCTGAAGGCTGCTAGTGGAAGACTGACTTTCAGGTAGCTAGGACAATGGTTTTAAAGCCACAGTGACACACCTACTTCAACAAGGCCACACCTTCTAATAGTGCCACTTCTTGGGCCAAGCGTATTCAAACCACCACACTCGCCCATAGGCAAACATGTAATTTCTTTAAGCTTATTGCAGCCCAAAGCTTCATATCCTCACTGTTTCCCATGTAGACCTCAGGTTGGCCACCATAGCACAGTCTTACTTGATCCTTTTTCAAAAGTAGTTCATCTGTTCTCCCACCATCTTGGGATTACATTGACCTGTTTACATGAACCTAAGCTTTACTCTTTTTATACTTTGGTTCATCTTGCGTCCTGCATCTTCTAGCTACTCTCCTCTCTACTTTCTGGTCATCAGCATCCCTTCTTTTGCTGAACTCATGCCTGGAGCTGGAGAGATGGCTCAGCAGTTGAGGGTACTTACTGTCCCAAGTTTGTCTTCCAGTGCCCTCATGAGGTGGCCCATAACCTCAGCACTGGGAGACAGAATGCCTCTGACCTTAGAGAGCACCAGCACGCAAGAGGGCATATTCCCCTTCTCCCATATACACACGATGAAAAATGAAGTAAATTTGAAAAGAATTGACTTTGTTCCTCCCTCTACCCACTTTGCGTGTGGCACACAGGAAGTACTCATTCTTGTTTTCCCTTCATGCCAATGAGTGGAGCTAATTTTCTTCCCCACCAAGGGCCACCTGATCATAGTTAAATATCACCCTTTCCTCTGGGCATTTCCTAATTGCCATGATTAGCTTCAGTTAAGAACTTGACACAAACCTAGAGTTACCTGGAAAGGGGAAAATCTCAAGTGACAAACTGTCTCCATTACACCGGCCTGTCCCTGGGGGCATTTTATTGATTGCTAATTGATGTAAGAGGGCCCAGCCCACTGTGCTCATGCTATCACAAGCAGGTGGAGCTGTGTTATATAAGAAAGGTAGATGAGAAAGTCAGGGGAAGTAACAGTGTTCTCCCATGGTTTTTACTTCCATTTCTGCCTACTGTTCCTGCCCTGACTATAACCTATAAGTCAAATAAACCCTTCCTTCCACTAAGTAGATTTTCACCAAGGTTTTGTCATAGCAGCAGAAAAACAAACCAGAACGCTAATTTATTGTTCTTTAGGGATCTGTTTCTTTGACTTCAGTATCATAGCATTTCGAGTACATCTTCCATTTGTGAAATATATGGGGGAAATCTTTTATTTTCTTCAGTCCTGACTGTTTCATTCAATCTGGGTACCGCAACTTGGTTTCCAAGCAATGGCCAGTGTAACTCCTTGGAACACAAGTCTGTCTCTCCTCTACTTCTTTATACCAATTAGGAATCAGTATAGGGAACAGAAGTCATGCTTAGTATTTTGCACAGGTAAAGATTTATTTCTAAGTTTCTTATTCATTTCCATTAGCATATATGAATTATATACGTGAATGGATTCCATATAACATACCCATCCATGTATACAATGTGCTTGATTTTATTGTCCCCCTTTACTTCTCTGGACCTGTTTTCTCTTCCTGTTGGTCTCCTTTCAGTTCCCAGAGGACCTCCTTCTACTTAATGCCTATTTTTTTTTTTAAATCTAGATGAGGAAAATATTTGGTGTGAGGATTTGAGAACTCTGAGATCAGAGAAGGTTCAGATATTGTCTACCTCTAAAATCTCTGCAAGAGTAATAGCACTAAAATTCTTTCAGCCATAGTCATGAAGCCAGAGATGCTACTCACCAGATGTGCTAACTGTCCTTCCATTATGACAAAATACCCAGGACAATTAATTTGAAAAATGGAGAGGATTCGTTTGGCTTAGATTTTTGGAGATCTCAGCCTTTCACTGGTTGGGTGTGCTTCCTGTGGGCTAGTGGTGAGGGGCTACATCATGGTGGGATCACATGGTAGAAGAACACATTGATTCTGTGGTAGCCAGAAAGCAAAGAGAGAGACAAGAAGGGGCTAGGGTGTCCATATCCCCTCCAGGGGACATAGCCATAGTAATCTGGTTTCCTTTCACCAGGTCCTACTTCCTAAGGTTTCTGAGCTTTCTAACAGTGCTGCAGCCTCCTTGCCAAGTCATTGGCTTCTGGACCTTCAGGGGCACTCAGGGTCTAATGCACAGTATTACTCCTCCTCACTTAGGAAGATGATGCCCAAATGGTGCTGTCAAGAAGGCATGCATCTCTCTGACCTTGTCAAAGTGGAAGACAGCACACAGGTCAGGAAGATTTCATCTTTCTAAACTGCATACAAGGGTATTGTGGAGCCTTTTCGGCCTCCAGGAGTCTGGCGATGAAAGTCTTAGCTTGCCAGAGTTGCATGAGAGAGGAGCCCTGGAGGAGCAAGGGGTGCAGGGAAAACAGTGTCCAGGGCCTTCATCCCACCAGGCTGTGGCTACCTGCAGCAAATGCGACCTGTCATTCAGAGCTGTGTGCAGCTTCATCAGTGACAGCCACATTTTACAAAATCCCTGGTCTTATTGTTTGCAGAGCCACTGACAGGCTCTGGGCATATTCTTGTCAAATGCATGAATAAACCTATGAATGCAACCCTGACCCAGTTCTCTCTCACCTCTGGCCATGACTTTAGCAGATGCAGCCTCTCCTAACTTCTGCTTTCCCAGTGGCTGGTTGCTCTTGTGCCTCTGTCTTATAGTTATCACTGTCTCAGAACAGGGAGGTGGGTGCAGACGTATATCATATCTGCTTGCATGCTGACCCCTGGGAAACAGCAGCTAACATCTCCCCTTGCGGGGCGTCCCAACCCCCCCCAACATTTGTCTTGTGTTTTATCTGCATTCTCCTCTCTTTCTATGTATATAGTGAACAGTTGTCTTCTCAGAATAGTAATTTCCATTCTGTTTACTCCACTGTGGTTAGAATTGAATTTGGTCAGTTACGGACATAGTTAAATCTCCTGTGGCCATTCCTCTCCTGCCCACTTCCCCACACAGATTCACACACGCTTTCTTTCTCTTTGATAACATGTTTCCTGCCCCAGGCAGCAATACAAAGTCAATTTAAAGCAGGGCAGGTCTTAGAAGGAAAGGAATTCTTCTATGATTAAAAAAAAATTAAAAAGTAGAATTGGCAATACTCACTGTGTTCCTGTATGCTGGGCCTTGATGATGTAAATGCACCACTGGAGTGATTCATGTCCAGAAGCCAATGACTTAGCAAGGAGCCTGCAGCACTGTTAGAAAGCTTAGAAACCTTAGGAAGTCGGACCCTGTGAAAGGAACCCAGGTGACTGTGGCTATGTACCTGGAGGGGAAATGGAGACTCCCAGCCCCTTCTCTCTCTCTCTCTCTTTGCTTCCTGGCTACCACAGAATCAATGTGTTTTTCTACCATGACCCCGCCAGGATGTAGCCCCTCACCACTAGCCCACAAGAAGCTAACCCAACCAGTGGTAGGCTGAGATTTCCAAACTCTAGCACTCAATTTGTGGTGATATGAAACATTGTTGTCTGACTGGCCTGTGTGTTTCTTATAGCGCGTCTTTTTTATATATTCTTTTTTATTGTATTTTTATTTACATTTCAAATGTTATTCCCTTTCCCAGTTTCCCCTGCAGAAACCTGTTATCCCATCTCCCCTCCCCTACTTCTATAAGGGTGCTCTCCCACCTACCTACTCCCTCCCTCCCACCTCCCCACCCTGACAGTCTCCTATACTGGGGCATTGAGCCCTGACAGGACCAAGGGCCTCTCTCCTATTGATGATCAACAAGGCCATCCTCTGCTACATACGTGACTGGAGCCATAGCTTCATCCCTGTGTTCTCTTGGGATGATGGTTTAGTCCCTGGAGGTTTGGGTGTCTGGTTGGTTGATATTGTTGTTCTTCTAATGGGGTGAAAACCCCCTCTGCTTCTTCAGTCCTTTCTCTAACTCCATTGGGGACTCCCTGCTCAGTTCAATGGTTAGATGTGAGCATCCACCTCTGTATTAGTCAGGCTCTGGCAGAGCCTCTCAGCAGACAGCTATACCAGGCTCCTGTCAGCATGCACCTCTTGGCATCTGCAATAGTGTCTGGGTTTGGTGCCTGTATATGGAATGGATCCCCAGGTGGGGCAGTCCCTGGATGGCCTTTCCTTCAGTCTTTGCTGCATACTTTTTCTCCATATTTCCTCCTGTGAGTATTTGTTCCCCCTTCTAAGAAGGACTGAAGCATCCACACTTTGGTCTTCCTTCTTCTTGAGCTTCACGTGGTCTGTGAATTGTATCTTGGGTCTTCTGAGCTTTTGCGCTAATTCCACTTTATCAGTGAATATAGGGAGTCTTTTGAAACTTTCCTTCCTTTCTGTGGTTAATGAGAGTTTGCTGGCTGTTGTGGATTGCTCTGGCGGTGCTGTTTATACTTTGATGCTGATTCTGCTTCCCCGAGAGGGGCTGACAGAGATGAGTGAATCATGGGCTCAGGTGACCTCCTGTGAACCTTCTCCCCATTTTAACCTGAAAAATAAAGGCTAGAGCCAGTGATTGGGCAGCGGAAAGGAAAGATGGAGCAAAAGAGTTGTAGAGAAAGAGGGAGAGAAAAGAGAAGAGGGAGACGAGGAGAGGAGAGAGAGAGAGGAAGACTGAAGAAGAGGAGGTAAAGGGAAAATGGAGCAGAAGCACATGGCCTGGAGAAATTGCAAGTTAAAGGGGATCTCATAGCTGGGGATAGAGTAGTGCAGTGGTGGAACTGCCCAATCTAAGCGGGCAGATTGTATTCATATTAACTGAGTTGGGTTTCCATTGCCCGGTTTATTTGGGTTAGATGTTTACCGCAACAGGTGGCCATCCTCCATCCCCCTTTTCTCTCTTCCTCCTTCCCTCCTCTTTTCTACCTACCCCTCCCTTCTCTTCCTCCTCCTCCCATTTGCCCTTCTCTTCCTCTCTCTTTCTATTCTTGTTCCTCCTCCCCTTCCTCCTCCTCTCTTCCTATCTCCTCCCTCTGATTCCTTCCACCTTCTCTTTTTTTTTCTTTTTTTTTTTCGGAGCTGGGGACTGAACCCAGGGCCTTGCGCTTGCTAGGCAAGCGCTCTACCACTGAGCTAAATCCCCAACCCCCCCCACCTTCTTTTCACTTCTTCACCCTGCCTCCCCTCTTCTTTTTCCTCTGCTTCTCCTCCCTCTCTGGACCCCTATGCATTTCCAGATGTACCTGCTTCATCAGACAAATGAAATTGTTTACATGAGCGCCTGCTCATACACACACACACAGAGTTGGGATTGGGTCCTAAGTAGCTTTTTCACATGTGCATGCTTATGTGCGTGTGTGTGTGTGTGTGTGTGTGTGTGTGTGTGTGTGTGTGTGAATGTGTGTTTGTGTATGTCTGTGTACATATGTGTGTGGAGCGTGTATGTGTTTGCACACATGTGTGCATGTGCATGACCGTGTGCAAGTGTGTGTGTGTGAATGTGTGTTTGTGTATGTTTGTGTACATATGTGTGTGGAGCGTGTATGTGTTTGCACACATGTGTGCATGTGCATGACCATGTGCAAGTGTGTGTGTGTGTGTGTGTGTGTGTGTGTGTGTGTGTGTGTGTAAAATCACAAGAGGATACCAGCTCCCTCAGAGGTAGAGTTAAGGTCTTTGCAGGATGCCTGGCTTGCTATGTAGGTTTCTAGCATCCACACTTTGCTTCTTACAATTGTGTAACAGGTGCTCTCAACCTCTAAGCTATCTCTCCAGCCCCAAGCCTTTAATTTAAGTGCCAGGTTTGGTTCTCGGCAAAACTGAGTAGTTGTTTATTCCTGCGTACCTGCCCAGTTCCCCCAACACTCCCCATCAGATTGCTCCTGAGTTGTAACTACTCACCTTGCTGTAATCCTGTAACCGCTAGTCTTTACTCCTGGCGCTATACCGTCTGAGTGTGAATGAACTGACACGGACGTGCCCATCACTGTAGTGTCACGCAGAATAGTTCCAATGACCTAAAAATCCTCTACGCTCTGCCTCTTCGCCCTTTTCCCAGTCCTTGGCAACTGCTGTTCTTATTGTCTCCGTAGCTGGGATTGGACAGTATGCAGCCATTCATGCTGGCTTGTTTGGCAACGTAAGTGTAAGACCTCAGCACATTTCCGTAGCTCTATGACAGGCGTCGTTTTAGGCTGAGTAGTATTGTGTTGTGTTGATGTGCCACAGTTTATTCGTCCGTCCATTTTGTAGTTACTTGGGAGTTCTGGCAATCATAAACAAAGCTGCTCAGTCAGGGGCAGGTTTGTGTGGAGATGTTTTCGAGGGCGAATGTCAAAGAATGGGATCTCCCAACCATATGAGAAGAGCATGTTCAGCGCTGAAAGAAGCTGCCGGACTGTCTTGAAAATGGCCGCAGCACTTCACAGCCCTACCTGCAATTCAGATTTGTTTATGTTGGAAGTTCAAAGAGTTCCTGCATGCTCATGAGTACAAAGACATCCTCTAAAGTCTCACGATATGAGCTAGTTTAATTGTGTCGAAACTTGGGCGTGTTGTGGTCCTTTATAATGTTGGGTCCGCTTTCACCTCCCGGTTCAAAGAACAGAACTGAAATTGGTTGCGGAGAAAGGAAGGGGCATTCTGTGGCAATGAAGCCTGGAGAATCAGCTCACCGGCAGCAATGTTACAGTTTAGTCACAATTTCCTGGTTGTGTGTCAGCCATGCTGGAAGGCTAGGGTAAGCAGGCATTCTTCAACTCTCTGCCATCAATCCTTTTCCTCAGGGCCCTGCCATCGCATGGGTGGGCTTCTTTACGAGTGGATTTAACTAGACTAGTGGGAAACCGTTCTTTAAATACTAATAGCCTTTGCAGCTGGCTCTGGGCACATGGATTTTATTTCAGTTCTTTGGATGCATGGCAGCACGTCTCCCGTGAAGTAAGGGGAAGAGTGGCAGAAATGTCATAAACCTGAGGCTGTGGTGGAGTGTCCACATAAATGTTGCCCTCTTTGCTAGAGTCACACCATTTCTGATAATGACACTCACATTGTGATGCTCTTGGGTGGCTTGGGAACATCCCTCTATAGTTTAATTCCCTTTTCAAGTAGGTGGGACTCCTTTTACTCCCATCTTCAATAGTGGTAAGATTTCTCCAAGAATTCCCCTGTGCCATAGTCCACATCTAGGCAGTTTAAAGCAGTGTGTGTGGAGTGCTTCATTATCCCCAAACCGCCTCCATTAGTCGGGTTAGCCTAAAAGGCTAGGAGCGTCTAAGGAAGCATCCTTCTGAATGAATGCCTTTGGTGTTTTATAAAAGAGAAGAAATTATGGAATTAATTTTTAAAAAATGAGCTAATTATAAAATAGTTCAGAGGGGCTGGAGAGATGGTTCAGCAGTTAAGAGCACTGGCTGCTCTTCCAGAGGACCCAGGCTCAATTATTAGCAACCACGTGGCAGTACACAACTATCTGTCACTCCAAGATCTGAACCCCTCACACAGACATATGTGCAGGCAAAATACCAATGCACATACAATAAAAACAAATTATTTGAAAAGAATTTTTTTCTTTTTAATACTTGGTGCCAAATGTATTTTTCTCTTTTGGCCAATCACATGCAAACCAGTTCTACATCCGCGTGTTCTAGGTAGCATAATGAGCCGAGAGGTCAGAAAGACAGGTAAGATTCTCTTTGGCCTCTCTGAAGATATGCAGTCTGGCAAGGGAGCCAGATACACAGAGAAGCCAGAGCTCTTAATATCCATTTATTTAAGTGCTTCCAGAGGAAAAAATTTCTCTGAGAATGTGGAAGTGAGTAGGACTCAGGACTAGGACTTCCCTGTAGGAAGCAAACAATAAGGCCTTTTGGTGGTTTTGTTTTGTTTTTGAGGCAGGATCTCACTCTGTTGTCCAGGCTGGCCTGGAACTGGCAGCAGTCCTCCTGCCTCAGCTTCCCGAGGGCTGAGATCACAGGAATGTTTCACTCTACTTGCAATGGTTATGCTATCATATAATTAGTGCTAAAATGTCACTCTATTTCCTCTATTTCAGTGTAGGAAGAGTGTTGGGAACTCTTTTAAATGGTGAATAGAAATGCTTGTACTGGGCCCTGGAGACTAGTAGTTCCCGGGGATGAGGAGACATTGAAAGAGTTGTGCCAGGACTCTAGATGTCCTCACCCCCATGATGAGAGGGAACAACTGAGGAATGACAGTAAGAGGAAAGTTAGGAGAGGTCTCATTGGCTGGTCCTCTGTCACGATCAGGAGTGGATAAGGTAAGTGGATAAGGTAAGAAGGAGGGAAGAGTCTCTGTTAGGGAGGGTGTGATGGCGTCTTAATGTCAAACCTCACAGGGAGCAGGGCCAAGGGGAGATGGGGCAGAGTGGGGATCAAGCCAGGGAAACTGTCATTTTCAACCTGGGGAGCACTGGCAGCCAGACTGGGGTAATGGCTGTGTGGTGAGTATGGAAGACAGAAAGAGAGGGACATTCAAGAGGGTATGTGGACATGACGGGTTAAGAAAGAATACCCCAAGACTGAAGCAGTCACTCATGGAAGGGCCGAGTTGAACAGAGATCATTTTCTTTCGGTAACAGAGTCCATCAGGGTGACTATAAATGAAAAAAAAAAGGAGTCAGGGGAAGAGTGAATTTGGGTGAAAAAGATGTATATTATGGCTAGAGAGCCTTTCTCCTCTTAAGAAAAAGAAGAATCTTCCTATTTTCGGTGTCCGTTAATGAAAAGTAAGTTCATATGCCTGGTTGGTAAATTACTATACTGTTGCTAATTGAAAATATTCTAATTGAAATGACCACTGGAAAGTAGCCTTCATATAATATATAGAATTCCCATGGTTATTTATTTATTAGGCCTTCTCTAAGGTTGAGCTAATCAGAAAACAGGAATGCTGGACTCGGGCTCCAGAGGGCTTTGTGTACCTTGCCTTCGAGAGAGTTCCCTGGGAGGAGAGGAAGAACTACCTGGATTGCTGAGCTCTTCTAAAACTATTTGTTTTTGTCAATATTTCAGAAATCAAGAGCTGAACTCATCACTTCCCAGGATATGCTGGGCCCAGAGCAACTTTGGCATAGAACAAGAGAGGGAAAACGTGAAAGGAAAATCCAGGGAAACTCCTGGTCTATTACACAGCAATTAAGCACTCATTTGTGCTTAGTACATCAGCTGTGCAGACAGGAGTGCTGTGCTTGGCCATTTTTGTTCTTTCAGAGCCGGGGATTGCTATCTTGTTTGCAAAGTGCTACCATTGCTGGATAGCATTTTAATATTGGTTGTTAAGTGTCATAAGTTATTATGTGTCTGTGTAAACCTGAGCATTGTGGCACTGTTCTGGGTTTTTTTTTTTTTAAATGAAGTGACCCACAATATTTTAGATCTGCTCAATAGTCAAAGGTAATTTGAACTTTGTACCGCTCTAAATAGCAAAGGAACACTTAGGCAAACACTAGTCATGATATAAATGTTTGGGGGATGTGTGCTGAGTATGTATTTTATTTTGGACTCTCTTACTAAGGGTTAGGAAGCAAATGGTCCTCACTCCGGTAGAGTGTGCATTGAAGCACAGAGGGTAAGGATTCAGCAAATAATCAGGTGAATACATCTGTTAGACAGATGTTACAAGAAAAAATGGAGAGAATAATGTGCTGGAAAGTGATTGGTGATGAGTGAAGATGTATGGATGAAGAGACACCCCCAGGATCTCAGGCAGAGTGGTTCCAGGCAGAGAAAACTTTTACCTGGTAAGTTCAGGAAACAAGGTGAGGGCTGGCACTTCTGTAGATGCTGTATTATT
Source organism: Rattus norvegicus (assembly GCF_021556685.1). NCBI lineage: Eukaryota > Metazoa > Chordata > Mammalia > Rodentia > Muridae > Rattus > Rattus norvegicus. The sequence goes on along the minus strand of NC_141540.1, from coordinate 33,357,700 downwards.
AGGAAGAAAGGACAGACAGCCTTTCCCAATCCAATCATGGAATCCTTATCAATTTCATAAATAGAGTAGCTGTATGGATATGTTACTATATAGATAATCATATGTGATATATGGATATTTATATCTATATCTATCAATGTATCCCATCCCATTTGGCAATATGCCAAAGTATGTATTATTATTTCTTTCTGTATCTCTCTCTCTCTCTCTCTCTCTCTCTCTCTCTCTCTCTCTGTGTGTGTGTGTGTGTGTGTGTGTGTGTCTTAACACTCATTTATTTTTCTGAGACAGTGTTTAATGGAGACCAGGCTGATTCCAACCAAACTGTGTAGCCAAGGCTGGCCTTGCACTCCTGATCCTCCTGCCTCCACTTCCTAAGTACTGGAATTATTGACCCACATCCTCATCTCTGGTTTATTTGTGTTCTAATTTTTAAAAATTCTCTCTGTTAGTCCCCCTACTTAGAGTTCTTTCCCCCTGCCACTCAGAAGGTATTCCCTCACCCCTAGACACCCCCCCTCCCTTGGGGCATCAAGTTTCTACAGGATTAGATGAATCCTCTCCCACTGAGGTCAGACAAGTCAGTCCTCTGCTACATCTGTGCCAGGGGCCTCTGACCAGCCCTTGCATGCTCTTTGGTTGATGGCTCAGTCTCTGGGAGCTTCCAGGGGCCCAGGTTAGTTGATAGTGTTGGTCTCAGAAGAGGGCTTGGGTCTTAGAGACCAGATCTACCTAAGCAAGATGTGACAGAGTTTGAATCGGAGTCCCAGGCTTTCAGACTCTCCAGTTTACCCCAACTATAGAGGAGCAGGCTTAAAGCCAGGTGCTTGGAGTGACTTCAGTGCTGAGTCATGGCTTCTAGGCTGGTTTGCATAGGATAACTGTCTGAACACGTTTTGTGACTTCTGATGGAGTATTAGTAGCAACAGCAAGCACGAGACGACGGTGACAGTGAACCTGTCCATCGTCGTGGGTTTCTACAGCCTTTAAAGTGCTTAACTCAGTGTTCAGTTCCTTACCTGTAGCTCAGAGAAGCCACATTATAGCAGGAGGTAATTTAGGCTCTTCAGGGTTGGGAAGGCACAGGGTAAGAGCTGGAACGTGGCTCTTCTGGTTCTAATCCAAGTCTCTCTCCTTAAACCACAGAACTCCTGTTTGAAGGAGGGGATATTTATATATTGCTAATGAGTCTGTCGTCCTTCGGACTTCCAGGAAAAAGGCTTGTCCATTCTTCAAGTGCTTTTGACTGTAAGAAGCATAAAATGTAGCCATTCATTCATCATGCACGATTATGCACCAGATACTTGGAACATCCAAGGACCTCGATAAATTGCTTAGAGGGCACTAATTTAGTGTAATGTATTTGTTATCTGTACTTGTAACCCAAGACTAAACAACACATTATGGACAAACAGATGGGATTAAATCACATTGGGCAATTTGGTGCCTTGACCAAAAGGATGATAGTGAACTGGGCCTTGAGGATGAGTAGCGGAGTGTTTCCAAAGAGAGAAGTAAGGATGGCTATTCTGGGAGAGCAAAGTACCACAACTGAGGCAGGAGTGTCCATGGGAACAGTAAATAATGATGTGTAAGGGAAGTATGCAATATGGGGGATGTAACAGTGGAAATGGGTGCTGGAAGTGTAAACTGAGGCCAGATTGCAGGGGTGCCTCAATCCCAAGTTTAACAGCTACTGTATCTGGTCTGGCCAACAGGAGAATGAATGCTAATGACAATAGGGAGGTGTTTTAGTCAGGGTTTCTATTCCTGCACAAGCATCATGACCAAGAAGCAAGTTGGGGAGGAAAGGGTTTATTCAGCTTACACTTCTACATTGCTGTTCATCACCAAAGGAAGTCAGGACTGGAACTCAAGCAGGAGCTGATGCAGAGGCCATGGAGGGAAGTTACTTACTGGCTTGCTTCCCCTGGCTTGCTCAGCTTGCTCTTATAGAACCCAAGACCACCAGCCCAGGGACGGCACCACCCACAATGGGCTGGGTCCTCCCACCTTGATCACTTGTTGAGAAAATGCCTTATATCTGGGTCTCATGAAGGCATTTCCTCAACAGAGGTTCCTTTTCTGTGATAACTCCAGCTTGTGTCAAGTTCACACAGAAACTAGCCAGTACAGGAGGTTAGCTTAGAACAGGCCATTTTAACAATTAACAGAGAGGATGATGCCCTAAATGGGTTGTTGATGTTGGGGCTTAAGGACTGATTGTGATGTAGATACTTCAGTAAGAGTTGAGATGTACACGCTCCTTTTTCTGACATGCATGTCTATGTTTACACACACACACACACAGACACACACACACACACACACACACACACTCCTTATATTGGCTTCAGTTGACTCTGCCTAACTCTCTGTCACTTTTTGGGTCAGACATGGATTTACTTTGCTGCCTTCCAAAACAGGAGGAAAAGTGAGCAGGGTGAGATCTTCATGAATTTTTTTTTTCTGTATGGTTTGATCTCTGATAATCCCAGGGGATTCTTCTGCCTTGAGGAATGCTGAAAGCAAACATTTTTCAAGACTTGGACAGTCTGGTTATAGTTGGGAGCCTCAAATACCTCTTACGTGTTCAGAATTGGTGTTGACTGTCTGAAAGCCTGCCTACTAAGCGCTTTGGGAAATCACCTTCAGCCAGGCAGTGACCCTTAGTAGGCCAACATCTTCCCTCTGCATTCCAGATATCCCACAGAAAGAAGGACAATTTAGATATGAGAAGTGGGACTTTAAAGTAGAATACCACACTTTTTCTGGAATGTTCTTTAATTTGTCTAGTGGTTGAAGATGACTTAGTTTGGCTTAATATGAAAATGTAGGTTCCAAATTTATTGAGGAAAATGAATCAGTAAATATACATTGTTTTCTCTTTAAATTATGAGCGTGACTTGTTTCTGTTGCACAAAAGGGTTTACATCTAATCTCTGAAGTTAAATGAGCTTCTCTGCCTTACTTATGCTTTCTCAGTCCTGCTTCCCTCACTGGGGTGACAGTATGGGGACAGATCCCCTTTGTAGCCACACAGATTGAGTCAGAAAACATTCCTGAAGGCTTTGTGTACACTTCAGTATATTTCCATGAAAAGGAGAAGGTTTTTGAGGCCAATCTAATTGGCCACATTCTGGATCTACCACATAGGCAATCTCCTTTCACCATCCCTGTGTGCACATACTCACATTTCAGCAGCACACATATCAGGCATGGCAGACAGTGCCACTAGTGTTAAGCCCAGGACAAAAAAACGGATTAGCAAATGGCTAGTAGCTTTAGACAGAAGGTTACCTTATGTAAATTATAACAGCTATCAAAACCATCAGACGAGAAAAGATGATTAAGATTCTCCGATTCTCATGTCTCTCTCAATAGGTCTTGGTGTTAAAAGGTGGAATTAGGGGACTAGGGCTCAGTGGATAAAAGCATTTGCCATTCAGGCATGGGACCCGAGTTTGAATTCCCATGTAAAACTGGATATTTAACATGAATATATTTAGCTCCAGTGCTTATAAAGGGAGACAGGAGAGTCTCTGAGAGCTATCAGACCAACTAGCCTGGTAAACAGTAGAAAACAAACCCAGAAAAATCAGAGAATAAATGTAGACATCCAGGGCCATATCTGAGTGCACTAGCAAGGGTTCTCTAGAGTCATAGAATTTATGGAATGTCTCTATATATTAAGGGAAATTATTGGAATGACTTATAGTCTGCAGTCCAGCTAACGTAACAATGGGAAGTCCAAGAATCTAGAGGTTGCTCAGTCCCACGAGGCCAGGTGTTTCAGCTGCTCTTCTCTATAAGCTAGAATCCTGAAGAAGTGGGTTCCAACAGATGTGCTGACAACTGCAAGCAAGCAGAGAAAAAGGAATCCTTCCTTCTTCCCTTGTCCTTATGTAGGCCTCCAGCAGAAGGTATGACCCGTATTAAAGATGTAACCGCCACACCTGGACCTAAGCTCTTCATTACTTGGAACCTGCTCTGTTCCAGGCTGGCTTTGAACTCAGAGACCTGCTTGGCCCTGTCTCCTGGGATTCAAAGCGTTGTACCACCTTGTCTTAGCTTTTCATGGCCACAATCCCTCAAGGTCTGGAAAAAGTGATCTTTTTTTTTTTTTTTTCTTTTTAAACAAATGGCTGGCATAGGTACAAAAGTCAACTCATAGATATAAAGTTCAGCCTACCTAGAGGTCTTTTAAAAGAAGGCATTCAATAGAGCCCTTTTCGAAATTTAGCAAGATTCTTCTTGGCCAATCAAATGGCCATCTAACAGATACTTTTTTGTTGAACCTATGACGTGTTAGGTGCTTTTGAGTAAGGTAAGGTGTGATACCCCCTGTTTAACTGATTTTTGGGTTTGTGTGGTACAAAATTAAATGTCGTTTGTTGCTGTCTGAAGTTCTATTATCATTTGAGAGAGAGAGAGAGAGAGAGAAATAGAGAAATAGAGAAATGATCAAACTTTAAAAATTAATTACATTTGAGTGACTAGAATACCATTTTCATTGACCTAATTGCCATATAGATTGTACACTTAATCTACCGGGCAATTTGTATTTCTGCAGAATTATCCCTTTTCATGCTTCATTATCCTCCGATAGAGTCAAGGTATTGAATCTGTTTCATAAACAGTATTAATCTCAATTACTCAGGAGCTTTAAATAATACCCTCTTTAAACACGTTATTTGGCACGCTGACCATGTTTTTTGTCACAGAGAACATCAAAGATTAGGTTTAAAAAGTGGGCCAGAGAGGTGGTCCTCGGTACCAAGTCTGACAACTGGAGTTCAATCCCTGAGACCGGCGAGGTGGAAGGAAAGAACTGCCTGTCACGAGCTGTCCTCCATACACTTACACTCGGGATGTATGTACCACAGGTACACAAAGTAATTAAATATAATAGTTTGTTTGTGCACTGACGCTTTGCAGATAGCTTTGGCTGTAGAAGATGCCCTATGACAGCAATAGAGCCTAAAGGTCAGCCTCATAGCTTGACTCACCCGAAACACAATTTGAAAGTGTGGTTTCTGCCTAGGCCAAGATAACCGTGTCCCCAGAGGCGATTTAGGTTTGCTGGTGGGGCCGGACGTTACCTGAAGGCAGGGAGCCTCTCTGTGCCCTTTACACAGAGTCCCTGGTCTTTCTATATTTGCCAGTTTGAGTTGGGCTGAGCTGAGGTAGAAAGCAGAAGCTGAGTGTATCAGAGTTCACTTCTGTAATGTGCACACCACTACTCTGGTAAGCGTCCTCTGCCTCCTCGTTTAAGAAACTTCATCTTGGAAGGAGGAGCTATGAGGGGCTAGTGGACTGGGAGGAGGAGGGGCTGATATTGGGATGTAAAGTGAACAAATTAATTAATTAAGAGAAAAACTTAATTTTATTAGACTTGTCTTTGGTGTGGAACATTTTATGGACTCCTGCTGTGATTCTCTCTGAAGCCTGGCTAACTGTTTGGAGTGTAGCCCCCCCCCGCCTTACATAAAAAATGAATTAATTAATTAACATCTCAAATGCTGCCTCCCCTCCCAACCCCCCCTCCCCGGCAGAGTCCCTCTCCTTAAGCGGTAGTCTATGTCAGCCTGCAGTTTGCCCATGGCTGGAAGGCATCACAGAACGTCCATGGAATTTTCAACCTCTAAGAGAAAAGAGAACTATAATTAGAAACTCAGCATCACATAAAGACACCAAGGGTCAGTATCCTCTTACTCCTGACGGGAGAAAGGAATTGGTTCTTCTACTAAGAAAGTAACCTTAAACATTCTTCCAAAGTTAAAAAAAATCTGGAAGTCTCACTATGACCTCTCTTAGTGTTTAGCCTCAGAAACCACTTTCTGGTCCAATTTAATCATCACAGGCAAACACGGTTTAATATGAATGCCACCGAATGGTTTTAGAAAAAGAGAAATACTAAAAGTGTAGAATTATTTTTCATTAACCATGGAGGCCTGGGTTCCTTTCTGTTGGCGTAAACTGTGGTATGTCACTTTAGTGATTATAGATTATTAATCTCTGTTCACCAAGAGTAAGCATGTCCTGTCTTAAATCGTGGGTGATTTAAGAGTCGTCAAAGAGAAACACAAACCGTCCTTAGGAACTCACATTGAACAACATCTCTATAAAACACCACCCAGAAACTCAATGAAGAAAGAGGGAGGGTCAAATTCCCGAAGAGACCTTTAACTCTTTTCTGTCTAAATTTCTCCCATGATGTGAAAAGCCCTATTCCTGACAATCTCAACCTGCACTTCTGTCATAGACAGGCACAGGTCCACAGTGCCATTTTCGAACTGGTGGTGACCTTGTGGAGGGTCCTGTCAGAGCTGTCTGATGTGAGAGGAGTCACTAGCCACCACTCACATTCCCTCTGGCTTCCTGCAGAGAGAGGGTGGAAAACTGCCTTGGGAACTTGCTGAGTGGCCCATGGAACTATGGGGCTTTGGGAATTAACAAACAGCAAACAAATATTAAGAGACCGGGAGTAAGCAAGCTGCCAATCCTGCCAAACTTCTGTTGCTGGCAGGGAGCTGTCCTGCAGCTCCCTGGTCCGCCTGTCATCTGCACTCTCTTGTCACACTGACAACAGCCCCCTGGTTAGGCTGATTGGTTGCTGGCAATAACTGATATGGAATACTGATGTGCTTACCGGCAGTTCCTTCCACTCCAAAGAGGCTCCTTCCCTAACCCAAACCTCGCTTTCCGAAGCCTAGCCTGCTGCCCCCGCCCCCCACCCCATGCCGCCCCTGCACCGGCGGGGAGGACCAGTCCTAGGAGCGATGCTCTGAGATTGTGGTGAAATTGGTCCCCGGCTGGCTGCTTTCACTCCGGCTCGGCTCCCTTGCTCTCCGGGGAGAGTCCTGTTCCAGACTTCTCGGGGTTTTACAGCACAGACAACTGCATGCGGGCTGGAGGGGAGGCTGAAAGGACTTGTGTGTGGAGGGCTTGTTGCCTCCCATCACTTTGCCAAGGTTCGCTGTGAATTTCCTTCTACCACAGACACCGGAGGAAGGATCTCTTCTTCTGTTGACTCTTTCTATTTTTATGGTAAGTGCTTGCATTGAATGAGCTGTTCTGCTGCAGTGAACCGATTGCTTCCTCTCTTCCCGGCTTGCCTTAGTGACCTTCCTTCTGCATTTCTTCTGGTCTGGTGGTCCTTTTTTTTTCTGGAGGGACCCGGCGAACTAAAATGCCTGGGGTCGTTTGTCTGCACAGTGTGCCTTTGATTTATTTATTTCTTCATAAACCCGAGCCCTCCAGCTATGACGGAAACATAAGCTCTTTGTCCTTGAAGCAGAAGCTAGGCAAATGTGTTCTCCAGAGCAAACTGCAGCAGTGTGCAGGGTATCTGTGCAGGCTGGCTGATAGATTCCGGCAAGAGAGGATTCCTCAGCATCCTACGGGGTACTCCCTCAGAACCTAGAGGGACCAGGGGTGACCTGCCACAAAGCAAAGACTTCCATCTTCCCCGGTGAACAGGAGCACACACGTGTGAGTTATGTCAGAGTCTGTACGGGCAGCTGTGCTTTAAACATCTGCTGCTGGGTCCAGAATGGCCCCGTGTCTGGTGGGGTTTACAACTTGGGCATGAACATTAGCCGCGAGAGGAATCCTGCGCCGGGAAGACAAGTAGATTGCATGACCTCATCGCTTCTGAGTCTCAGGGCACCCAGTTCTGCAAACGGGGCTGTGGAAGCTTCTTCGGAGGGTGGTGGGGAGTGACGGGAGGAAGAACGTTATTCTGGAGCTGACAACATAGTTTCGTCTTCCTGCTGAGAGATAAAAGCTCTGAAGCTATTGGAATGTTTAGACTTTTCCAAGAGAAAATAAGCACCTTTCCGAAAAGGAACATGTGCCTGGCAGCTTGATTACTGCGCGGCAGGCTCACTGGTGCTCTCATTTCCTCCCAGGTTGGCTGTAAAGAACACGGCAACTTAAAAAGTCAGTTACTGGGTGCCTCAGGGAGACCAAAGGAAACCCAGAGTGTTTCTGGAGTCTCACCTTGCTGAACTTGTGCACTGCGGGAGGAGAGTCGTTCTTCAAAGGAGTCCTTCCTTCCTTCCTTCCTTCCTTCCTTCCTTCCTTCCTCCCTCCCTCCCTCCCTCCCTTCCTTCCCTCTTCCTTCTTTCCTTTCTTTTTTCCTTCCTTCCATCCGTAGCACAAAATTATGTTGGTCAAAGCAACAGTGCAAACAATAAGTTTCAAAGTCGTCATTCTCCTTCATTTTTTTTAAAATAAATTTTGAGCTGAATGTTGGTTATATTCTTATATATGGAAGTTTAAACTCTAGGGAGAGGTGCCCTCAGGTAAAATTTAGCTTTCAATCCCTGGGTTGTTCTGTGATAAGCAATGGGGTGACGTTTCTGATTGGTCCCCTTGCTCCTTGGGAGTTTGGAGTGTGAACTTCGGGGGCTGTCTTGTTCTGTTGCATTACTTTTATTTCTACTGTCTGTGGATTTTTCTCAAACTAGTCCTGATGACATATGCCTTTACTCTGCTTTCTGGGTCCAAAGTAGATACATTTTGGTGTTTTGTTTGCATTTTGTATTTTGGTGATTATTATATTTTGTTTCAATTATTTCTTGCATCGAAAAAGGCTTGAAAGCATCTACTTAAATAGCTTGACTATTTAGATGTTTGTCTGATCCCTCCAAATCCATTCTAGACTAGAATGAGCAAAGGGGTTAATAATAAACGAGAGAGAGAGAGAGAGAGAGAGAGAGAGAGAGAGAGAGAGAGAGTTGTCCTTGTAGACTGCAGTCCAAATCCTTAAACAATGTTTGAAAGACTTCAGAAGTGGTAAGGTTATAACCCTGGTGTCTGTTCTCTTCCTGCATGCAATGGTGGTTCACGGCAATATTAGGATGTGCCTGGCAGACTTCTGTTTCCAGCTCTTTACTTTGAGTCATTCCCACTCTACCTGAAAGGAATTTATTGAGGGTTTGGGGCTGGCAACTTGGTACTCATTGGGAATAGAGCTAGAATCAGCTTAGATATCTTGGAAATAGCCTCTGCACTTCTCATACTCAGGCAGTTTTCAATGCATTTGCAAAATATTTCATTGTAATTAGCAGCAACTTTAGCTTTGGCCAGAACGATCATATATATATATATATATATATATATATATATATATATATATATATATACCTATATAAACACATATACAAGTATACATACACATGTAATGTTTACTTTTGATATTGTGGTCACATAATTTTAATAGTTGTTGCAGCATGCTTAGAGGATTGTAGGAAAAATCCCTGAGATATTCTCTAGCAAGCTGTGTGTGTGTGTGTGTGTGTGTGTGTGAAGGATCTCCCCACTTTCAGCACCTCACTTCCGGGTAATGCCTCTGGGGATTGTGTTGAATCAGGGTCCCTTTGTCTCACGGCAGGCTGTTAATTCTTTGCAGTGTCTCCACAGAGTACCCCAGGAACTGATAAAGATCTGTGCTGAGTGGAACCTGTATCCTCAGTGTGATGAAGTCACATTTCATTTGAATGTTATTTTGCTGCGGAGGAACTACAGCACACTGAAGTTATTTCAAAAGGGTCTCAAATCCCTAGCCCGGGAGAGCTGCAGTTACTCATCTGTTCATGCTTCTTAATTACAGCCTCCAAGCAAACCTTTCTCCCACTATTTCTTTGGGTAGCATTTTGATTTGAAGCATGCCCCTTACATTGTGAATCCAGAGTCTCCGTTTTTAGTCTTTCGCTTCCTGTACTCTTGTCTTTCCTGCTTCTGCTCTCCATGTTTGAACACACATATGCGTACATCGACAGACTCGGTGACAATGAAAACTGTAGGACAACTAGTGAAGTCACAGCTTCTCTTTAGATAACTGCAGTTGTTCACGCTATAATGTAACCAAGAGATGAGACTCTATGCATTAATATACATATCCCCTCGGGACTGTGCGGGTATTCTTGTCATCGAATCTATTTTCCATAGTTGATTACCAAGGGGGAATACATAGCATCTTTTTTTCATGTCAATTAATGGCACTCCAGCTCTGCCTAGGTTGGACTGCCCTCAATTTTTGACATGTTTACTGTGTGAATGGCTTTCATTTTTAAGTGAGAGAGTTGGTGAGTGATACAAAACTCATTCGATTGTGAGATCCAGCCTGCCTTTGGAAATAGAACGAACCACAGTGGGAAGATGGATGGATTTTTCCTTTGCCCTTTTCAGTATAATTAAACCAGTATAGCCTTCTTTGCCATCTTCCCATGAGCCTATTTTACAGAGTAAAAGGAGTAATGTGCAACTCCCACATCAGCTTCCTAGAGGGAAGACTGTTTCTCAGGCAAGAATCAGAGCCATTTCTCCCACCAGCCATGGTGATCTCCTCAGAAAGGAACTCACTATTCTGTTGGCAGCACAGATGGATTGTATAAAATAGGAGAAATGCTTCACGAGCTGCGTCAGGGACTGTGTTTCAGATCTGTGTTAGCCTACTGAATTTAGGACTTCAGTCAGTAGATCAGCCTTCTCGGGGAGGAAAAAACATGTTCTCAGTAGAATAATAATCCATCCAGACTGTCATAAATGTTTATGTTGCAAGTTTTACGTCTTGGGTGGTAGCAGGAGATGGCAGAACGTTAGGGAAGAACCAACTCACAGCCCCCAAATAATGCAAGATGAAAGGGGGGAAATTCTTCCCTATCTTTAGCATTTGATTCTCCAGTCAGACTGTTGTTAGTTAAGGCTGACAAACCGAGGAATTTTTCAAACATATCATGACGGGTTTTTGAATCCTTCATCAGATAACTTCTGAATGATCTTTTGGCTTGTGTCAGTTGGTAGCCTTTCTCACTTACATTGTTCTTGTTGACTCCCGGTGAGGTATTCTCATAAGTGGTGGAGAGAGAGCAAATAGAGAAGATTGGAGGTCAGAGAAGATCTGATTATAGGGGCCTGCCTTCAGGACCCGTCTACTCTAGACCTTGCCACTGTCTATGTGAGTCAAATTCTGTATCTTTTACCTTAGGTTTGGTCCAGGTCATTTCTGAAGAGGCTAGCTAGCCATGAAAAAATGTGAGATGCCGTGATTTCCATTGATCTATTACTAATTAGATGGACATTCTTGACTCATGTTTGGTCTTCCTGAAGGAGATAGGCTACACATTCTGTTGACCCTATACAGTTCTCAGAACTCACACTGATATGGCCATCAGAATGCCTCAGATCAGCATGAAAATAATGTCCTGTCATGACCAGGGCTCAGGTGTGATCACGTGCTTACCCTGAGGCACTTTGAAGAGCAGCCGACCTTATTGTCTTTTACAAGTTAAGGAAATAAAGTCATTTCCTGAGGTTAGAGATCCACATCCGGGCAATGTAAAATTAGCGCAAAGCACATTTATTCATTTACTGGGAACCCTGCTCTATTTCTGGTGTGGGACCTCTTCCACAATACACAGCTGACATTTAACTCTGTCATTCATTGCTCACAAAACTGCTTTGTGTCAGCTAACTCATTGGTGACCATTATGTCCGGCCTCACTCAGTGCAGATTACGTATCTGTACCAGTCAGTGTGAGTCACCTCAAGCAAATGTTTATGGTAATTTGTTCATGCTTGTATGGTTAATGCTTTCTTTATTATTATCAAGATTTTGCCTTCTTTATGGACATTTCAAGAATTTTACAAATACTACGATTAGGTTTTTCTTCTGCTCTTAAATTATTTAAGTGATCATGCCTGTTTACGGATTGATTCTTTCATGCATTTATGAATTTGCTCAATATTTGCTGTGCATATGCTATGTCCATCCAGTGTGCAGTATTAGGCTCATTACAGAAGCAGCCTCACAGGACGATCCCCTTTGGATTCCTAGTCTGTCTTCTCCTTTCTGTCACATCCCATTTCTGAGTGGATCCAGTTGTTTGGTCAGTTTGTACCTTTGGTTCAATCACTGAGAATTCCTTTTCAGAGAGAGAAATCTTTGCTGTTATTGCAACATGCGTCTTGCTGTTTTCCAAAGTGCCTGCAGCTTGTGATTTTGTTACCTGACCAACTGAAGGAGATTAATTAGTGAAATTGGTTTATGCTGTTGCCATGGGGTGAAATGAGAATTTCATTCTTTGGGAAACTTCACCTGTTCCCTAGGATCCTAAGTTGACAGCCTGGGTGGGACAGCATGTGTGGCATTAAGACCCCTTGCTTTTGTAAACCGCACTCACCACAGAGCTCAGTGTCTGCTTCCTTGCTTGTCTTGTTCTGAAGCAGACATGGGACGTTCCCAAACAATTTGTGGTACTGGGGGCTGGGGATTTAGCTCAGTGGTAGAGCGCTTACCTAGGAAGCGCAAGGCCCTGGGTTCGGTCCCCAGCTCCGAAAAAAAGAACCAAAAAAAAAAAAAAAAAGAAATATTAACTGTTCTGACTGGCCCTCATGACTCATGCACTCATGACATGCTATGCCTTCTGCCTAGAATGTCTCCCTCTTTTCACAGTAAACTTTGAAGGCACATTTGGGAATTGTCTCCCAGAAATCCTTTAGATGCCATTCTTATTAAATCCTATTGGCCAGAACTGTACTAGCTGGCTCTGTCTTCCTTTTGTAAGCATCAGCAAGAAGATCTCTTAGGGGGTTGGGGATTTAGCTCAGTGGTAGAGTGCTTGCCTAGGAAGCGCAAGGCCCTGGGTTCGGTCCCCAGCTCCGGAAAAAAAAAAAAAAAAAAGAAGATCTCTTAGGACCTTATATGTTGTAACAAAATCTCCCTCTGCTCCCCCCTTTCCATTTTTTCCTTGAGTGTGGGGACTGTGCTTTTATTTCTGTATCCAAAGTCTTGGCTTAGTAACTGTCGTAGGACAAATGTCAAGTCCTCTGAAGAAAGGATAGGGAATAACCATGTAAAACCCATGGCAGCATCCGGGCTAGGTAGAGAAGTTAATTTATGAGAACAGGGCACCTGTATGGCTCACAGTAAAAAGGATAAAGAGACAGAGAGGGAGCTGTAAGAGACAGATATAGTCTACTAGAAGTTCTATGGAAAGCCCCTCAAAATGCCTTTTCTTCCATATAAATTTAACTAATGTAAATGATAAGGGTATATTTGAATGATCTCCACAGGCAAAACCATTGCTTTAGGTGCTAAGGAATGAAACAAAGAAACAAAACATATAGGCCCTGTCCTTGAAAAGATTATAAATGGGTAAGGATCAGACTAGTGTATAAATCATCTAGCTTGGGAGTAGACTGTCATAAATACAAGTAGGCCATGATTTGCAGATATGGCAGAAGAGGGGATTCCAGACAAGGAGTGGGTAGAACAAAGCCTTACACATCTGAGGGAGTGTTTCAATAATCAAGGGTTTTGAAAAGAGTGAGAAGGGTTAGTCTTAGAGTGAGGGCAATGGGAGTAGTACTGGTAGATCTAAACTTTTATTACTTTTGAAAGTTGGGGCATAATTGACATTTGCAAAGAGTTAATTATGGATGTATTTGAAATATCTCCTTAGGTTGACTTACAGCCATAGCCTTCATTCATCAGAGATGGCCATGGCTCCTAAGAGATATACGTTTCACCTTTGTCCTTGGGTAGACCAGGACAGTCAAAATCTTCACAAAGAGTCAGGCTTGGTAATCCAGGTATGTAACTTCATCCAGACAAGAGCCTTAGGCAGAAGGATCACACGTTTAAGACCTGCCTGGGATACAGAGTGAATTCAAGGCCAGCCTGGGCAACTCAGTGAGACCCTGTTTCAAAGAAAATGCAAGAAGAGCTCTATAGATATAGTTTAGTATCAGAGGGTGTATGATGCTCTTGGGCTCAAGCTCCAATACCACAAGACAAAAATCATGGCAAGGAATTAAGCCAGAAAAATCTAACCTAAATCAATCATTTAAGACCTAGAGAGAATTTTGGATTGAGATCATTGGGGTGTTAATTAGCAAACCATCTAGCATATGAGAAACCTCATGGGTCCATTGGCATTTTATTGCTAATAACACAGTTATGTTTCTTTTCCTTTGGCAATTAACTTTCTGCTGTTACAAGGGATATGATTACTTTGTGAACCAGTGGGGTATGCACGCATAAGCTAGTTTTTAAGTAGGTAAAAAAACGTGGCTTCGAAAATTGTATTTGTAATGGATTTAGTTCATCCCTTGAGAATGATTTCTGTCATGCTCTTTTCCTCCCTTTCCCAAAAGCACCCAGTGAGTACATTTTTAGGGGATGATAAGTTGGTGAGTCTTAACACTTTGGAATTGTACCTGGTCAGATGATGCTCTTCCTTGGAAATTAATCTAAACTCATTAAAGAGTCTGGAGCAATATGTGTAAGTACATTGGCTAGACCGTGAGAGCAAACGCATTTTTCTTGTAGAATAAGATGAAACCGAGCGGTCCATTTCCTTAAACCCTCCGTTCTTTCAGTCCACCATGGTCTTCAACTGTATTCCGGGCAGAAGAAGCAACAGTCAATATTTGTCTTCAGGATCGAGCACTTGAAGGGAGCTGTAGGAAGGAACAGAAAAGTTCTTTAGCAAAAATGAAGTTGATCAGAGAGGGGTTAGTACAACGGATGGAAAGAAAATGGATGCGTTTGCCATGGCTTTCATACTTGGTTTTCCTTAGCATGTTTATTTTTCTTTGTGTATTGTCTTAACTGGATTCTCATGGCTGTGGCAAACATACCCAGGGGAGTAAGTTGAGGGAGATGTGGTTCTGTTTGACTCACAGTTTTAGAGGTTTCCCACTCCACATCTGTGCAAGCATACAACGTGATGGAAAGGGTGCGTGGGAGGACAACAGCTGACCTCATGAAAGCTGAGAAGCAACGAAACAGAAAGGAGGTGTTCACGGCAAGACGGACTCCTCAGAGACACACTCCCACTCTTGTGCCTGCTCTGAGGAAACACCAAACCAGGTAGAACATCTAGTATCAGCTCAGCAGTGGGTTTGCTTATTGAAGAAGCTCAATTGTCTTCCAAAGACTGGATCTCCTAAGCGGGGAGTGAGCTTTCAACTCATGAGTCTCTTGCAAAACACCTCACACATAAATTGTATGTTGGGTTTGCCTTGTTCTTAGTTTGTTGCTTTCATTTATTCACATTTGCCTTAGGACTAATCTTTCAGAGTCTTGTGGGGGTCCTCCATGCCCCCATTGAAAAATTAGACTACTCTGTATAAAGATTATAATAATAAAGCCGTTTCCTTCTTAAAATGGTTGAAATAAAAAGTACCGTGGACTTCAAGGCTCACATAAAGCCAAATTTAGATGAGGATAGAAGTGGGCTTTCCCTTTACTTGAGTCTGAGAAGATCAGTTTGCTGGGTTATCCTGGGACAACTGGGGAGCTGTGGTCATAAGAGCTACAGTCCTTGCAAGGGCAGATGAGCTTTGGTGTGGCACAGACCGCTCAGAGAAAGGGATGGGAGGGAACTAGAAAATGAACCCCCGGGGAACTTAGCAAGGAATTTCTACCTCTGGGAAGGGAGCAAGGGCAGAAAGGATCGTAATAGAGGTGGTGAGATGTGTGGGGATGCCAAGGGAAGGGAGCAAGGGCAGGAAGGGTCATAATACAGGGGGTGAGACATCTGGTATACCAGTGAGCAACATTTACAGCAAGAGGTTCTGCTGACTAGAACATCTGGGCGAGTTGATTAATGGAAATGATGCTTTATACATCTGGATGTATGAAGCCCTCACTCTATCTTCTGTGTGATCTTTAATTCAGCACTCACATTTACTCTACTTCAAGAAGGCTTTCAGTCCACAGCGTGTCCCTTGTTTCTAAAGAATTAAGATTTAAAAGAAATTATCACCTAGTCCTGGAGAGCCGAGGCTCTAATCTGCTCCTACCCTGGCTTTGTCACTCACCTTTGGATCTTGGGCAGTGACTCGGTTTCTTCAGGCACTATTGTCATCAATTAGAAGAACGAGCATAACCGGGAATGTGGGCTTCCTAGTTTTCAGCAGTGATAAATGAGATGATAGCTCTTAGCACAGTGCCTGCAGCTAGCGACTGTTGTGGTTTCTTTTCCTGCTATTGTAATTAAACCGATTAACCCAGTTTAAGGGAGAGAGGGATGACTTGGGCTCAAAGTTCCAGGTTACAGTCCATCACCATGGCGGGGGAAGTCTGTGTCAGAAGTGAGAGGGACCTGGTTATATTGCTCTCGCAGTCAAGAGTCAGAGCGTGACAAATTCATGCTTTGCTCCAGCATTTCCCCCTATTTGATACAGTCCAGGGTCCCATGCCCTGGTAATAGTCCTGCCCATAGTAAAGATGGCTCTTCCCACCTTGATATATAATCAAGCCATTCCCTACACAATTGACTTCATGTCCCTGATACACCATTACGGTTATTCCAGCAACTGCTGGTTTGTTCCCATTATGTGTCTCTCTAGTGTTAGGTACATGCAGTTCTCTTCATAGGTGCCTGTGTATTCCTGCTTAATGGAGTGTTCTTGTGACTATGATCATTCTTCATGTTTGTAGTTAATGGTGAAATGCTGAAGCTCTTTGGAGAGCTCTCTTTCTTTTATTGAAAAATAGATTTTTTTTCATACAGTATATTCCGATTGATTTTTTTCTTCTCCCGACCCTTCTGAGATCCTTCACACCTCCTTCATGTCTGTGTTTAGAACATTTTGGCCTCTCTTTAGGAAAAAGCAGGGATCTGAAGAATGATAAGAGAATAAGATAAGCTGGGCATGGTGAAATGCACTTTTAATCCTAGTGCCAAGGAGGCAGATCTCTGTGAGCTCAAGTCCAGCCTGATCTACCGAGTGACTTCTAGGAAAGCCAGATCTACATGGAGAGACCCTGTCTCAAAAGACAAACAAACAAACCACCACCACCAACAACAATGACAACAACAAAAAACAAAATAAAACACAAAAACAAACAAACAAAAAAAAGCAGTTGGGAACAAGACAACACAGAGAGAAGAGCCAAAGGGAAAGCACAAGAAACATAAGTAGATACAGAGATTTGTAACCATATGTTTTTCTACCTGGCTTCTACGTTTCCTGAGATAATGACTCTGAGACCTTACTATTCTTTACAAATACCTAGGCCATAAGCTTTGACTCTGTTCCCCATGTAGCTCATAACTTAATAATCCATTGATCCTATTCTATGTGAGTCACATGCCTGGTTACCTCTGCTTAGGCTCCATGAGTCTGTCCTCCTTTGATTTCCCTGGGGTGAATTCCTGTGTTCTCTCTAACTTCCCAAATCTTATCCTTTGTACCGGAACCCCCACCTATGACTTCCTGCCTTTTTCTTATTGCTCAAAGACTTTTTTTATTAAGAAGTGACACATCCACACAGTACATAAGAGATTTTCTCTGTGGAGACACACACATGGGTCACACAGGAATCCCATACAAATACAAAAATGGAAGCCATAATTTATACACAAAGAATTTGTAGGGAAAAGAAAGAAAGAAACAGAGAGAAAGGAAAAGAAAGAAACAGAGAGAAAGGAAAAGAAAGCAGGAAGGAATGAAGGAAAGAGAGAGGAAAAAATGTCTTGGTAAAAATATTATGGGAAAGACCCTCCAAAGATGGCCCTGAGTTTGTTTTGTGTTGGCCATCTCTCTACTCCTGGGCATGGGGCCTGCCCTTAAGAGTGGTTTAACTCTGGTGAAACTCTGTTGGAGAAAAGTAACTTGTCCTTGGTGAACCATTATCAGTTGGAGATAGCTTCTGAGTTAGAGTTAGGGGAATGTGTCCACGTCTCCTCTCAGCTCTGGGACCTCATTTGGCTTAGACCTATGAATGCTTAGCGCATGCTGCCACAGTGTCTGTGAGTTCGTATGTGCACCTGACCTTCTGTGTTTAGAAGACCTTGTTTTATTGGTGGTCTTCTTCCTCTCTGTCTTCTATAGGGTTCCCTGAACCTGGAGGGGTTTAGCAGGTTTTTTTAAATGTATTAAAGAGTACATGTTTGATTTCCACAAATTGCTTCTCCCTATTTTGTGATTTATCTTTGATACTGTTTATAGTGCTCATAGCATAAATATGTTTTAGAGAAAATTTACCACATTGTAGACAGCGCATGGATATATTAGTCATGAAATGTTGAGGGAGATTGGTATCAATGTAAATCTTATACAATGTTTAAAATGTCTTATCTGAGCCAGTGTTGAACCTAAAGCTGGAAGGACATAGGCAAATTTGCCTAGGGATTAAAGTGCACGAGTTGAGATTAGAGAATTGCTGCTTGATAATGAACGGGGGATTGGGAACCCAAGGGACATGTAGGGCATGCAGCAGAAGTGCGTTAGCGTTCCACATGCCTAGTATGGTGCACACACCACACTAGGTTAGCTGATTCACCTATGCACTTGAGAGCTACATTGGCTTGGCTGCAGTTGTCACACAGAATGAGTGTAACTGCTTTACTGTAGACGCCCGTGTTAAACAGACTATCAGATGTCTGTAATTGGTGTCTACCTTGTTGAGCAACCCCGTGCACAAATAGGCTACACTTGAATGTGACTTTAAGCAGTTTAAGACCCTGAGAATTTTCATCATATAGCAATCAAGGGCCCAATAATCTGAGAAGTTACGAGCTCTGCAACACTGATAGGAGAGAGGCACAACTGTGAGGCCCAGAAAAGGACCTGCAGGCTTTGGTCTTAAAATCTGAGTGTAGGAAAAGGGAACTTAAAAAATATGAAAAGTTGTGGATTGCTTGGCTCTCTATTTGACTGCTTTTACCTAGAAACAAGAGAAAGGGCACTGTTCTCTCTTAATACAAAGTTATAAAGTTTCCAGAGAGGTGACTCGGGAACTGAAAAAACATTTCAGAAAATGTTTTTTTCCCATGTGGAGAGGCTTTAATGAGAGAATGAGACAAGGGAGAAGGAGGAGAGAGAGGGGGGAGGGAGGGAGGGAGGGAGGGGGAGAGAGAGAGAGAGAGAGAGAGAGAGAGAGAGAGAAGAGTTGAAGAGGAGAGTAGAGGCCAGCCATGAGAACGAGGAGGGAAGGGGACAGGGGAGTGGGGAGAGAAAGGGGAGGAAGAAAGAGCGAAAAAATGTTTTATGGTATCCCTCTGGTCAGATCCTGACCTTAGGAGGATCTTGGTGGCTTGTATGGATATAAACTTCAGCTGTGAAATTTCAGCTGGTGGTCATACCTTGTCCATAGACTTCCCCAGACACGAGGGACTGGGTATATTTCTACAATACAAGAAAAGTAGGGATCCAAGCAGAAGCTAATCAGAGACTGTTCTCTTGGTCCTGTCTGAGACCAGGGTTCTAGTTTGATACATATCATTATCCTCCAGTTAGCTGTGCAGTAAACCATGGGTGCTCCTCTCTCATTGGGTGAGCTCATTTTTTTAAGGATTTATTTATTTATCATATATATATATAAGTACACTGTAGCTGTCTTCAGACACCCCAGAAGAAGGCATCAGATCCCATTACAGATGGTCATGAGTCACCATGTGATTGCTGGGAATTGAACTCAGCACCTCTGGAAGAGCAGTCAGTGCTCTTAACCACTGAGCCATCTCTCCAGCCCAAGCTCATTCTTCTTAACTGAATCTGGGGCCCTCATCCTGAGTCTCAAAGTTAACTTTTTCGTTACTATAACAGGTGATGGATGAGATGGACTGCTCCAATTAACCCAGCCTTCTATTTCCTCATAGTTGACACTAACTGCCGTCTTGTTTTGAGCAGTTTCCTATAGACTTATTTCATAAGGGTGGAGAACTGGTTCACGGTGAAGAGTACCTGATTCAGTGGTTTCGGTTTCCAGCACTCACATCATAGGGCTCATGGGTGCCTCTAACAACAACCACAGAAGAGAAGCAAAACACTCCTCTGGTCTCTGCAGTGCCTGCACACATGTGCACCTAACACTTATACAGACGTGTCCGCATACACAGATGCATGTGCGCACATAAATAATAATCAACCTTTAAGAGCTGCATTTAAACTGCTTATACTTATTTCATAGTGTGGTTAGAATAGGTATATATGTATGTGCATGCATACATATATATCACACACATACATATATGCACATAAGCATTTGCATACACATAACTGTGGTCTGGGGTATAGACCTGAGAGAACCCTCTTTTTTTGTTCAGTTTTAATTTGTACTTACTTTGTACCATCGACATTTCCTACAGTGTCTGGGACAGTCTACAGACATGTTTTCCCATCTGTCTTTCCACATGAAGTCTGACGTGCTTTCCTCTCCTGGCCCCTCCTCTGCAGACTGTAGACTTCTTGAAACAGGAACCATTCTTATTTTCATCTCAATTCTCTATCTAGAATCCAACGTCTGGCACAAAATAGGAGTTCAAAACATTGATCGTTGAATGAATCCGAACCATGAGTTTTGGTTTCTCTTATTTCTGTTTTCTTGCTGTTCTGTGGGTTAAATGCTTCTCTTTCCACCTCAGAAATACTTTCGGGCACTCTAAATGATTATACCTTGTGTTCTTCGCAGCTTGGTTTATGTGATAGACTATAGCGTATTTGTGACTCTAGCTTTAAACAGAGCTGATATTTTAAGAGGAAGTTCTGTTTCCCTTATGGGTATAAAGAAATCACGAACAATAGGGTAAAACTACAATGTATGTGTGTGTGTGTTTCTATGGATATCACTGTCTACACGCATAATAACTTGTAGCCATGCATAATGACGCGGTAAAAATAGACCAAAGGTAAAGAACATGTTGGGAGGAAAAGGAACGAAGAGCAGTTCCAGAGCTGCGAGAATGAACCAAGCATAAGACACAGGGGCCATGATTTTGGCTTGAAGCTCTTGGAAGGTGGGAGGAAATTGCTGTGAGAGGGAAAGATGAATCAGTGCTTTAGGATGACTGTAGTTGCTCTTGGCACCAAAATGAAGCTTCTCCCAGGAGCCTTCACAAAGAGCACAGTCTGTTTTGTTGTGAAAGTCAGCAAAGCCAGTGGTGCTAGCTCTTTTAAAATCCCCCGTGTTGACTGCGAGGCCCTACGAGTTTTTATGAAAGCAGTCGTCAAAGGTACCTACCTCTAGGAACCAGTTCTCTGATGGGCAGGCCTGACCTGGGCATATGAACTGCACGTGGGTTGTGTGCCTTTTAAGCTGTCTTCCCTGTGTACTGAATTTTCAGCTGAGGCTTTGAGAATCATTGACATTGAACTCCAGGCCAGGAGAAACTGGTCGGCAGGTAACTACAATTGCTATCTATACATGAACAGAACAGCCGTGTCAAATCCAGGGGAGTTGGAATTACGGATTTCCTCCATTTTTATTTATGTTAAAACTATGCAAAATATGGGTCTATTCGTGGCTACTCAGTATGTGTCTAGAAGCATTCTGCAACACTCCTCCCACCCTCTGGCTCTTGCTGTCTTTCTACTTCCTCAGCCATGATGTTCCTGAGTCTCGGTGGTGGTGTACCAGATCAGTTCAGCAAAATTTCCAGATAAATGGAGGAGGCGCCTTCCAGGTCCCACCTTTTATTGAAGAGCTACTGACGGTTGGTGGCTGCACGGGGAGGAAGGCTCATTCTGCGTCGAATGTGTGGTCACTGGTGCTGGATTTCCCATGCCCCTGTGGGTGACCCCATACTCATGGATACATGGGCAGCAGCAGTTGGACTTAAAGAACAGACATTTAAGAAGGAGCTATGTTGAGGAATTTGCAAGGAGTTAATGGATGGAGATGTTCACGTTTCATTGTACATACATATAAAATTTTTCAAAGAATAAAGGACAACGTCAAAAAGGAGACTTTCTGGCAACTAAGGTCCTGAGTGCAGGCAGCATGAGGTCACTTAGAGGGAGACTTGTTCCATCAGTGTCAAGTGAAAGCTGAGATTATCATCTTTTTAAATAGGGTGTTTCGAATTGCCTGGCAAAGGCATTTGCCTAAAGAAACTGCTTAGGTTACCCTTCTCGTCTCCAATGAGAGGATGGGAAAGCTAAGCAGTGAGACCATGATGATACACAGAAAATGGGATAGACTTTAGTTCTCAAATGGGTGATCTTCCCCAGGGACTTTAAATAGGTGTTCAGGTAGGTGCGCACAGCTACTTAGCAACAGGCTTTTAGACCACGGTTCCCCAGATCTAAGCCATGCATAGACTCATTTCTCAGATGCCCATTCACAGTCAGTCTTCCCCTCAATTAGCAAAGCAAAGCATCTCTCATCCCTCCCAAATCTCACCACTGTGCATTGTGCAGGGATCTAGAAAGGCTTTGAATACTAAACAGAACAGCTGCGTGAAATATTTCTTTGCAAACAAACACAGTAATATAGGCAATAAAATGCTTTCAATGTAAACACCATAAAATATGCCACGTTGGGGTGAAATTCTTTGGAGAAGCAGGCTAGATGTGAGTTTACAAATTTCCCCACAAAAGAAGAAAAACATGATCTTCATACGGAATTTTTAAAATGTAATCTGCAGTATAAATTACTTTAAAAACATTTTCTTATTACATTTATTTATTTTGTGCATGCATGCATGCATATGTTATTATGCATTTGGGCATGTACATTCCTTCATGGCCTGTGTGTGGAGGGCAGAGGACATCTTGGGAACGTTGGTTCTTTCCTTCTACAATGTATATCCTGAGGGTTGAACTCAGGTCATCTGGCTTGGTGGCAAGATCCTTTACCCACTGAGCCATTTAGTTTTAAAATTTACTACTTACTTATATAAAAACTATCATCTTTGTAATCACATATGTGATGATATGTTCTAAAATTCTTGACAGTATAACACAAAGTTTCAGGAGAAAATATATAGGCAGCTGTTCGGTTTTTAATCTTTAATCTTTGGATCAGATGTGAGCAAATGTGTTTGCATAACTAATCTATCCTATATTTTCCAGAAAAAAAAAAAGTCAGTCATGTTGCCCTGATACTTGCTTTACTTAAAATGGAAAACATTAAAGATAGGTCAGGTCTTTTAAGAAGGAGAACATAGACTAAGACTATATCAATGTGACACGTACCTCCTCTTTCTGATTCACTGGTGTCCTATGGCTGGTTTACTGTAGCTGCCCCCCAACTCCGAGCTTGGCAGGGAAGCCCAGTTACCTAGTTAAGGGAGAAGTCACCTCCTAGAGCTCACTCCTTGCTGCCTGCCTGCACCTCTGCACACTCACATCGTTGTACTGCTTTTCCCTCTGAGCAAACTTTGCTTTTCTTTTTGGTTGACCATTTTGGGAAGACTTCCCTGACCATGATGTTCAAACTGCACGACTCCAACACCTTGTGCAGACACAGTCCCTCCCTCCCCCATAGTGTCCTGTGTACCATGTCCTTTGTCTTGAAGTGTGCGGTTGTGTTTTTTCACGCATCTTCCTCACGTCCGTCTTCATCGATAGGGATCAGGGATTTTGTACACAGTGTTCCCTGCTAGGCATTCCTTAGAACTGGGAACATTTCCTGAAACAGTATAGGTACGTAGTACATGAATAGACCTGTGTTTTGCAGAGTTTTTATGTCAAATTCAATAATATAAGTACATTTTATTAAAAAGATAGATAGCAGAGTAGTAGATCCCCATAGACACTCTCCCAAACACCCAGTTATTAGGTAATGCCGCATTCAATTTGAGTTTAAAATTGTCTCCCTTTAACCTTATTTCCTCATTCCCTTGATATTAATTTTAATTTTCACTAATTTTATTTTTCCTGTTTATCTTGTTTGATGTTTCTTAGTTTGAAAATTATTCTCTTGATTTTCGATCGGAGAACCTGTATATCTTAGACTGCCTCAAGTCTGTCTTAGAATGAATGGCAGTTGGCACAGTCACGTGAGTGTTGGGCCCCTGCTGGAGGCAAGCTCAGAGGGAGAGTGTGTTCAGGGTACTTGGAACCACCTCTGCAGACCCCTGTCTCCCCATCTCACCCTTGGAATACAAGCGTCCCAGAATAAGAAATGGCAGTTTTAAGAATCACAAGATGTTTGGAGAGACACACTAGCAGGAAAAAACAGAGTGTGAGCCCCCAAAGCTTAACGGGTAGAGGTTCCTGATTATTCTGTTACTTATTTTTTTTTCAGAGTAGAGCTGAAGTAAACTTACACTAATGATCAAACTTCATTTTTATGCTAATAAGAATAATTTGGCCATATACTTATGATACTGCCATTCATATATCAGTAACTTTTTATTGTTTAATCTTTTTTCTTTGACCTAGCATATTGTTTTGAAAACCCATTTATTGAGTTATGGATGACCTACTAATGTATACAATTTGATGAGTTTGGAGAAAAATAATCATGAAACCATCATTGCAATCTATGCCAACTAGTCATATCTCCCAAGATTTCCTTTGTGTTTGTATGTGTGTATGTGTGTGTATGTATATGTATGTGTGCACGGTTTAATACCATCTAATATATATCTACATTTTAACTAATATATAAGCATATGATACTATATTTTTTCTACCAAATGATGGATTTTTAGGGCTTATTTACCTGAAACTTTTTCTCCTTTGTTGGCAGCACTGATGATCCACAGAGGGAATATGAAGGGAGAGTTTATGTGACGATGTGCTACCTCTCGCTCTACTGTGTGCAGTTAAACTTTATTGTTAAGTTAGGAATTTATAGCAGAGGTGTGTGTATGCTTAGATGGTGGTTGCTGGGGATGAATGTTCATTTCTGGTAGTGTTGGGGGTAGCTGTGGGTCGTTGTTGGTCTTGTTTAGAGGGTTATTATTGGTGGGTATTCATTCCTTACAGTGTTGGTGTGGTCTCTGATGGTGCTGACCACTGTTGATGCTAGTGGTGTTGAGGTTGTTGGTGTTGGCATCATTAGCACCACAATGCTGGTAAAGAAGTGGGGAGGGGTTAAAACAGTGTAAAGCTTTCTTCTCACCAGTCCATAGTAAGAGCTACTCTGCTATGCATATTAATGTAAGGTAGCTATTGCTTTTATTAAGTAAGCCTTTCCAGAAATCCTTAGGTTTCCAAGACATTCTGCAAATCAGAATGTTATAGCCACAGATCTATTTATGATCTATTTATTGTTTATACTTCTGGTGGCTGTTCATGCTTGCACTCTCCTTTATAAAGCACCTTCCCTATAATGCATATAGATTCTCTGTCTCTGCTAAACAGGGTATCATCAGCTTAATCTCCTATTACCATCCCAAATCCCCCACCCCCAAAGACCATGCTTCTGTTTCCCATTGAACCTGACTGCTGTCTTAACATGTTGACACTATGTCGCATTTTTCCAGGATACTTTACGCACACTTCATTGTGTCTCTGTAAGAGTTATGGGAGGTAGACAAAGGGTATTGCTATCTTTACATATCATTTGAAATTTTATGGATAAAAAAAATAGAGATATAAGTGGGATGAGTTACTCAAGGTCAAGCTAGCTCAAACAGGATTAGAGCTAAAGATGCTGATTCGCTAACCCTCCATGCACTTATCAGCACTCTCCTTGTTTGTTTTAGACCCAAGGACCCCACCTCATTCTTCCTCTCAGACAGCAGCCTCCTCATATTTAATTTAGCTCCTGGCTTGGATCATTATGTCCTTGACCCAGTGCTTCTTCAACCTCAAATGTCAGGGCAGCTTCTATGTATAACCTGCCTCCCTGTTCTTCTCACTACATGACTGTACATTAGCATAATCCTAGCAGAATGCATTTGTATATTCTGATTACCAAATAGGGAAGTCTATAGTTCAAGAAAAAGAAAGGATGTATTCTGCATTTGCCAAGATGCTTTTGATGGGTGCCTAGAGAAGAGATCCTTTAGAAAACCCACACCACTTACCCTATTCCAGGGTAATAAGAGAAAGACAGACCTTTTAAAAATGAGGTTGCTTTCCATATAACTTACCTATTCCAAGTTAGGAGTCAGTGACTTTTGGACATTTATCACACTGTGAAGTCATTACAAATTAATTTTAGACCATTTTTATCAATAATATTTGCCAATAATATTTGCCAATTCCATTGCACTTACATCCCTGTCATCCATTTCTTCCTTCCTTCCTTCCTTCCTTCCTTCTTTCTTTCTTTCTTTCTTTCTTTCTTTCCTTCTTTCTTTCTTTCTATTTAAAACTCTGTGAGTTCCAAGGGCAAACTACATAAAGGCCAGCAAAAATAGAGGTAACCAAGAAGGACAAACCCAGAATGTATTCTTTCATCAAAACAAGGATTCTAGCATCTTCTATTTTATTCAAACGAGCGAGCGACATCCTGGTATTCCCTGGCTCCTCCTATATTTTACTTATATAAATATAACATGATGTTAAAATGAGATTCTAGCTCAGTTTTAGCTGATATCTCAGAGATCAGAAATAGTATGATAATTTCCCTTACGTCAGTCGATTATTCAGAATACGGTTAGAGCTTTGCCAAAACCAGGCACTATCTGTCTGTCTGTCCTGTGTCTAAAGTTGAAGCATTGAGTGTTTAAAGCAGGGCACTCAGCTGTCACTTCAAACCAAGTGAGAAAAGGCCATATTGAACTTGGCATGTACTGCTGGTTAGAATCAGGGGATGTGAGGTTCTGAAAACTCATAGTCTATCTTCTCGTAATTGGGAGGAATTGGTTTCAGAACCCTCAAACATAATAAAATTAGAGGATGCCCATCTTATACAGACGGGAGAGTAGTAACTTATAAACTATGCACAGTCTCCTATATGTTGTAAAGCCATATCACTTATAAGACCAAAATGTAAAATAATTGACCCATGAATCATTGTATGGTTTGAAGAAAAAGGACTATACATAAACAACTTTAAAAAATACTTTGGTCAGTGGTGGTGCGTGCCTTTGATCCTAATTCTCTGGATGCAGAGGCAGGCAGATCATTGTGTGTTCGAGTCTAGCCTTATCTACCAATTGGGCTCTTGGACAGACAGGGCTACACAGAGAAACCATGTCTCAAAAGAAACCCCAGAAAACCAAGACACACAAACAACAACAACAACAACAACATCAACAACAGCAGCAGCAGCAGCAGCAGCAGCAGCAGCAGCAGCAGCAGCAGCAGCAGCAGCAACAACAAAGCTTTGAACGAATCCACAGACTTGGAAATTGTTGACACTGGGAACGGAGTGTGTTTCAAACTTGAAAACATGAGCAGAGCAGTGAGATCACTACAAGCAGGTGTAGGAGGTGGTGATGGGTTTTCTAAAGGATCTGGTGGATGCTTTAGGGTCACCATAAAAGGAGAATGTGTCCACCACACTTCAGAGATCCATCTGCATGCCTGGCAGGGCTAGAGTGGAAAGAAAAGTGTATGGAAATTAATTCCTTAACTATTCTGGATAAAATTTATGGAAATTTTATAAGAAGCAGCTCACCTGCAGCCTCCCTACCGTGGGCACATTACTGTAGGGTTCTGAAATTCTGAATTTTTCCTCCGTGACCCTCTTTTTAAGCATTTGATGACAACTTTCAGTATTTTTATGGCCACCGTTGGTTGTGTAGCACAACCACTGCTTTCGTGACTCATGGGACTTGCACTGTAGAATATTTTTGCTTTTTGACATTGTTTGATGAATACGTTTCAGTATATTATGTGTATATGTATGCATAAAAATATAATTTCTGGTTGTCATTAACAAAGTACCGTGAGAATTAGCATATAGCTTTCCATATGTCACAGACCTACAGTATTTCATTAGCTACACAATAATTTAATTTTTATTCAGATTATACATTTTGATGAAGATTCTTAAAACTGTCTTCATCTGTACAATTTGAATATACAGTTAGGCGGTTTAAATGATCACTGATAAGTCTGGCTTTTCAAGACTATAATCAGCTTCACTAGTTTTTAAATAAGAACGTTCAAGCACTGTCATTTAAAACTAAGACTTTTATTTAACAGATAGCATCGTGTGTGTGTGTGTGTGTGTGTGTGTGTGTGTGTGTGTGTGTATGAATGCATGTGTACCTTTTCCTGCAAACATAGAAGGTTTGAAGTAAAAAAAAAATCGTATGTTTACCTCTGGAAAACTGTGGACAAACTGAAAAATTTAGCATCGTTAAATAATAAACAATACTGCAGCAAGCAATAAAAATCTGTCGCATATGCAGGCATCTTTTCTGCAGTAGCTTCTTGGAGGACATTGTCGTGGCAAATAAAGAGAAAAGGTTGGTAATGTGTTGAAGACAGGGAAATAATTTTAAAGTCCTGTTTAAGCAAAATCTCAGTCCTTCCTTCCGTGTCCCCAAAGTACTTAAAGTATGTATTATAATTACTAGACACATGTCAAAATGTTTCTTTATTGATTTATTTTTAAATGCCCATGAACACCTGCTGTATGCCAGATAAGGTCTTACTTGGTGGGCACACAGTCGTGGTTATGTTCGGGCTCATCCCTGTGGAAATCGCAGTGCATAGATGGATCAAGCCAACAGCATTGCCAAATGTATATAAGTCTAAACGGTGGTCATTACTCTGAATAATGAAGCCGAAGGCTTGAGAAAAGAATGCATGGGGAACGTTCTCTGGGAATCCCTCAGCCAGCATCACATGAAAGTCTGGAAAGTGAGTAGGTGTTCCTCAGGTCAGTGTACGATAGTATTTCAGATGGAAGGAAGCCGTGAGTGTGTGTGTGTGTGTGTGTGTGTGTGTGTGTGTGTGTGTGTACACGCGCGCGCGTGCATGCACAAAAGTTCTGTTGTGGGAAGTGGTATGAGAGGACATGGTGAGGCATGGGGATGGGCTATTTAGTTTGGAGATTGTAGGAATGCCTTTGCCTACAACTGAAGTCTAGAGAGTAAATATAAGTAGGAGAGGGGCCTGCGAAGTTGGAAGTGAATGGAACTCTGAGAGCACCACTATCAGGCCTGACAGGATGCACTCTTTGGTGCAATAGTGGCACGAGCATCATGGGAGTAACCAACTACCTTCTGATTGGGTTTCAATCTGGTTCCCTACGTGACATCACTGTCAAGCTAAGACCTTGTGGCTATACAGGTCATAGGGCCATGGAAGAACCTGCTATTACTGTTGCTAAATGGATGCTGTATTAAATTGATTCCTAATGACTTATCATTACAGCCATAAATAACTGTCTCTCAACCCTCATCAAAGAAACTTCTGTGTTCAGTAAACAGTAGTTGACACAGTGGTCCACAACTGGCTAAGGTACCAAGAGAATGCTTGGCCCTAAAGGGGGCCCTCTCGTATCACACTCCTTCAGCTGGTGTTTCACAAGACCCCACCCACCCTAATCCTACTCCAGATATTCTTTAGCAATGGTTTTGGTGAGTGTGACCCAGCCTTTCCAAGTGCTTCTAAAGGACTCAACTTACTTTCTATAGGATGACCAACTTGTTTCAACCCAACCTTTCATTGGTTCACATAGCATTTAATTAAAACCCCCATCATCACAGGAAGTAAAAATGGGAGAAAAAGTTTGGGGAATAAACATGACTAAGTCTTTAAAATGGTACAATTTTAAGAAGGGGACAGAAATGAGTTAGCGAACACAAGTTTTCATGAGCTGCACACCTGACTCCTTACGTTTTGCAAGGGGAATGGAGACTGCAGGTTAAGTTGAAGTTAGATAAGAAAGCAACTTCTGTTTTGAATGTGAGCGGGCTTCAGACTCCTTAGCCTGCGCTTTTATCCATTGCTTCAGAACAGTTATAATTCTGCTTAGACGATAGCTCCTGGCATTAAAAGAGAGTAGCAGTACTCTGACATCCACTTTGAGCAGGGTATAGTTTTCTGTTTAATTGGTAAAATTGGGAAGGAGATCTTTTCCCCCCTGTGTTATATTCACACTTAATGTCGTGCTGTGTGTCATTGCTTCTCCAGCATTTGAGACCTTACTTTTCTTCTCGAGTATCTTTTTGTATTGTTTCTCAGGGGACTCTTTCTCACTGGCTACCTGCATCTTAATGCACATTTTAACTTTTCTTCCCTTGGGCACAAGGCCTCCCACATTTGACCTCAGAACTACCGTGTGATGATGCTACTTTCCAATTAGGTTGGCAACGCTAAGCTAGCGCCCTGTCTTGGGCGTGTCGGTGTTCGAGCATTAGTTACTTTATAGTTTAGACCATTTGGTTTTGTTCTCAGAGAGGCTAAACTCTATGTTCATGACTTTGAGTAAATACTGAGACTCTCTGGATCCAGCTTTCAAACCTTCTCACTGAGTGGTGGCTACGCCTCTCAGGAGACATTTGGTGCTATCTGGAGATTACCACAATCTGAGGGGTATTTCTAGTATTTAGTGGACAGAGGCGAAGTTTCTACAATTAGGTCCCAACTGCAAAAGTCGTCCATCTAAAATCTCAATAGTACTCACCCAGAGTCCCTCCACTGGGCTTTCTGGACACTCCATATGCATATTTCATTCAGAAATGTAGGCTGACCACGATGAGAATGTTAGGTGAATTCAACAGCCAAGTAATCTTTAAACAGCATCATAGTGAATTTCCAATGAATTAAGTAATCTGAGCAGGGGAGAATGATTTTAACCAAAACTGACTGTTCTACACTCCGTCTGAGCCAGCATCCCCAAACATCAATTAAATAGAATCTGTCAAAAACACAGACTAGATTAAAATGTTTATTATTTAAGTAGTGTGACAGTTTCCCAGTACTTGTAGAGGGGGGAGGTGTGGCTATTTAATGATGGAGATCTTAAATGCTACAATTTAGCTGAAAACTATATTTAATCAAATAGTAACCAGCAGATTCTCTCTCTCTCTCTCTCTCTCTCTCTCTCTCTCTCTCTCTCTCTCTCTCTTTCTCTTTCTCTCTCTCTCTCTCTCTCTCTCTCTTATGGTTTAAAGTAAGACATGTCAGTGATATAAAATTGATCTCTCAGTGTGCTGAACTTTACAGTCTCAGATAAATTCAAATGAGCATCAGAGCTGACAGAATTCTATATTATCTTGAAAGAAATGTATTTGTTTTTGAAACCCAGGGTGGTGGCTGATGTTGTGGCTTACCTACACATATTTTTGTGCAATGAAATCTGACACAAACCCAAGAGCAGGTTTCAAAACCATATTTTGAATTGCATGGATCCAAACCATATTTTGCTAAGTGTGAGTTTTTAATCTCTGTCTAAAATGTTTTCCACAGGAGAGTGAAATTATGCACAAGGTTAAGAGGCAGCAGAGGGAGAAAAGGGTGGGTTCTCTTCTTGTCTAGCTTTCTGCCACCCCTCTCTGCCTTGCCTTCTTTGCCTCCCTGAATAGTGGGATCTTCAGGAATGGTGCCCAAATTAGAGGTCAAATCAGTCATTAGATGGCCAGCAGTTATCTTGCTCATTTCCAATCCCTGGTGCCTAGCTTGGATGGTTGTGCCTAGCATGGATGGTTTGGTTGTGCCTAGCATGGATGGTTGTGCCTAGCATGGATGGTTGTGCCTAGCATGGATGGTTTGGTTGTGCTAGCATGGATGGTTGTGCTAGCATGGATGGTTGTGCTAGCATGGATGGTTGTGCCTAGCATGGATGGTTGTGCCTAGCATGGATGGTTGTGCTAGCATGGATGGTTGTGCCTAGCATGGATGGTTGTGCCTAGCATGGATGGTTTGGTTGTGCCTAGCATGGATGGTTGTGCCTAGCATGGATGGTTGTGCCTAGCATGGATGGTTGTGCCTAGCATGGATGGTTGTGCTAGCATGGATGGTTGTGCCTAGCATTCACAGAATGTAAATCACATTACTGGCACTGATCTTTGGCCCCTTCTCTGCAAACAGCCCTGGCTTTCCCTATTAGACAGTAGGGTTTGCACTCCACCTCCCCTGGCTTCCAATATACTTCTTTTTTTTTAAATTGGATATATTTCTTTATTTACATTTCAAATGTTATCCCCTTTCCTGGTTTCCTGTCCATAAACCCCCTATTCCCTCTCCTTCCCCCATAAGGGTGTTCCCCCATCCACCCCTTCTTACCATCCCCCGACATTCCCCTGCACTGGGGTCCAGCCTTGGCAGGACCAAGGGCTTCCTCTTCCACTGGTGCCCCAACAAGGCTATCCTCTGCTACATATGCAGTTGGAGTGGAGGGTCAGTCCATGTATAGTCTTTCGGTAGTGGTTTAGTCTCTGGAAGCTCTGATTGGTTGATTTGTTGTTCTTATGGGGTTGCAAGCCCCTTCAGCTCTTTCAATCCTTTCTCTAATTCCTCCAACGGGGGTTTGCTGCTGCTCTTCTGTTCCTCTTTTCCAGCTCCTTTTGATATGTACCACCTGATTCATCCTTCAATCTATGAAGATGTTACTCTTTTAAAAAATGTTTTTTTTATTTTGTAATGTGGTGCTGATTGATGGTGGTGGTGGTGGTGGTAGTGTGGTGTGTGTGTGTGTGTGTGTGTGTGTGTGTGTGTGTGTGTGTGTGGTGTGTGTGGTGTGTGTGTGGTGTGTGTGTGGTGTGTGTGTGGTGTGTGTGTGTGGTGTGTGTGTGTGTGTGGTGTGTGTGTGGTGTGTGTGTGTGGTGTGTGTGTGTGGTGTGTGTGTGTGTGTGGTGTGTGTGTGTGGTGTGTGTGTGTGGTGTGTGTGTGTGTGTGGTGTGTGTGTGGTGTGTGTGGTGTGTGTGTGTGTGGTGTGTGTGTGTGGTGTGTGTGGTGTGTGTGTGTGGTGTGTGTGTGTGGTGTGTGTGGGGTGTGTGTGTGTGTGGTGTGGGTGTGTGGT
Organism: Rattus norvegicus; assembly: GCF_021556685.1. Lineage (NCBI taxonomy): Eukaryota > Metazoa > Chordata > Mammalia > Rodentia > Muridae > Rattus > Rattus norvegicus. Next base: position 33,325,131 of record NC_141540.1, on the reverse strand, counting down.
GTGTGTGTGTGGTGTGTGTGTGTGGTGTGTGTGGTGTGTGTGTGTGTGCTGTGTGTGTGTGGTGTGTGTTTGTGTGGTGTGTGTGTGTGGTGTGTGTGTGGTGTGTGTGTGTGGTGTGTGTGTGTGGTGTGTGGTGTGTGTGTGTGCTGTGTGTGTGTGGTGTGTGTTTGTGTGGTGTGTGTGTGTGGTGTGTGTGTGGTGTGTGTGGGGGGTGTGTGGGGGGTGTGTGTGGGGTGTGTGTGTGGTGTGTGTGGGGTGTGTGTGTGTGGTGTGGGTGTGTGTGGTGTGTGTGTGTGGTGTGTGTGTGTGGTGTGTGTGGTGTGTGTGTGTGCTGTGTGTGTGTGGTGTGTGTTTGTGTGGTGTGTGTGTGTGGTGTGTGTGTGGTGTGTGTGTGGGGTGTGTGTGGGGTGTGTGTGTGTGTGGTGTGTGTGTGGGGTGTGTGTGGGGTGTGTGTGTGTGTGTTGCACACATGTGGAACTTGACAACCTTTGGTCTTCACTTTCTGTCTTGTTTCTTCATTTCCTCTGCTTGACCCCATACTCCAGGCTAGCTGACCCATAAGCTTCAGACAACGTCATGTCTCTGAGGCCTCTTTCACCACAGGAGTACTGAGATTGCTTTTTATGTTGTCTTCAGGGAATCTGAACTCAGGTCATCGGTCTTACACAACAAATGCCCACTGAGCTTTCTCTCCAGACTCTCTTCATTTGTATTACCAAAGAGACTCTTCTCAAAGAGCTCATTGATAACCCTCCTGTTATCTTTGCCGTTCATCAAGAAAATAGACTTCAAGGCAAATGTCCCTCCTCTTCCGTTCCCTGGATGTTATGTCAAGAAACATATGTTGTTATGTAAAGAAAATTTACAGAGCAGCAACAGCGGATGCTCAAAGAACATTCATTTTACTCTGTGCTGAAACAGATTTGTGGCATTACTGTCTCAAGAAAACCCAAACACACGTCTCATAATTGAGAAAAAGTTGAATCAGTAAGTGTATCTCTAACTCAACCATGTTAAAAGAACTCGAGTGCTGTAGAACCATCAGTAGTAGTTTGCCATGCTTTCTCTGTTACTCTGTTAGTATTTCCTCCCTCAAATTGAAGTGGTCCACAGGCAAAATGTTAGCCAGAAGTTCAGACTCTGACCTACTTCCTCTATGGGTATTAACAGCAAAAATGTCCTCCGAAGGATGTTGGTCTGCCATGTAGGGTTATGACATCGATTTCTTTTCATGTTTGTGAGGAAAGTGATAGAGGAATAGGTAGTTCTGAGCCTTCTTTAATTTGGACCCTGATTAATCTTATTACTGGTGAAAACCCCAGAGATTGATGTCACACTCGTGGGACATTGTGCGTGCATGTGCCTTTTTTGTTTCTCAGTCAGAGGATCTGCAGTTTTGCAGCTGTTTTACCTAGTTTGGCCCTTCCACGGCCATTCCACTTTTGAATAAAAGTGCAGGTGGCTGTCAGAACTGAAGGGACGTTACTGCTCTGATTGGCTCCTAAATTCATTTGTGGATGCCCTGGAGGTAATTGTCAACTGCTTTATTTATAGAAATGGTTTGTGCAGTGTAGTCATGTCTAGTTGCCATATGGTCCCTTAATATGCCATCAAATGGGTAATCAAAGCTTAGAAACAAATTTTCAGGAACTAATAAAACAACTGTGATGTATAGAATGAGCTTCATTTGCGACAATAAATGTTGGTGGCTGGAGCATTGGGAGAAGCTTTGCTTTCTCTCGGCTGTTTTGTAGATGAAAGTTTCTAACCATGTTCAGTACACATAGTGCTTACATTTTTGAAACTGTAAAAGCTACCCATGCTTATTGTTAAAAATATCAGCACAGCATAGAAGAATAGAAGTGAGATGACCCAGTTTGCCTTCCTGACCCCCAATGCCATTCTTGGGGAGATCACACAGAGGAAAGAGTAAAGTGGAACCAGCATCACATGTATGAGGTTTAAAAATATAGAATTGTGTCACAATATATATGGTGGTTTAATTTCTTTTTCCAATGGATTTGTCCTACAATGTGTCCTAGGACTATCTAGGAAGGATATAGGACTGCTTCACTGTTTCCAGCAACGTTGTAGCTGTACTGTAGTTTATGTGAGCCTTCTATTGTGAAAACAAGGTTGTTTCAATTGTTTCACAGATATGGGCGGTGACCATGCACAGTTGTGTACCTTTGCAGGTAGGAGTTAGATTGGTCACTATTAATACATACAAACGGAATTGGTTAGTCAACGAGCATGTGCTGAATTTTGATGAGATCCCAATGACACTGACATGTCCATCATCACTGAATGAACTGTTCATCTTCCCTCACGTTCCTCAGGGCCCTGAGTTCTTTATGGGAAAACACTTTGTGTGTTAGTGTTTTGTTGCATCAACCCTACCCACACTCACCCAATAAGATCCCGTCTTAACCTATGGGTACGATGAAACAGTAGAAAACCCATATCATGAAGAAACGCCAAAGATGTGAATCTTTTGAATGCCTAAACAAAACCAAAGCAAATATTTTTGCTGCATTCCAAGGCTTCTGCTTCCTGTTGTGCTGAGCCACAACTTCGTCCAGATTGATTAAAAGAGGATTCAGCCAGTCTGGATGTCTAGTCAGCATGTAACAGCTCTATTTTCCTTCTTGTCTCAAAGTCCCAACCCAAGTCTTATATCTTACTACTTCAGTTGGAGAAAGTCCACACCTAGCAGTGCACACAGGACAGAAAGTGTCTTGATACTTCGCAAGAGCCCTCCTATGGGTGTGTATACATGCACATGCATATACAGTCACACACACATGCATACACACAAATACACATGCAGGCACACCATACATAATGCATGCACACACATGTATGTATACACATACACATATACAAACACATGAACATATGCACACACATATGCACACATGTACACTCACATTCATACACATATACATGTCTATACATATACACACATACAAATGTATACACACATGTATCCATGTACTCACATGTGCGCGCGCGCGCGCGCGCACACACACACACACACACACACACATACACACACACACCAAGACAGAGCATGTATGAAGTATCTCTAATGCAGTGGTAAAAAAACAATAGTGGAGGAGAGTGAGGAAAGAAAGAACATCACTCCAGCTACTGGAAAGAGGAACAACTCTGAACCTTAAATTTAATCAGCCATAATTTATAGCTCGATAGGCCAGGTCCAGGTGAAGAAGGATCAGGTGGGAAAAGAAACTTGAACTCCCATCAGGGCTTGACAAAGTGCTTCAGATGCTCCCCTCTTACCCATTCTCTCTGTGGTTTGTTTAGATTTTTTGAACTTCCTTTCCTCGAGTTGCAGCATTTGCTCTGTTTCTACCTTTGCAGATCTTGTCATTCACTACATCCTGCTTTGCTCTGTATTTTTATTTTCTTCTCTTTTTGTACCAACAGCATTATCATGAACAAGATTCAATTCTATTTTTCCCATTCAAATATTATTTCTTTTTAAATCATTGGTAGCTCACAATACCATAGAGACTGCGTGGTGATCCTGTCTATGTCATCTGTGTTACCTGAGTCTGATTATGAAAATGGTTTATCAAAAGCATAGAAATATAAATTTTTACTATTTACCACATTAGTAGATTTCCAGTTGAATAATTTGTTTTATAGTTTAAGTTAATTTATGTATGTGGCAAATTTTATCATAAGCCAGGCTTGAATTCTCTAACAAAAGCAGGAGGTCATCTATAATTAGGTTGCCAAAAGAAATAAATGGATTAATTTATTTCCCATGAAGATGAAAGGCAATTGCTCTTGGCATTTAAACACCAAAATGTCTGCTCCTTTCCCATACCCCCATTTTTCCTTTGGTCTGTGTTTATAAAATGGTTGGAGCACATTCTATGATTTTTTCCTTTTGTGTATCCAATGGAACTATGGGAACCTAGAAAAGACTTTATGGTATCTTCCTAAGCCAGAAACACAGGTCACAAAGTGTTTCCAAAAAATTCTAAGCGAAACCATTTTAAAGCTAGTTCATTTCTCCTAAGTCAATAAATTTTATTTTTGCATACATTTTCTTTTACTTTTGCCACCCATTAGCTACACGGGATGGAACTGCAGTTTTCAAGGAATTTTTAGCTCTAAAAGCTGAAGTTGTCCTGTAGTTCCAAATGGCTCCACAGGTAGCCATTGCAGCAAAGTCTTTTTGCAGAATGAGCTATTGTACATGCACAGTGTGCATTTGATGAACTGGTAAGCAGTTACAGCTTACATAAACAAGTATTGTAGTAGGACATTTTGCATATAGAACAGTAATTGGATTTTTCAAACAGTAGCCTACTAGTAGACAATAGGAATAAAAATGTTATAAATTTAGTCATGAGAAGTACCATTGAAAGATGGTTTCTTTTAATATTCTTCAATATTTTTTCCGAGTGCCAGTAGGCAGATGGAGAGTTGAAAAATAACATCATAATAAAAGGTATATGAAATTATTTTCAACTTATTCTTCACACTGGGATTTTGTTTTTAGTGTACCTGGAGTCTTACGCATGCTATACCAGTGGTTGACTAATTTCCATACATCCCATTTGGGCACTTTCCATTTTTATTTTTTTAATTGTTATTTTATATGTATATGTGTTTTGCTCACATATATGTCTGTGCACCACATGCATGCCTGGTGCTTGAGAAGGCCAGAAGAAGGCATCAGATCCCAGAGACTAAGATTACAGATGGTTGTGGACTGTGATTTGGATGCTAGGGGTAGAACATGGATTCTCAGGAAGAGCAGCCAGTGCTTTTAAGCACTGGGTCGCCGGGCACACATGGGAGCTTTTGAGGCTCTGGAATGAGAGTGTACTATGAAGAGGACTTGTCCAAATTTCAAGCTCCTCATTAGTATTTCTATATGTCTATCTCTATCTCTATTTCTATCTATATCATCTAGAGAGAAAGAGAGAGAGAGAGAGAGAGAGAGAGAGAGAGAGAGAGAGAGAGAGAGACCCTGTCCTGCAATATAAGGCTCCAACAGTCATTGCACAAATGAAGTAACAAATGAATGAGGCTTATTAAAAATTACTTCCTATGGCTGTCAATATTTTCACTTTGAGAGGATCACCTAGGAGATCCGTTTTTCCTCAAGTCTGTGAAGAATTCTGTGGATTGGATTAGCCTCTGGGCACGGCTGGGGAATAGCATTTTGGTCAGATGGGAGGCTGAGAGAGGAAGGCTCACCTTTCCTGTGGGTACTATCATTTTGTGGGCTGGAGGCTGGGACTGGATAAAAGCGGAAAGCAAGCTGAGCGCAAGCATTCGCCACTCTTCCTCCTTACTGTGAACGTGGTGTAACTGGCTGTATTAAGCTTCAGCTGCCATATTCTCCTTACCATGATGCACCGTGCCCTTGAACTCCATATAAACCTTTGCTCTTGTGTGCTGCTTTTCCCATAGCAGTGGCCTAGTAACTAATAAACTCACCAACTCCAAGGTTCTTCAACTTCGTTAGAGATTTGAACAAGTAACAGTAAAAAAGGACGACCAAACCAGTATCACAAATTTTATACAAAATTCTAACCAAATATTCTATTTCGTTTACATTTGTATGTTTGTGGATTTTTCCTAAATATGTTTTCTTCGAGTGGGCACGCAATGACTTCTGGACTTGAACATGGTAGCATATTAGCTGGTATTCTGCAGAAATGAAATTCTGGATAATGCCAACTTGTCACAGATGGGGATAAATTATTCTAAACATTCAAATGTTACATAAAGCAACATTGGCAGCTACTGGGGAAGATCTTATCAATGAAGTAACCAGAGCTCTGAATGTTTTCTTCACAGAGGAAATCACTTCATGGACCAGAAAACTAAGTTGTCATAGAAACTCCCATGCATATAATTTGTTTTGGATGGAATACTGACAGATTAAATATTCATGGAGAAAGAAAGCAATTTTTGTATTTGTGCATTCTTTTATTTTAAAATGTGTTTGTTGATATATACCTTTAAAAGGACTTAGGGAGGAATGCATTTGTATGTGTGGTTAGGTGTGTGTGTGTGTGTGTGCGTGTGTGTGTGTGTGTGTGTGTGTGTGTGTGTGTGTTTACATGTGAATGCAAGATGACTGATCATCTACGTTGTTTTTTGAGACAAAGCCTCCTGTTGGCCTGTAGTTTACCAACTAGGCTAAGAAAGCTGGCCAGCAAATCCTAGGAACTGCCCGTCTCTATTTCCAAACCATGCCTGACTTTTTACATAGGTTCTGGTGATCAAACTCAAGCAAGGTACATACTTGTCTCCTCAGCCCTCAAAAGGACTTTTAATGTCACAAGAAAAGTATCCTTTTGCTCATTATCTGTATATTTCTGTTGAAAACCTTTATGAGTCAAATCCAGTTTTTACAAAATGTTGTGTTTTCATATGATCTTTTTCTCACCATAAGTTATCTCTTTTCTTTGTATTACCAAATTCACTGGTGTCATTTGCAGATACAGGACGGAATATGTCTCAACTGCGTATTCTACATAGCCTCTAAAGAAAACAATGCTCAGTTTGGCCATCTAGTTATTATTATTATTGTTATTGTTATTATTATCTGGCAAACCTATGCTTATTGAAGACTACCTGTGGTCCTGGCTATGCAAGAATCTTGATTGATTTGATTTAATTTGGTTCTTTAACTACTGTGAAATATACATTTCCCCCACTTATTGATGTGTAATTTAAAAGAAGTAGTAAATGACACTCAGAATTCCCTAATGGCATCAGGCTACCCTACATCATCCAGATAACCAGTCACACATAGCTCAAGAACTGAATAGCTCTGTCGTGATAGATAAAACAGAAGAACTCAGTTCTAAGGAGAGCTGGGGAGTGCCCTGGCCTCACCTGTGAGGGTCTCAGCTAGAGAATTAAGCCTTGAGTCGAGCTTCAGCAACCAGCATCTCACCTTTTGTGAAAAGTTGGAACACTTACTTAATTGTGGGCATTGATTTATTACCATATACTGAACAGTAATTTCATTTAGCAAACGGCTTTAGACATACCTGCATTTGTTTATAGCTCCTTGAAATGACGGGGGTGACTCTCAAGTCCTTATCTTCATAGGATGACTGGACATTTCAAATATGGTCCTGATATATTCACTTGCTATTTTTGTTATTATTCTTAAAATTGCAGAAAACAATTAAATCACACAATTATTATAGTAGCTGTTATCAAAGCCTGGGGGCAAGTATCAGCAAGGAATTTGGACTAATCAGTATGGATCTAAGTATTTGTAGCTTAGCCAAGCTCTGGCGATGGGCAGGTTAGGTACTCCATCCTCAGCTCGGTCATGTTTATAATGGGCATAGCTTAGCTTGGCAATTTGTATAACAAAATACTGTGTAGCAAAGTAAAAATCTGAATCGGAATATGAAAAACAGCTAGAGAGACAGCCGTGTGGGAATACATATAGGCATATTTTCTAAAATGTGTGTTTAGAGTCAGAAGTATAAATATCTTTGAAAGTGTAATTGAGAAAGAAAAATACAAGGAAAATGGTGTTTACCTGCAGAAAGATCACAGCACTCATTCATTCGCTACAATAATGTTTTGATAGATACAGCTTATGCAATGTCTACAGAAACCCAGAAGCAGCCATTTGCATTGATGTATGGAACTCAACTAATCTTATTCATGGGTGTCTCTGTTCTGTTTGTACTCGGCAGCCACTGTGCTGGGCGCTGTCCACGGTACCGAAGTGTATCAGGGGCCTCGTGTTTGGATGGCCATTTGTAGAGGTGATTTCTTCCTTCTAACTACAGTACCATGTTCTCAACTCTAACACTGTGCCTGTATTGATAAAAACCTATTCAGAACATTTATTATTGTTAGAATTTTCAAGGATGGGAGCTCAGTAGAGGCCCCAAAGCGTACCTTAGCTAAAACTGAGTTCCTGTTATTTTTCTCCATCATATCTCCCTGCAGTCTTCGAATTTCAGTTAATGATCATGCCATTAAAAATTAAATTATTTCTTTGAGAAATTATACATGGATAAATGAGATACAATTATATATGCTTCTCATTTCCCTCCACAACTTCAACTGGGCCCCCTAACATGGCCCTCTTCCTTGTTTTTTATTAAAGACATTTTCATTGATGATAGATAGATTGATTGAATGAAACATGGTCTCTCTATGTAGCCTTGGTTCTCTCTATGTAGCCTTGGTTATTGAGGCACTCTCTCTATAGACCATGCTGGCCTTGAACATAGTGAGATCATGCTCTGCCTCTCAAGTACTGGGATTAAGGGTGTACACCACCACATCCAGCCTTCCATTTAACTCTTAAACAACATATTCTGATTATGTTTTTCATCTCCTAAACTCCTCCCAGATCCTACTTTATCTCCCTACTTACCCAACTTTATGATCTCTTTCTCTTTTTCAAAAATCCCTCACACAAAAAAATGAAAGTCAAACAAACAGAAAAACTGATAAGACAAAAAAAAGCCCCCTTCACAAATAAAAAAAGCCACCCCAAAGACCCAGTAGTGTGTGCCCAGGGAGTGGACTACATTCTTGTTAGTTACTCAGTGAATCCGTGATGTAATCCTTCCCTCATATTCTACATATATTGATTCTACCCTTAAAATATATTCAGAATTGGATCAATATTTGCCACCTCACTAGGACCCTCCTTCTGCAGGCGACATCTTGTCTGTTCTTGATCCTCTTAGTTTTTGTCCCTTTTCCATGCTCTCTTTCCAAGGTCTACTGAGCACATTATCCATCGTGCCCTTGAGAAGCCTGAGTGCTGCCATATTAGTCACTGTTTAGAATCCTGGGGTGGCTTGCTGCTTCCATAGAAGCCAAGGTCCTGACACAGCAATTTAAGTGGCATGGGTGTCTATACTGAGCCCATGTCCTTCTCTTGTTTGGTGGCACTTCATTCCAACCACAGATCATTTTGGTGATTCCAGAACACACCAAATGATCTTACTATGGGACCTTTATACTTGCTTCTGTCCAAAGGGATTGTACCATCATTATCTACAAGGATCATTCCTATATGCTCTTGATGGCTTTAATCAAAGCTATTTCTACTAATATTCTCCCTGGTCTCCTGTAGCATGTAGTTATGTCTATACTGCTTATAGATTTACTTCTAACATATCTGTAATCTGGAAAACGGTGTTTAAATTGACTGTATTTTATGTGTTCTTGTGTGTCATTTCTGGTACATAGGAGAAACTCATTAGATATTTATCAACTTACTAAATGAATAAACTCATGTTCACCAGTGAATAATTTGGAGAGAACATCAGTCTGATATTTGATGGTACCTACTCATATTCTCTTAGATTATTACTCCTTAGAAAAGGGTAATGATTTAGCTCTGGATGACTCATGGTGAGGATTCTAATACAAAACAGAGCATACTTTGGTCTTTGTAGATGCAGATGTTCTAGAGGAAGCCAAGTTCCCTATCCCATTCTTGTTTTTGTTGTCCAAACCCACATATAACACATGTGTGTCCCAGGGGAGCTGAAGGCTTTTAGTGGTGTCGAGGTAAGAGAGAAGTTTCTGCACTAAAATCAGGGACTAGACAAGGCTGCCCACTCTCTACCTAGTCAATATAGTATTTGAAGTCCTAGCCAGAGCAATTAGACAACAAAAAAGAGCTCAAGGGGATAAAAATTGGAAAGGAAGAAGTCAAAATATCATTATTTGCTGATGATACGATAGTATACTTAAGTGACCCCCAAAGTTCCGCCAGAGAACAACTGATAAACAACTTCAGCAAAGTGGCTGGATATAAAATTAACTCAAACAAATCAGTAGCTTTTCTCTATTCAAAGGATAAACAGGCTGAGAAAGAAATTAGGGAAATGACACTCAATAGTCCCAAATAACATAAAATACCTTGGAGTGACTCTAACAAAGCAAGTGAAAGATCTGTATGACAAGAACTTCAAGTCTCTGAAGAAAGAAATTGAAGAAGATCTCAGAAGATGAAAGGATCTCCCATGCTCATGGATTGGCAGGATTAATATACTAAAAATGGCCATCTTGCCCAAAGCAATCTACAGATTCAATGTAATCAAAATCCCAAGTCAATTCTTCACAGAGTTAAAAAGAGCAATTTGCAAATTCATTTGGAATAACAAAAAACCTAGGAGAGCCAAAACTATCTTCAACAATAAAAGAACTTCTGGGGGAATCACCATCCCTAATCTCCAGCTGTATTACAGAGCAGGAGTGATTAAAAAAAAAAACATGTATTGGTACAAAGACAGGCAGGTAGATCAGTGGAATAGAATTGAAAACCCAGAAATGAACCCACACATCTATGGTCACTTGATCTTTGACAAAGGAACTAAAACCCTCCAGTGAAAAAGAGCATTTTCAACAAATGGTACTGGTTCAACTGGAGGTCAGCTTATAGAAGAATACAAATCGATCCATTCTCGTCACCCTGTACAAAGATCAAGTTCAAGTGGATCAAGGACCTCCACATCAAACTAATAGAAGAGAAAATACACAAAAGCCCTGAAAACATGGGCACAGAAGAAAATTTCCTGAACAGAACATTAATGGCTCATGTTCTAAGATCAAGAATCAACAAATGGGACCTCATAAAATTGCAAAGCTTCTGTAAGGTAAAGACACCTACAATAGGACAAAAACAAATTGGAAGGATATCTTTACCAATATCCTACATCCAATAGAGGGCTAATATCCAATATATACAAAGAACTCAAGAAGTTAGACTCCAGAGAATCAAATAACCCTATTAAAAAATGTGCTACAGAGCTAAACAAAGAATTCTCAACTGAAGAATATCGAATGGCCAAGAAACATCTAAAGAAATGTTCAGCATCCTTAGTCATCAGGGAAATGCAAATCAAATCAACCCTGAGATTCCACCTCACACTAGTTAGAATGCTAAGCTAAAAAACTTAGATGACAGCAGATGCTGGTGAGGATGTGGAGAAAGAGGAACACTTCTCCATTGTTGGTGGGATTGCAAACTGGTACAACCACTCTGGAAATCAGTTTGGAGTTGACTCAGAAAATTGAACATACTATTACCTGAGAACCCAGTTATACCATTCCTGGGCATATGCCCAAAAGATGCCCCAACATATAAAAAAGACACGTACTCCACTATGTTCATAGCAGCCTTATTTATGATAGCCAGAAGCTGGAAAGAACCCAGATGTCCTTCAACAGAGGAATGGATACAGAAAATATGGTACATCTACACAATGGAGTACTACTCAGCTATTCAAAACAATGACTTCATGCAACTCTTAGGCAAGTGCATGGAACTAGAAAATACCATCCTGAGTGAGGTAACCCAATCACAAAAGAACAGACATGGTATGCACTCACTGATAAGTGAATATTAGCCCAATCGGAGTACCCAAGATACAATTCACAAACCACATGAAGCTCAAGAAGGAAGATCAAAGTGTAGATGCATTAGTCCTTCTAAGAAGGGGAAACACAAATACTCACAGGAGGAAATATGGAGCCAAAGTGTGGAGCAGAGACTGAAAAGCCATTCAGAGACTGCCCTACCTAGGGATGTATCCTGTATACAGACACCAAACCCAGACAATATTGTGGATGCCAAGAAGTGCATGCTGACTGGAGCCTGATATAGCTGTCTGCTGAGAGGCTCTGCCAGAGTCTTACAAATACAGTGGTTGATGCTCAGAGCCAAGCATTGAACTGAGAACAGGGTCCCTAATGGAGGAGTTAGAGATAGGACTGAAGGAGCTGAAGGGGTTTGCAACCACATAAAAAGAACACATCAACCAACCAGACCTCCCAGAGCTCCCAGGGACTTAACTACCATCCCTAAAAAACACCAGGATGAACCTATGGCTCCATCCGCATATGTAGCAGAGGATGGCCTTGTCAGGCATCAATGGGAAGAGAGGCCCTTGTCCTGTCAAGGCTCGATGCCCAGTGTAGGGGAATGTCAGGGTTGGAAGGTGGGAGGGAATGGGTGGGTGGGTGAGGGAGCACCCTCACAGAAGTGGGGGGAGGGGTTGGGGATTTAGCTCAGTGGTAGAGTACCTGCCTAGCAAGCACAAGGCCCTGGGTTCGGTCCTCAGCTCCGAAAAGAAAAGAAAAAAAAAGAAGTGGGGGGGGGGGGAGAGGGTTGGTAGCAGGTTTCTGGAGGGGTTAATGCTATGAACATTAAAAAGAGGAGGCGGCGCAGCAGCTCTCTGCTCCCAGACCCTGTGAGAGAGAGACCCAACCGCCTGGTCAGGTGGGCACTCCTGAGGCTGCAGAGCGGAAGAGACCACCAACACTGCTCACCCCTGCCCACATCCCTGGCCCAAGAGGAAACTGTATAAGGCCTCTGGGCTCCCGTGGGGGAGGGCCCAGGAGCGGCAGGACCCCTGCCTGAGACACCACCGGAACCTGAAAGAAACAGACCGGATAAACAGTTCTCTGCACCCAAATCCCGTGGGAGGGAGAGCTAAACCTTCAGAGAGGCAGACAAGCCTGGGAAACCAGAAGAGACTGCTCCCTGCACACACATCTCGGATGCCAGAGGAAAAAGCCAAAGACCATCTGGAACCCTGGTGCACTGAAGCTCCCGGAAGGGGCGGCACAGGTCTTCCTGGTTGCTGCCGCTGCAGAGAGCCCGTGGACAGCACCCCACGAGCGAACTTGAGCCTCGGGACCACAGGTAAGACCAAATTTTCTGCTGCAAGAAAGCTGCCTGGTGAACTCAAGACACAGGCCCACAGGAACAGCTGAAGACCTGTAGAGAGGAAAAACTACACGCCCGAAAGCAGAACACTCTGTTCCCATAACTGGCTGAAAGAAAACAGGAAAACAGGTCTACAGCACTCCTGACACACAGGCTTATAGGACAGTCTAGCCACTGTCAGAAATAGCAGAACAAAGTAACACTAGAGATAATCTGATGGCGAGAGGCAAGCGCAGGAACCCAAGCAACAGAAACCAAGACTACTTGGCATCATTGGAGCCCAATTCTCCCACCAAAACAAACATGGAATATCCAAACACACCAGAAAAGCAAGATCTAGTTTCAAAATCATATTTGATCATGATGCTGGAGGACTTCAAGAAAGATGTGAAGAACTCCCTTAGGGAAACACAGGAAAACATTAATAAACAAGTAGAAGCCTACAGAGAGGAATCGCAAAAATCCCTGAAAGAATTCCAGGAAAACACAATCAAACAGTTGAAGGAATTAAAAATGGAAATAGAAGCAATCAAGAAAGAACACATGGAAACAACCCTGGATATAGAAAACCAAAAGAAGAGACAAGGAGCTGTAGATACAAGCTTCACCAACAGAATACAAGAGATGGAAGAGAGAATATCAGGAGCAGAAGATTCCATAGAAATCATTGACTCAACTGTCAAAGATAATGTAAAGCGGAAAAAGCTACTGGTCCAAAACATACAGGAAATCCAGGACTCAATGAGAAGATCAAACCTAAGGATAATAGGTATAGAAGAGAGTGAAGACTCCCAGCTCAAAGGACCAGTAAATATCTTCAACAAAATCATAGAAGAAAACTTCCCTAATCTAAAAAAAGAGATACCCATAGGCATACAAGAAGCCTACAGAACTCCAAATAGATTGGACCAGAAAAGAAACACCTCCCGTCACATAATAGTCAAAACACCAAACGCACAAAATAAAGAAAGAATATTAAAAGCAGTAAGGGAAAAAGGTCAAGTAACATATAAAGGCAGACCTCTCAGAATCACACCAGACTTCTCGCCAGAAACTATGAAGGCCAGAAGATCCTGGACTGATGTCATACAGACCCTAAGAGAACACAAATGCCAGCCCAGGTTACTGTATCCTGCAAAACTCTCAATTAACATAGATGGAGAAACCAAGATATTCCATGACAAAACCAAATTTACACAATATCTTTCTACAAATCCAGCACTACAAAGGATAATAAATGGTAAAGCCCAACATAAGGAGGCAAGCTATAACCTAGAAGAAGCAAGAAACTAATCGTCTTGGCAACAAAACAAAGAGAATGAAAGCACACAAACATAACCTCACATCCAAATATGAATATAACGGGAAGCAATAATCACTATTCCTTAATATCTCTCAACATCAATGGCCTCAACTCCCCAATAAAAAGACATAGATTAACAAACTGGATACGCAACGAGGACCCTGCATTCTGCTGCCTACAGGAAACGCACCTCAGAGACAAAGACAGACATTACCTCAGAGTGAAAGGCTGGAAAACAATTTTCCAAGCAAATGGTCAGAAGAAGCAAGCTGGAGTAGCCATTCTAATATCAAATAAAATCAATTTTCAATTAAAAGTCATCAAAAAAGATAAGGAAGGACACTTCATATTCATCAAAGGAAAAATCCACCAAGATGAACTCTCAATCCTAAATATCTATGCCCCAAATACAAGGGCACCTACATACATAAAAGAAACCTTACTAAAACTCAAAACACATATTGCACCTCACACAATAATAGTGGGAGATTTCAACACCCCACTCTCATCAATGGACAGATCATGGAAACAGAAATTAAACAGAGACGTAGTCAGACTAAGAGAAGTCATGAGCCAAACGGACTTAACAGATATTTATAGAACATTCTATCCTAAAGCAAAAGGATATACCTTCTTCTCAGCTCCTCATGGTACTTTCTCCAAAATTGACCATATAATTGGTCAAAAAACGGGCCTCAACAGGTACAGAAAGATAGAAATAATCCCATGCGTGCTATCGGACCACCACGGCCTAAAACTGGTCTTCAATAACAATCAAGGAAGAATGCCCACATATACTTGGAAATTGAACAATGCTCTACTCAATGATAACCTGGTCAAGGAAGAAATAAAGAAAGAAATTAAAAACTTTTTAGAATTTAATGAAAATGAAGGTACAACCTACCCAAACTTATGGGACACAATGAAAGCTGTGCTAAGAGGAAAACTCATAGCGCTGAGTGCCTGCAGAAAGAAACAGGAAAGAGCATATGTCAGCAGCTTGACAGCACACCTAAAAGCTCTAGAACAAAAAGAAGCAAATACACCAAGGGGGGAGGGCGGCAATGGGGGGAGGGTTGGGAGGGGAACACCCATAAGGAAGGGGAGGGGGGAGGGGGATGTTTGCCCGGATACCGGGAAAGGGAATAACACTTGAAATGTATATAAGAAATACTCAAGTTAATAAAAAAAATATAGAAATAAACAAAAAAAAGAATATATTATTCACAAAAAAAAAGAGGAGGCGGGGTACATGCCACGAGTTGTTGCAAGTGGGTTGAGCTAAGCTCAGAAAACAGGGTTTGGATATATGATCATGATCGAGATGATTCGATAAATTGCACCAGCCACTAGGGGGTGCTAAACATTCATTTCAGAATAGGATTCGGCATGTTGGGCATGGCAAGATGCCTAAGCTAGCTTCCTTTGGGGCTTTTCCTTCTAATCCTCTTTGTGTTTGGGTGAAGTACTCATTTATTATTTCTACAACCCCTCCCCCTTTCTGTCCATGATCAATGGATTATGGGTATATTTGGTTCCCTACCTTTAGTCCCAGATTATATCATCCATTTGCCAAAGGGCAGTGACTCACATTGGGAGGGCCATGTGCTGGATCTTTCTAGCACTTTCCCTATTGCTTTGCCTATCCCCACTTTCCTGAAAAGCATAGAAGACCGAGGTGAATCATCCAGTGTGTGTCAGAGAGGGTTTAGAAAGATGACGTTCAAAATGACTCACGCTTATGCATATCTTGTTCTGTCCAGTTTTCAGTTTCATGCTATTTTAGTTAGGAAAAAAACCCACATAGTACCAGCTTACCCTTTATGTTCTTTATATGTGATTGCAGTGAAGGTGATAGGAAACCCAGCATCCACAGTGAAAACTGAAACAGAAACCAGAAAAGGACAAGGAGTAGGAAATGGGGCTGGGAAGCCATACAGACAATCAATCTCTCTCTCTCTCTCTCTCTCTCTCTCTCTCTCTCTCTCTCTCTCTCTTTCTCTCTCTCTCTCCCTCTCTCTCCCTCTCTCTCTCCTCTAGCTGCTATTTAGACCCTTAGTTTAAACTTTGGTCATTTTCAGTTACAACAAAATATTCATAGCACGCATATCTTGTTTTCTTAAAATATATTAGTTGGTGGAAATAATGGACCTATGTATGTTGTTACAGTAATTAAAGTGAGGTTGTTTGGTATTATGGAACTTGGTTTAAAATTAAACTTGGCTGTATGTTAGGTGGGTAGCTGCAAGTAACTGATTTTCAGCTTTCATTCTCCTTATGCATTCAATGAGTATAATAATTACTATCCCATATAATTATTCCTGTATATATGTATATATGTGTGTATACTTATGTATCTATATGTATATATGTATATTATATGTGTGTATATATACTATCACTGTATATAGGTATTGACTCTCAGTTAAAGTATTAAGTATGATATGTAATAATTTATAGAAATCAGTCTATGGTATGTGAAACACATATAAAACTATCTGTCCTTCCAAGACAGTTTCTCTTCTTTTTAAAAATAATTTTTCTTCTTTGGCAATTTCATATACATGTATACGTTTTGATCATATTTTCCCCTTCTGCTTCAACCTTCCCTCTGGAAATCCTTCCTGTTCTTCACATGTCTTCCATTTACTTTCATGCCCGTTTTGTTTTCTAGGAACCCACTGAGTTTGATTAGGGTTCCTAGCATGTGCATGGGCATGGGGTGCCGAGCTGACCATGGACCACTTATCATGGCTACAACCCTGGGAACCTTACTCTCTTCCCCTCAGAAGCTACCAGTATCTCTCAGCTGGACCTCTAGCCTCATCTGTGTACTCCAGAGGGCGTGCGTCTAAAGTCTGTGTGAGAAACTACATTATTGTTAAGAATAGTCATGGTTGGGGCTGGGGATTTAGCTCAGTGGTAGAGCGCTTAACTAGGAAGCTCAAGGCCCTGGGTTCGGTCCCCAGCTCCGAAAAAAAGAACCAAAAAAAAAAAAAAGAATAGTCATGGTTTTACATTTTAGGACTTGACTTAAGGACAATGTGTGATGATGTTAGGTGAGTTCATTAATTTGCTGGATGGCTCTTGGCCATAAAATGTAGTAGTACAACTTTTCGAATCATGCGACATAGAAGTGTGTGAAGGTGGGTATATCTAAGCACTCCGTAATCTTTATTTTTATGAAGTGTGTGTGTGTGTGTGTGTGTAGTGTATGTGCACATGCTTGTGAATTCTTCTGTCCAGTGTATGTGGCGAGGTTCTAAGAAGACATGAAGTGTCACTCTTTGCCTTAGTACCCCGAGACAGGGTCTCTTACTAGCCCTGGAGCTAACAGACCTAGGAAATCCTAGAGGTTCAGTCCTCCTGTCCCTACCACAACAGTGCTGAAGTCACAGGTGTTCATGTGTCTATACCTGGGTTTTACATGGGCACTGGGGATTTGAACTCAGACCCTTATGCTTATGCAGCAAACACTTTTTTTTTTACCTTAAACAGTACATCTGGTGGTTTATTTTGTTGAAAGTGAGAACAGTGACACTTGTGTGTTTTGTAGGTCCATTTGTTTCAAATACCATTTTTTTATCTTTATTAACTTGAGTATTTCTTATTTACATTTTGATTGTTATTCCCCTTCCCGGTTTCAGGGCCAACATCCCCCTAACCCCACCCCCTCCCCTTTTTTTATGGGTGTTCCCCTCCCCATCCTCCCCCCATTACCACCCTCCCCCGAACAATCACGTTCACTGGGGGTTCAGTCTTGGCAGGACCCAGGGCTTCCCTTTCCACTGATGCTCTTACTAGGATATTCATTGCTACCTATGAGGTTGGAGCCCAGGGTCAGTCCATGTATAGTCTTTAGGTAGTGGCTTAGTCCCTGGAAGCTCTGGTTGGTTGGCATTGTTGTACATATGGGGTCTCGAGCCCCTTCAAGCTCTTCCAGTCCTTTCTCTGATTCCTTCAACGGGGGTCCCGTTCTCAGTTCAGTGGTTTGCTGCTGGCATTCGCCTCTGTGTTTGCTATATTCTGGCTGTGTCTCTCAGGAGAGATCTACATCTGGTTCTTGTTGGCCTGCACTTCTTTGCTTCATCCATCTTATCTAGTTTTGTGGCTGTATATGTATGGGCCACATGTGGGGCAGGCTCTGAATGGGTGTTCCTTCAGTCTCTGTTTTAATCTTTGCCTCCCTATTCCCTGCCAAGGGTATTCTTGTTCCCCTTTTAAAGAAGGAGTGAAGCATTCACATTTTGATCATCCTTCTTGAGTTTCATGTGTTCTGTGCATCTAGGGTAATTCAAGCATTTGGGCTAATAACCACTTATCAATGAGTGCATACCATGTGTGTTTTTCTGTGATTGGGTTACCTCACTCAGGATGATATTTTCCAGTTCCATCCATTTGCCTATGAATTTCATGAAGTCATTGTTTTTGATAGCTGAGTAATATTCCATTGTGTAGATGTACCACATTTTCTGTATCCATTCCTCTGTTGAAGGGCATCTGGGTTCTTTCCAGCTTCTGGCTATTATAAATAAGGCTGCTATGAACATGGGGAGCACGTGTTTTTGTTATATGTTGGGGCATCTTTTGGGTATAGCAGCAAACACTTTTATCTGTTAAACCATGTCTCCAACCCCGCTTCATAAGCGTTTGAAGCACTCCGCATTGCAAGTCGTTTTTCACTATGGCGCCATTGGCTGCTGCCTTACCTGTCAGATCCCATTTCTGAAACAACACGTGTTGCTGTTCATGCAGAAGATATTTATTAAGCGTTCCAAGGTGATGTGGGAAGTCATTTTTCTCTACTTTCTTCTATAAACAGTGTCAAGAAAGCTGCAACAGGGAAAAATTGAGGATTAATTGCAGAAAACTCTGCTTCTGCCACATGGGTGAATAATGCTCATGGTGCTTTAGACAATACGTAGGAGTCCATTGGACTTCTCTGCTTGAGTATTGTCCATGCCCCTTGTGTGAACCGAGACTGATTCTCCTAGGTGAGCTTAACACACCTTTCTTTCGCCTGGGTAAGATCTTCGCCTGCATGCTTGCCACTGAGCTCCTTCCTCACGGTAGATGAGCTGCCCTTGGGGCTGCCGTGATGAATGCTGTGGCCTCCCAGCCTCTCCATCTTCGTCTGGGCTCCTATGGCAATCCTTTCTGCTCAAGCAGTGATCTCACTCCAGGTGCTTCTCGGTCACCATGGCCGACTGCAGGGGTCATGTGCCTCACATCTCCCAATCTACTCGACATTTACAAACCACTGCAAAGAATTGGACTTCTGCTCATTTGCTGCTGCACTGAATCCACTTTAAGCCTAATTATCCACATTGATCACATAATATATAGATTTTTTTTTAAAGAGTTGACTTTTTCCTCTTCCAATCAGCACGCCACGTGCCTTTCTAGATGTTATGTAGAAGACTATCTCCTGTGGAAAATAGATTTGGCCTACACCTCAAGACTACCATAAAACTAATTTCTGTCTCATGGGGTTTAGAATAAGTGTACAGTATGTTTTAAATTTTAGTGTGCATATAACTTGTTTTGTTACGATGTCTTTGTACAGAGAACTGTATGTTGTCTGAATGTACCATTTTGAACTGATCTTCGGAAGTGCATAAGGATCCTATGGTGGTTGACTAAAGCACTTGATAGAAAACATTGTGACATTTTAAAAGCTGTCAGGCTGCACTGGATGACTTCTCCAGGTTGTTACAAATATCTCCCATGAGTGACATTTAGCCATTCCCCTCGTCCCCCGTTCCAGGTGTCTTGCATAAGGCTTTTTGAGAATGTCAATGCTTATTTATCAGGCTTTAAGGAGATGCCTAAACACTTTGCCTTTGAAAAGAAATTTTCCCCCGATGGAATTTGCTGTAATTCTGGGTTTCACTTTTTGTATTTTGGAGTAAGTTCTCCCAGGAGTAAAGAAACCAAATGAGCACTTTTCCCGTGTGTGTGTGTGTGTGTGTGTGTGTGTGTGTGTGTGTGTGTGTGTGTGTGTTGTACAATATACTTATACTTTAATGGGATTAATGGGTACCTGGTGGAAAGAGCATGGATTGATAGCACTGGCTTCCATTTATGTAATGATAAAGCTGGCAGAAAGAAAAAAAAGATAATCAGAAAATTTGAACACAGGGGAATTTTGTGATTGTTTTGTTTTGAGACAGGACCTCATGTCATTAACATTGGCTTTGAACTCACTTTATACACAAAGTGACCTTGAACTACGGATTCTCTTGCCTCTGCTTTCCAAGTACTGGATTACAGTTGCGTCTCACTGTGTCTGGCTGACCATCGATATTTAGCACATGCTTACTAGATCAAACGTATCTAGTGGAATAAAACTGTGGTCCCGTAAGGTTGTGACTAAGTGGGGTTCCCCCATCCTGGGAGTCAGGAAAGAAGTGCTTTGCACCACTGATGGCCTCTCAGTCCCTTAGCTCTGACTCTTCTGTTCAGTACCTGAGTCTATTCCTGTGTCCAAGCCAGGACTGGAACTGAGATCCCGTGGTTTAGGTGTTTATGGAGCTGTTGTGCTGCATGGCTTCTGAGTGCAGCACCAAAGAACAGAACTCTCACCCTTCCCATTCTCTGTGGAATTCTCTCAGATCTCAAATCTCCTGTCCCCAGGAGATTTATTTGGCCCTCCCATTTCTGGGACATCGGAGGCTCTCTCAGATCCTAACTTACTCCTTGTTCAATGGAAGAAAACTTTCTATGAAACCCTGATGAAAACTCCCTTTGACAAGTGATGGACAGGGCACGATGTTGGAGTCAGTCACAAAGAGTCAAACCTGGCTAAATTCTTCGAAATGCCTTATTTGAGGAACCTAGCAGTGCGTGTGTGTCTTCTTATGTAACCCACAGCCCAGTTCATGTGGAAGTAATGTCAGGTGCCAGTCCGCACCCGCCAGTTTCTCAGGGGCTTAGGTAACCATTGCCAAGTGCAGCTGATGCTGGGAACAGATATTTGAGCTCAGTGACACAGGCTAATTGTTTTTTGCTTGGCTTCGCTTCTTGCTTTTGTGTTCGTTTAGGCTCTTAATGACCTCAGCTGGCCACCCACCTGAGTCAAAACTGCTCACCTTTCAAGATGGACTGAAACAGTTAGCATCTCAACACAACAGAAGTGAATTTCTGGGGCCATTTTGACCTGCTCTCTCTTAAAGAGTCCATCTTAAACGAAGAGTAGCCCAAGGAATCATTTCGGCTATTGCTTTCGTCCAGACCCATCTTACTTACCTCCAATATAGGAAGTGTTCATTTGCTTACACTTGCAACACAAGCTAAGTGACTAATAAGACACTTGTATACACAATTCACTTTCAGACTTTCTAACCGATTGTCCATCATGGATACCTCTAATCAAGTAACATAAAAACAAATCATAAGATGATTTGAAATTTACTTTCCTTTGCACAAAAAGTATGTCTCTATGTGGGTGTCAATTCACATAGGTATGTGGATGCGCACACTTGCATATGCATATGTGCAGGCTAGAGGAGGGTACCAAAGTGTGCTTGTGTGTTTATGATAGATGCATATTTTTAAGTTGTGCATACCTGCGCAAGCATGCTGAGGCCAGAGGAGGATGCCAAGTATCTTCCTTTGCCACTGCCTGCTTTAGTTTTGTGAGATGGGGTCTGATACTGAGTTGGAAGCTCACAGGCTCTGCCTCTATCCATCCCTCGGTGCACCATCCCTCGGTGCACAGGTTACAGGTTTGCACAGCCACAGCCAGCCTTCTACTGTGGGTGTTGAAGATTCAGGTCTACAAGCTTGCCTAGCAAGTGCTCCTAATCACAGGACGTGGCCCAGTCCCTTCCCCATTTCTTTATGAAGATTAGGTGACTCTAGGAAAGAGGAGTATACAGTTAGCAATATTGAAGACTCAGAAAGATTTATAAAAATTGCAAATATGATTTAGAGTGAACAAATCTACCTTTTGGTTTAAGTAATTGAGAAACAAAAAAGCCAAAAAGTAATTATTCTTATATTTAACACATAGCCCCAACACCTAATAATACACTATTTTGTGAAAGCACAATATGGAAAGGATATTACATTTAATATATACATAAATTAATTTACTTGGGGTGTGTATGTACCCTCAAGGCTTCATATTCAGATTGGTGTTTCTTACAAGGCGTGTATTTCTGTCTTTCCTTTCTTTCCTGAACCACGGTTAGAGATGAACAGCCACAGGACGAGCATTTAGTGACAGATGTTCTCCTCTCTACCACTTCAGACTCAATCTTGGGCTTTCTTCAAGCCTCTCCAACTGTATTGTTCCTGTGTTCTTATTTTGATCATTCTAAGGCTTACATAGAATCCTTGAAACCATCCTTCATCTTGTCTAACTCTGTTTCCCACTGTCCAACTTGTTGTAGTAACTTGAGGAAGATGTCCTGCAGAGGGCCCAGCTACAGGGTGGGATTTTAACGTACTTGTCCTACACTCCTTGCCGTGGTGCCTTACTCCTTCCTACACATCCAGATCCTCCTTTCCAATATCCCAAGACAAGAACTGATGACGGCTCTTGGAGCCTGTGGAGATCACATCCTCATCTCAGACAAATAAATGTATTTGCCACTTCATAGATATTGTTCAGAATTATTTTCTTCTCCCTGTTGTAAAACCAGGATCTGGGCATATACATAACATAAATGGGTTTGCTTGACTGGTGCATAAGCAGAGAATTAGTGGGAGGTGATTGGTCACTCATCGGATTCACCGGAGATGCCAGTGAGTCGGGGGAGCAGGACTGGACATAGGGAGGAACAGAGGAGGTCTGGCACTTGTGTGGAGCACAGATGCTGATGAATAGTGTCGCTGCAGGGGCCTCTGATGAGCAAGCTGCCGCTAGGAAGAATCTCCAGCTATTGCTTCTGCTGTTGCTCAAGATGTATATAGGAAGAGAGATGCAGAATGGACTCTTGCCAACCATACCAAGGCAGCGAGTGGAAGGGTTTTCCCTTTAACTGCCCTAGCACTTGGCTTACCATCCCCATATACCAGAGACCGAGAGGCCTCCTAAGGAAGCCTTGAATGCTGATGGAATGAGGAGGAGATGTTGGTGATCACTCAAAATGCTCCCCATCAATTTTTTTCTTTCAACCCATTAATTCTCATTTGGAGAACACGGATTATAGTATGCTAATTTTGGTGCCCTTATACCCCATCCATCAAATATTTATTAATTCATCATTATACGTGTACCAGCATCTAATTAAGGCTGTACATGTGTTTGTAGGCATAGGAATGCTTCTGTAGTCTGGGAACTTTTCTGTTCAGGGGAGTAAGACAGACAGACCACCATGAAGATGAAGGAAACCCAGTCTGTGTTAGGGATGTGTGGTGCAGAGAACTGCAAGACGTGGCAGAGTGGTAGAATAAAACCAAAACCAAAACTAACTGTTAGAGAGGGTCTCATTAGGAAGGGAAGGGCCTTTGGAAAAGAGTTGATAGAAGAGATGGAGTTAGGGTACTTGGAGACGAATGGCCAGGACAGAGAAAACAGGGAGAGCAGAGACTTACACTGAGAACTAGGAAAGAAGCCAGTGTGGCTAGAGGGGAAGCAGTTGTGAATGGAATCACCTAGGAAAGAACCAGATCATGGAGATAGCTCACGAACACAGTGCGGCCTCTGCTCCTGAGGTCTTATGGTCTAATAGGAAACTCAAACGAGCAAGGACATCCTTCAGTACATTGCTACAAGTACCAAACTCTGACATGAAGCAGAAGCTCCTAGCAGCAGGGGAGACCTGGCTAGAACTTGGCTTGCCCGAGAGTACCACCAAGGAAGGCCGTACCTTACTTATTTGCGTCTTGGGTGTCTTATGAAGTATCTGGCATGTGCCTTTTGTCTCTACACTTCGAACTCACTTCGGGTTGCTGACAATATCTTAGATTAACACAGTGTATAAAGAAGGATCGAGTATTTTCTTAATCACACTGGGGGCTTAAAGAAGTCTAAGGAAGATAGAAGAACCACGAGGATGCAAGATTTCAGATTTGAATGTCTATAGTCTCTCCTGAGTACTCTTTCTGTTTCTGATATCATTTAAAGTCTTGACTATTGTCAAGGATTTGGAGAGACAAACCTAATGTCTGTATTAGTTGCATAATGAGTGAAGTCAAGGGAGCTGACCATTTGGTTGCAATTTGGAGACATGGTTAGTTGGTTTTCTTGTGCTGTTTTGTCCCCATGTGGAAGTTGTTTTACTGACTGGTCTAGTTTTTCACTATCAGAGAGTGTCCACATGTAAAATATAGGTGCACCTCCATATGGCTGCCAGCAGCTATCAAAGAAGATAATAATATGAGTTTTTCCTATCTTAACTGGCGCTGCCTGTACACTCACTTAGTTTTGCCTAATGCTGATTGGCTCCTTCTACAAGGCCCTCTCGAATTTCCTAGTGGCGATTTGGTTCCCTTATATAACTCAATGCTTACATTATTTAATTAAACAAGGTGCTACATGAATCAACAAAACAACCGAAGCTGAATACAGGAAAACACGTTTCAATTAGTGACAGCAGGCCCAGTGCCAGAGGCTACCATTTATCAGGGAGAAAATGGGACAATGCCAGGAAGAAAAGGCAAATTCATTTCTCATAATATTGTGCACAGAAGTAGTAGTTATCGGAGTCAGTAACCTTCACATAGATTTCTTGCTTACCTCGGAGTCCATCTCTTGATGTGTGTACCCAGGGCAGATAAATGTATTGATCTGTTTAGTTATTTTTGAACACCGGCTAAGGTTTTATTGGGCACAGAAGTTTACTGATCTTATTTGAATAAAGTGTTTTGCATCAGGCTCTTTCCTACGAGTTTTAGGGATGCAAAATATGAATATAATATGAAGTGCTAAACTGTCACTTGAGAGAGAAGACACTATCGTTCAATATGATAAGGACTGTGGTATGCAATATTTCAGAGAACTCACAGGGAAGGGAAGGTAGTCTAATGGGGCACCGTAACGCTTCCAAGAGAGTTCAGTTGGAAAATGGAGAGAAAGGAAATAGGATCCCAAATTCAGAGAATAGCCTTGACAATCAGCTAATGGCATTTGAAGAGTACTGTGTGAGCAAGACAAGATGGAGAGAGGGCTTTCTGGATTTCTCAAGTAGATCTTGAGGGGCCAGTGAGGTTCCTGTGGTTGAGTCATCGGGTCAGAAGGTAGAGGTTGTGTCTAGAACTCTTAAAAGAGAAGCAAGATGAATGAATTCTCACAAAGGGAAGAATTTACATAGGGAGGTGGTGGTTTGAATGAGAATGTCCCTCACAGGCTCAGGCATTGTAACAGTTGGTCCCCAGTTGGTGGCACTGTTTAAGTTGCTCTTGGTCATGGTGTTTTATCACATCAATAGAAAGTAGTTGACCAAAAATACTTGTCAGATATATTTAAAAGGCTACCAAAGCCTTGAGTTCAGTCTACCAGTAAATTTCTTAACTAGTAAATATTAACAACAGTAAATAAAACATTCTCAGCAAAATAAAAATAATGACTATGATATTGATCATGCCCATTGTGGTAGCTTAATCTTAGTGAGAAGAAATCGGAAGAATTTTCCATTTATTTCTATAAGGTAGGCTCATTTCCCGAAAGTCACAAGCTAGTGAGTGATGGCCTCTGGATGTCACCAGAGGTATCTGGTTCCAGAGAACATACGTTCATCCCTTCACCATATTATGTAATTTTATCTTTTGTGATTCAACAGTTCTTTGAGGAACTACAGAAGAATAAACTTTTCATCTTCATTTAAATGTGCACACACAGTAAGGAGAATTTATTGTGGTATTATCGAACAAAAGTTTTTGTTGTTATTGATTCTCTTCCAACAACCTCTCAGAACTGCCTCTTCTGTTCTAACAGGTTATGTTGGAGCATTTGACATGAGTCAGCCTTCGGTACCTTCTACTTCTGCTGGTGCACATCAGGTCTATTATAACCAGGACAGGGAACATCCTTGTGATGACTCAGTATGAATTTAAGATATAATGGTGCCAGATGGCTGTGTCTTGTCAGGGTACGGAGAGGGGTATAGCAACAGATGCCAGTTCACATGAGTGGCTACAGAGAACACTGTATCAGAGAAATGATGATCCCAATAGTTTCTTCTGTTTTTAAAATGATTCAGAGTGGATGGTTTCATAGAGAAAATGAATAAGAACACCCATGTAATCTAAAACCAAGCCACAACCACCACTTACCATTCTATGGTGATATCTTACCGTAGAATATCCACAGTGCTATTTTTGATTTCAAATTACTTTAATATCTATGGGTGTTGTGCCTGCCTACATTTATGTGTACCGTACACATATACATGTACCACATATATGTCTGGTGTCCACGGTGTCTAGAAGAGTGCACTGTACCACCTCACACTGGCATTACAGATGGTGGTGAGCCACCATATCAGTCTGCATCCAGATTTTCTGCAAGAGCAAACAGTGCTCTCAACCACTGAGCCATCTCTCCCACTCCTTACACTGATATTCATAGAGATATGGATTCTAATCTTCATGGGAAATACAGATGATTTGAATGCACTCTCTAGCATATTCTGCTTACACTGAATCTGCCTAACATTTAGCCCTGACATGTCATCCCCCTCCCATCTCATGTGTATATGTGAACAGTGCGTTTATTGGAATTTTGATCCACAAAGACTTCAAACTAAAAAACAAGCAACAGCAATAGCAATGATAAAAGCTAAATGGACAGAAAATCACCTTTCTCTGGGCAATGACTTCAGCGACCTTGCCTGTGCCATTCAGATCCAGTGGAACATTCTGCCTTGGAGGGAGCATGCACTTTTTTTTATTGGGATATTTTGTTTATTTGCATTCCAAATGTTATCCCCTTTCCCAATTTCCCCTTGGCAAGCCCACTATACCCTCCCCTCTCCCCCTGTTTCTATGAGGGTGCTCCTCCACCCACCCACCCATTCCTACCTTACCACCCTGACATTCCTCTACACTGGGGCATTGAGCCTTTACAGGACCAAGGGCCTCCCCTCCCATTCATTGATGCCAGACAAGTCCATCCTCTGCTACATATGTAGCTGGTGCCATGGTCTGTTCCTGTGTACTCTTTGATTGGTGATTTAGTCCCTGGGAACTCTGGGGGGTCTGGTTGGTTAATATTGTTGTTCTTCCTATGGAGTTGCAAACCCCTTAGCTACTTCAGTCTGTTCTCTAACTCCTCCACTGGAATCCCCATTCTCAGTCCAAAGGTTGGCTGTGAGCATCCACATTTGTATTTGTCAGGCTCTCAGCAGACAGCTATATCAGGTTCTGTCAGCAAGCACTTCTTGGCATCTGCAATAGTGTATGGGTTTGATGTCTGTACATGGGATGGATCCCCAGGTAGAGCAGTCTCTGGATGGCCTTTCCTTCAGTCTCCTCTGCTCTGTACTTTGTCCCTAGATTTCCTTTAGACAGGAGAAATTCTGGGTTAAAAATTTGGAGATGAGTGGGTGGCCCCATCCTTCAACTGGGGGCCTTGCATAACCAACCTCTGGATATGATCTCTACAGGTTCTCCCTCCCCTTTGTTGGGCATTTCAGCTAATCTCATCCCCATTGGGTCCTGGGAGCCTCTTGCTTTCCTGGATCTGGGACTTGCTGTTGGCTACCATCAGTTTCGCCTCCCCCATTGCTACACACCTCAGTTCAGTTTCCTAACCCTCTGTATAGCATCTTCTCTCTCCTCCTGTACCTGATTCTTCCCCCTTTTTCTTCTCCCCCCTCTCTCTTCCTCCCAAGTCCCTCCCACCCTCTACCTCCTATGAGTATTTTGTTCCCCCTTCTACGAAGGACGGAAGCATCCAGACTTTCAACCTGAGTGAGGTAACCCCAGTCACAGAAGAACATACATGGTATGTATTCACTGATAAGTGGATATCAGGGAAAAGGCTCAGAATACCCACGATACAACTCATAGACTATATGGAACATGCACTTCTAAGTTGGTAATTGTGTTAGACATTGAGTTAGAAAGACTTTAAGTGTTAGACAGTTTGATCCTGAAACTTGGGAATGATTACATCATCCGTGGATAAAGATAAGCATCGTGAAGAGCCTCCTTCATCAAATGCAGGATGGAGCAGGTAAGATGGGCATCATGATGCTTTTTAGATAGGGAACTTGAGCCCCACAGAGTGAGTGACTTGCTCAGTATACTGGCAGAGCATGCGCAGAGCCTGGGTTGGGTGACTCCATTTTATTCAATGTTCTTTCCATTTTTTTCTTTCCCAGTTGAGTTGTTCTAGAGGTTGGAATTGGAAGCAAAATCAAAAACTGTATCTCCCTTTTCTGACTCACGGCCCATCAGAAACAGCTCTTAGGACATGACATCATCCCTTTCCAGGCAAAATATGTACCTCTTCCAGCAGCAAAGGGACTCACTCAATGGTTCCTAATGTAACAGTATAATATTTACTGAAACAGTAGGTCAGCTTTACTGCCCTGTGGATTGGCCAGAGGGGTATTTGAGGCTATGAATGTTAATCATTTCCTGCATTTGTCTTTAACTATCCCTCTAAAGCTGTACTATAAACTAAGATCATTCTATCTTTTAGTTATGTCACAGACTTGGCCACTGCCTTTTAGGTATGCGTAGAGCATGGTTTGCTGGAACTCTATGAAACAATCATCTCTGTTTCACCAGCCAGTGGATCGGAAGGGAGGTGAGCAATGGGGAAAGCTGTGTACCACAACCTGCAAAGTTGTGTATGTACATCGGCATCCACTTGCTGAATCAGCAATTTGAGGATATATGATGTCAATCCTGATGATATATATGTTTGAAGGAGAGATTCAAATATATTTCTTTAATACTAATACTACATTACTAAAGGATAAATAACCATTTTTAAAATTTAATGCAATCTATTGTGACCATATCTAGCCACATTACCATCTTTAGCCTCTTCCACCCTGATGACCCCTTCTTTCAAATTAGTGCCCATCCTACTTCCATGGATTCCCTCCATCCTTCCATCCCCTCCTTTCCTCCATCCCTTCCCCTCTTTTCTTCCTTTCTTCCTTTTCTTCTTATGCAGATTTTGTGCAGGTAGTCCTAGCCGTGTTCATGACTGCAATGGCCAAGTTGTATCCAGAAGGCATTCTTCCTGTCTTCTAGCTCCTTTAAGCTTCCTTTCTCTCCTCTTCTGTGATGATCCATGAGCCTTGGGTGGGTATGATAGATGCCCTGTTTAGGACTGAGCACTCAACAGTCATTTAGTTTCAGAACTCGGAGCAACTTTAGCAAGTGCAAACCTACAATTCAATATCTACCTCCTACCAAAAGGTAAGGTCCTAATATTCTTTATTCATTTGGGGGGTTCTCTGTATATCTTTCCTTTTTATTTCTGCAACCAAGCCTTTGTCATCTGTGACATTTCCACAAGTCCCAGCTCTTTCCTGGCTTTTGTTGCAGCTCCCTGATAGTCTGCTATCTTATTCTTTGCTATACATTCTTCTTTTCATTTTTATAAGGCCCTTTGTAAACCATGAGCCTCTTAGAAAGTTCCCAAGTTCTCTCTGTAGTCATATTATTTTCTCTGGATGGCCAGTCTTTTCTTTGAGTGTGTGTGTGTGTGTGTGTGTGTGTGTGTGTGTGTATGCCTGCTGTCAGTTGTGTGTCCATTGGTGACTCCACACAATGAAAGGTACACACATGTACATATGCATACACACAAATCTGAATGTGTTGTGATGATAGTATTTACAGTCTCTGTCTTTTTAAAGACTCTGGAGTTTCTAATTAGAGCTTCCAAGTACAATGTCATGCTGGTCTTTCAATTTTGCCTGATTTTTATTAAGATCTGCCTTAGTCACTTTGTGGTTCTACAACATAATACCTTATTGTGGCTAATTTCTAAATAATATGAATCAACTTCTTATAGTTCCAGAGACAACTTCTTACAGTTCCAGGTCAAGGTCAAGGTGCTAGAAGATTCAGTATCTGCTTGGGTTTAATCTCTGCTTTAGAGATAGTATCTCATGGCTGTGTCCTCAGGTGGTGGGATAGGGAAGAACAGAAGCTCTATTTTGTCTTCTCTAGCTCATTTACACATCACGGACTGCACCCATGGTGGAGGTACACTTATGTACTAGAGACTGCCTAAAGGCTTTGTCTCTTACAGTCTTGTATCAGAGCTCAAAATTCAGCATGGATTTTTGAACACAAACACTCAAACTGTAGCATAGCTTAAGTTTGTGTCTTAATTCTTTTTTCTATTAACAGGAATTATTATTTTCATTGCTGTGGCCCAGCTCCAAAATGACACACTTTTCCCCAGTGTTCCTGCCTTGGCATCTCTTACTAGAATTGTGATAGCCTAATTCTGCTGTCTTCAGTATTACACCATACCTGCACTCCACAGCTCTCTGGGCAGATTTGAGGAAGAGTGAAATAATGTACTTCATACGTTAGGACAGTGCCTGGTAGACGGATAAGTCTTTGGTTTCTTTGTGGTTATTTTATTCTTTATCAACATCACCACCACAATTTTGAGAATAAATTATTGTCAGTTCATGCCAAGAACTAACAGTCTCTAAGCACGCATCAGCACGATGATTTGCTAACTCTGTGAAAGTGTTTTTAAGGCTTAGTAACAAAATACCCTTCATTCCTTCCATCGCTTGATTAAAAACATATCGATTAACTTTTATTTGTTGGCAGTTTCTTATGTGTTACATAATGTAATGCATTACATAATGTATTCTGATTACTTTCTTTCCCTGTCCTCTCCTAGCTTCTTTCCCTCTCTCTACCTGTGTCTCTCCAGATTTCTGACTTTTGGTCTGTCCTGTGACTTACTTAGTTTAATTAGGCCATCTGTGTGACTATTGGATTGGAACTAGTCCTTGGTGTCTGGTGGGGGTCACCAGGGGTATACAATAAAACACACCCATCCCTGGACCTATCGGTATCGTTACTTCATGGTCGTATCTAATAGAATAAGGATCCTAACCTATATTTTAAAAATACTCTGTAAAAATAAGTCATAAAAGTGTGTAACTTAGAAAATGGATGAATTAGGAAACGAGCACCAAGGCTCCTTTTGTTGTTACAAATGAGAGCCACACCCTCAAACCCAGAGAAAAGAACTTTCAAATTGGTTAAAATTTTGCAAAAGGAGTCACTGCCTTATGTAATCACTGTCAAGTAAATGATTCTACCATAACGAAGAGGTAGATTTTTCTGAGGGTAAATGGGTGAGTCTAGAATTTATTTTGATATGTATAGTGAGAAGTTCCTATTGAAATACTAGTCAGGGGGAAAGAATGAGGGAAAAATCTTAGAGTTATTAGATAATTCTCTTCTTTTTAAAATTGAACTAGAAATAAACTTGTTGCCTACTTATTTCTATTAAAGCCAAGTCAGGCTTACTGGAAAATAATGTTCTAAATTTAACATCTTACCATCCCTACGTTATTCTTTTTTATATATTGTATTTTTTTAATTTATTTACTTATTTTATGGATATGAGTACCTTGTCTTCAGACGCACCAGAAGAGGGCATCAGATCTCATTACAGATGGTTGTGAGCCACCATGTGGTTGCTGGGAATTGAACTCAGGACCTCTGAAAGAGCAGTTAGTGCTTTTAACCACGGAGTCATCTCTATAGCCAACTGTCTCATTCTTAAATATCTAACTTCTTTCTTTTCTTCCCTCTTGACACTGCTCATTCAATTGTCCCATTTTCTTCTCTTTTCTTCACAGTTCTTACCATTGTGTGACATGATCTCTCTGAGTACTCCTTTACTTAACACCCTCAATAGTGTCTGGGTTTGGTGCCTTAAATGGGATGGATCCCCAGGTGGGGCAGTCTCTGGATGGCTTTTCCTTCAGTCTCTGCTCTAAACTTTGTCTCCATATTTGCTCCCTTGAGTATATTGTTCCCCCTTCTAAGAAGGACTGAAGCATCCGCACTTTGGTCATCCTTCTTGAGCTTCATGTGGTCTGTGAATTATGTCTTGGGTAATTCAAACTTTTGGGCTAATATCCACCTATCAGTGAATGCATACCATGTGTGTTTTCTTGTGATTGTGATTTCTATCCTCACTTGGGATATTTTCTAGTTCCCTCCATTTGTCTAAGAATTTCATGAAGTCATTGTTTTCAATAGCTGAGTAGTACTCCACTGTATAAATGTACCCCATTTTCTGTATCCATTCCTCTGTTGGAGGACATCTGGGTTCTTTCCAAATTCTGGCTATTATAAATAAGGCTGCTATGAATATAGAAGAGCATGTTTCCTTGTTATATGTTAGAGCATCTTTTGGGTGTATGCCAAGGAGTGGTATAGCTGGGTCCTCAGGTGGTACTATGTCCAATTTTCTAAGGAACCTCCAGACTGATTTCCAGAGTGGTTGCACCAGCTTTTGATCCCACCAACAATGGAAGAATGCTCCTCTTTCTCCACCTCTTTGCCAGCATCTGCTGTCACCTGAGTTTTTGATCTTATCCATTCTGACTGGTATGAAGTGGAATCTTAATGTTGTTTTAATTTGCATTTCCCTGATGACTAAGGATGTTGAACATCTCTTTAGGTGCTTCTTAGTCATTCGATACACCTCAGTTGAGAATTCTTTGTTTAGCTCTATAGCCCATTTTTATTAGGGTTATTTGATTCTCTGGAGTCTAAGTTCTTGAGTTCTTTGTATATATTGGATATTAGTCTCTATCGGATGTAGGATTGGTAAAGATCTTTTCCAAATCTGCTGGTTGCTGTTTTGTTCTATTGACAGTGACCTTTGCCTTACAGAAGCTTTGCAGTTTTATGAGGTCCTTTTTGTAGATTCTTGTTCTTAGAGCATAAGCCATTGGTGCTATGTTCAAGAAAGTTTCCCCTGTGCCTATATGTTCGAGGTTCTTCCCCACTTTTTCTTCTTAGTTTCAGTGTGTCTAGGTTTATGTGGAGGTCTTTGATCCACTTGGACTTGAGCTTTGTACAAGGAGATAAGAATGGATCGATTTGCAGTCTTCTACAGGCTGTCCTCCAGTTGAACCAGCACCATTAGTTGAAATTGCTGTCTTTTTCCATTTGACGGTTTTGGCTCCTTTGTCAAAGATCAAGTGACCAGAGGTGTGTGGGTTCATTTCTGGGTCTTGAATTCTATTCCATTGATCCACCTGCCTGTTTCTGTACCAATACCATACAGTTTTTATCACTATTGCTCTATAATACAGCTTGAGGTCAGGAACGGTGATTTCCCCAGAAGTTCTTGTATCATTGAGAACTGGAAAGGAAACCAGAGGTCACCTGGTTTAACTTTGTCATTTGCAGAGACGCAGCCCCAAAGTATCTTAATAGCCCACAGAAGGAAAGGACCTGCGTCCCGGCTTCCAATGTAAGAACTAGAGATTTGGGGTTACATAGACCTGATTTGAAAGCCTCATTCTGCTATTTAGAAAATGTGGTGGAGAATTTCTATCAAGGTCTGCCTTCAAATCTGCAAGAGGAAATTATGCCAATTAATCTTCTAGTTACTATGAGACAGAAGCCAGGTTGTCACATATGAGCCAGGCACCTGCAGCCAGAGTCTTCTTGATTAGTGATGACTCCGGTGCCCCAAGATCTTGAATGAATACATAGTAAACTCTGGAAAAATAAAAGGAGATTCATAATGCATGGTGGTTATCATATTTTCTTCTTTTCTTACCATTAGCTTTTGGGCAGACCAAGAGTTTTATTTTATTCAGTTGAAATTATTCTTCATGTAATTACTAATTTGCAAAATATCATAAGAAAAATGCAGAAAGAACTTGTATTGTATCCTGCCCCCATGGCAACATTTTGAAAACCTGTCATCGAACATCACATGAACTTATTGTGGCTAATAGCTATTAAAACATCAGAGAATTTGTTCCAGCCTACGTTGCCTCAACTCAAAACTGAGATTACAGAAGTCCCAGAATTGCATCATTATTCAAATAGAAAAAATATATAGCGTGTACCTCAATGCTCGGCTCACAAATTATTATTAATTTTATGTAATTTGGAGCAACATCCTGACTTGAGCATCAGATGAGACCATTAGATTAATGGACAGAGTGCAGCAGAGACGCTGTGACCTTGGCCAAGGAGCTGAACTTTTATGTTCAGGGCTACTTGGAAGTTGGACCAAAGGCATCCATCTGCTAATGCATAAGTATATCTGGATGAGTTTGATGCCGTGCACTGATCTCTCTTGCTTTTGTTTCCGATGGACTCCCTATTCTCCTTTGCTTTCTTGGCTCTATCTCAGAAACTTCTCGATTCCTCACGTCCCATCTCATTTCTGCCCTTTTTCTAATATGGCTTCCTTAATCTCTGATGGTGTTCACTCTGCCTCTGCTTCGTTCCTTCCCAGATCTACCTGCTAATATCAGACAGGATTAGCTCCATGATCACACCAGAGCTCCCTAGCCTGCTTTTTCTCTTAGCATCCTGGCTCTGTACTTCAGAGAGCATTACCCCATGTCCTTGTGTGTTGTCTTAATGTCTGTTCACCAGGATATGGAGTGGAGACTGGGAGAGGGTGACCTTGTTCACCATTGGCAATACTTACCATAGTGCCCGCCATTGAATGGGTAGTCAATAAATTACCCATCACATGGGTGAATGAATACATTTACTAACATAAGCTTAGCTTTGGGTGAGGAAACAGTATGCAGGTTTGGTAGAATAGTGGCTGGTATTTCTTTTAGTGTATGACTCATCTAGACTCAAGGCTGTTCAGTGTATAAAAATACACTTTTGTAGGGTGATTTTGTTTTTTTTTTTTCTTTTTTCCTTCCCCGTCTTTCTTTTGTTTTCCTGTGGGAATCTTCATGTAATTTTATCTTGCAAAATACCTCAAACGGTGGCCAAGATGATTGCAGAATGGAAGAGAAACCGAAAATAGAGAAGAATGTTTGCGTTGGCGTACTGAAAAGTTGTGAACGTGGCACTGTCTTCGAGGCACCTCAGCACAGTGTTCTGCTCTGCCTCATTTTGCCTCAGGTGACAAAAGCATCCTCTTTTAGGCCAACTGAGGTCATATTTGCTGCAAGCATATGGATTCCAAATACAAGGCCTTCACTCTAGATATGTGGCTGAGATAAATGTAACGTTTACTCGTATTGCCTGCTATGGTGCCTCATGAGTTTGAAAGAATTAAAAAGCAGGCTTTGTTTCTAAATTATCTGTATTTCTTTCCCCAGCATTTTCCAGACCCTGCTTTGGCACATTGTTCTTGCTTCTTAGTTCTTCTGACTGTGGCAGGATGAATCCTTTCTGCCCTTCTCGTTCTTAGCGCTTCAGATTGGAGGAAGTTTCAGGGAACTGTTTACCTTATCGCTTAGAAGGAGTCTGTTTCAGAAGGTCCAGGTTACCAGGGGCTTCTGTGCTAGAATATCTAGATAAGTACTATAAAAAAATTCAGATTCCAGAACCATGTGGTCTAAGGTTATCACTCAGTAAGTTTGGAATAGGACCCAAAATCCCCTTTTTGTTTGTTTTGAAGAGACATTGATATATGACTGAGTTTGGACACTGCTTTTGTGGGATTCTGTCACCTAGAGACCTTTGTGCCAATTGATGTCTTCATGTGCCAATCTGTTTGCACACGCACAGCATCAGGGTTCTAGTTTTTACAGAGAAGCATTGCTTCAGCCCATGGCCTCAGTCAGCCCAGTCTCTCAACCCAACCCATCTCCTGTAGGTTCTTGAATGTTCCACAGAGTCCTTAACATTTGCCTGTGGTTGGACTAAGGTTGCCTCCTCTGAGAGTCTCTGGAGTTTTGATTGGGTAGGATTTTCTTGCCTCATTAGGGTTTCCTTTGCGTCCCCCTGCCTTGTGTTAGTTACTTTATGACTTCTGTGAGAAATTTTCTGATAAAAGCGGCTTAGGGAAGGAAGGATTTATTTTGGCTTGCTGTCTAGGGCTGCACAGTCCCTCATGGCAGAAGAGCTTAGGGGCAGGAGGGTGAGACAGATGGTCACAGGGTGCCTGGATGCAGGGATAAGAGAGATGAGTGCACGTTCATCTCACTTTCTCATTTTATTTGGTTGAGGACCCCAGGCCATGGGATGGTTGCTCACATTCAGGATGGGCATTCTGTCTTCAGTTAAACCTTTCTGGAAACATTGTTAGAGACACACCCAGAGGTGTGTTTCCATGGTGACTGTTAAACCCAGTCAAGCTGGCAATGAACTTATCTATCAGAGTCTTCCCTTTCCTTTCACATTTATTGAGTTGCCCGGCCCTGTGGATGCTAGGTAGTTGCAGACCAAGCGAGTTGCTTGTTTACTTTTCTCCCTTCCTTATTACTGGCTGAGCTTCTGCAAAGAATACTGGTACCTCTGTCACTCTCAGGCATAGGGAGAAAGTTAAAGAAATCATAGTTAAATGAGCCAAGGCATGAATTGATGTCTAATAATGAAACCTAAATAACCTTGTCCTTTGAATGGGGGCCACTGCTATACTTATGCTGTTCTCTGTTGGAGAAAAATGTATCTCCTGTAGCAGACACATATTTTACTAGGAAAAATGAGTCATATCCAATAATTGATACTTTGAATAGTAGGAAACCAGAAATGTGAAAGCAAATTAACTCCTGTGTGTCTTTAGCATGTTTTGTTTGGTTTTTTTAACATGATAGGCAGCAGTCATGTGTACTAGATTCTAAAGCTATAAAGGACACACAGGGCAGAACTTCCTCCAGTCCCCGCCTCCAGACACCAGTTTCTCCAGTGAAGAAGCAGTCCCTGTTTGAGGGTTACGGCTTTTCAAAGACAGAGGGTAATATATGCTGGGTGACCGTCTGCCCCTTGCCTGTTACTGACTATGTGTCTTGGCACATGTCTTACCTGAAGGAGCGCACAAGGCATTTTGTTTTGTCTCAGCCTCTGCCACAGCTTCCGAGTCTCCTGCTCTTAAGTATCACTCTGTGTATTCCTTACTGGTGGTTTTTCAGGTTTCAATTTCGGGCTGAAATGAGTTTGTTCCTTTCCATGTGTCACTTTGTAAATGCTTGGAATATGTAGGAAAATTCCCCAGTGCTATATTTGCTAACTTACTGGATCCATGCCTTATCATTTTGCCATCATATTAATTATCCTGTTTAATATCATTCCAAACCTTCAGTATCTGATGGTCCTCGTAAGCTCTGCCCACCCAGCACACCTTCTTTCAGATGCTGCAGTATGAGTTGTATGACCTTTTTATATTTATATTTTATGTTTAGCTAATTAATTATTTTATTTATTTACATCCTAAATGTTGCCCCCTCTCCCAGTCCCCCTCCTAGAGTTTTGCACTCCATCCTCCCTTGCCTTTGCCTCTAAGAGGGTGCTCCCCCCTTACTCCCTGCCCCAGTATCCTCCTTCCCTGGGGCATCGAGTATCTACAGGTTCAGGGGAGTCCTCTCCTACTGAAGCAAAACAGGGCAGTCCTCTGCTACATATGTGCTGGATCCATGTATGCTCTTTGGTTGGTGACTTAGTCTCTGGGAGCTCCCAGGAGTCCAGGTTAGTTGATACTTTTGATTTTCCTCACCCTAACTCTTCCATAGGGGTTCCTGATCTCAGTCCCGTTCTTGGCTGTCTGCGTCTGTCTCAGTCAGCTATTGGTAGAGCCTCTCAGAGGATAGCTATGCTAGGCTCCAGTTGCATTGTATGAATTTTATAGGGAGTCCTAAAGAATAATCTGTCCACCCCAGGTAGAAATGGGATTGACAGAACAAAGAAAGAATTCTGTGCAAGCAGGAGCACAAGTGACTCCAGGCAGCTGCATCATTGACAAGTCCCGCCCCAGCATGGCTGACTCACAAGCAGCTGTATTGTCTAGTATTTCCAACCCCTGGTCAATTTTCCACTGCCTCTATATTCCAGCATCCCCAGGGCTGTGTGCAGCAGGGCAGGACAGAGGGACTCGCAGGTGGATCTTATGATTTCTTCACTCTCCCGCTAGGGGCTGTTAACAGTTTCATTAAGTTACGTTTTTCTGCTTATTTTTTTTTTCTTGCCAAGGACTATAGGTCATCACAACCACTCTGCCCATGGCAGCAGTGCTTATGTGTAGCCTGGAGAAATAGCTGCATCATATTCCATTAGGCGCACCTGGTTAAAATAAATTGAAGATATTTACAAGCAACATAAACTCTAAAAAGCCGTGTGACCATTCAGGTGGTGTTTTCAGATGCTCATAGTTATAAATTGAGTTCACACTCCATTTTTTTTAGACATTTAGATAACTTATAAAGTGTGAATATTTTTCCCATAATTTATCTTTTTATTCATATTACATCCCAATCACAGCCTCCCCCTCCCCTCCCCCTCCCAGTCCTGTCCTTTCTTCTTGGAATGTCATCAATGTTTCCTCCTGAAGAAAGAATTGTCCCTATGTGTGATTAAGAAATCTGAACACGGGGTTGGGGATTTAGCTCAGTGGTAGAGCGCTTACCTAGGAAGCACAAGGCCCTGGGTTCGGTCCCCAGCTCCGAAAAAAAGAACCAAAAAAAAGAAAGAAAGAAAGAAAGAAATCTGAACACAGAGGCCATAATCTTCTTGACTAAAATAGTGGACCCGTGGTTGCTATGCACCAGCTGGTCACGCTAAGCAGAATGGTTCTGTTACTCTTACGTTAAAGGATCACTTCTCAGACCTGAGCGACGGGCATACATGGTATTTGAAATAGCTAACGAGATGATTCGCCTTCACTTTAGCCCATAAACGAGCGGCGTTGAGGGTCAGAGCATAAGAGCTGTATTTTAAACATGTGCCTTTTTGTTTCCTTTTAAGTGAAATTTCTTTGACCTGAGTACTTTCTTCCTGCTAATGATAAAACTTAGGACATTCAGAAATATACTTTAGAAAAGAAGGAAAGTACACCTGCTCTTGTCATATAAATGCACATTTTTCTCCAGTTTTTAAAAATGATACTTATGGATTTACTCATTTGGACTATTATGCCTCATAATCTTAATGGGAGTCTGATTTTTCAACTATTGTTATGGTGTGTGTGTGGGGTGTGTGTGTGTGTGTGTGTGTGTGTGTGTGTGTGTGTGTGTGTTTCTAAAAAACCTTTTAATGGTGCTTTAATATTCTACCTTATAGGCACAACATAACTTATTTGATCATTTTTCCACCATAGGACAGTTATATTTTCAACTTTTAACTCACAAAGTACATTACAGTTAATAATCAGTGAATATAGGGCTTCGTATATGATGGCCTTGCTATGTAAAGTGAAAGTGGAAATACAGGTTCAAAATGTATAAATACTTAAAATTCTTAATGTTCAATACAAAATGCTGCTAACAAGTCTCTGCTAATCCGTATCTGTGTAGCCAGCTGCTCCATTCTCGTTTCGCTGTGCTCCCAACCACTGTTACCTCAAATTCATACAGGTCGCAGTGCTTAGCTTCACTGTTAGTTAACTATAATATTTTTTGAGGTAGGGTCTCAATATGTAGTTTTGCAAGGCCTGGAAGTTTCTGTGCAAGCCAGGCTCTGCTTGCTTCTGCCCCCTGAACTAAATATTTTAAAAGTTGGTTACATATTTTTCCTTCTGTTAAATATCTATCCCCACCTGTCTTCTTGTATTTCTAAATGAAATTTACTATTTTGATCATTCTTCTTTTTTCATTAACTTACTTTCCTCCCTCCTTCCCTCTTTTCCTCCCTCCCTCCATCCCTACCTATATCCCTTCCTCCCTCTTTTCCTTCCTTCCTTCCTTTTCTTTCCTTCCTTCTTTGTTTATTTTTCCAGTCATGTTTGGTCCTAGTCTAGTTCTCTGGGCTATTGAGCCTCTGGTTCCTGGCCCTCCAAGCAGTGTCAGCCAATGGGCTCCTTCTCATGGCATGGGTTTCAAGTTAGAGAATTCACTGGTTGGCCACTCCTACAAGTTCATATAAACTTTATTTTTATGATCACATATGTTTCCCTAGGCAATTCTGGTTGTCTGTCATTTGGTTTTTCCTAAATAAGCAAGTTCAGAAGTGTTAATCAAATCAAATACTTATAAATGCTTCCATTGCTTTAGATACCTGCCATTTATTGTTTCTTCTCCTCCTTCTCCTTCTCCTTCTCCTTCTTCTTCCTCCTCCTCTTCCTCTTCTTCCTCTTCCTCTTCTTCCTCTTCCTCTTCTTCCTCCTCTTCCTCTTCCTCTTCTTCCTCTTCTTCTTCCTCTTCCTCCTCCTCTTCCTCCTCCTCCTCTTCCTCCTCTTCCTCTTCCTCTTCTTCCTCTTCTTCCTCTTCTTCCTCCTCCTCCTCTTCTTCTTCTTCTCTTCCTCCTCCATCTTCTTTGAATTTTAATAGTATAATTAAGTAATAACAACAGAACTGCAGCAATGGCTTAGTGTTTAAGAGCACTGGCAGCTCTTCCAGAGGTCTTTGGTTCAATTCCCTACACCCACATGGCAGTTCGCAACTGTCTGTAACTCCAATCCCAAGGCACCTGGCACCCCCTTCTGAACTTCATGATCACTGCATGCATGTGTTACAAAGATATACATGCAGGCAGGACACATGCATAAAATAATAATCAAATAAAGAAAATTTATGTAAGATGCTTAAGGCAGTAATTCTGTAACACATCACCTAGTGCTAAACATGAAGGGACAAAGGAAAGCAAGCTAGAGGGACAAGTGAAGCCAACTGTGAAGGAAGGCTTCATCCGTCAGAAATCAACAGCATCCTGCACAGTGATGGAGTGGGCTGGGCATGAGGGTGATATTCTAGCAGAGGGATCAATAAACAAAGACCCCTGATGGGAGCACATCCAACACCTCCACAGAATGCCAGGAAGATTAGGGTAGTAGAGCTCAGTAACAAGGAAGGGAAGAAGAAGTTGCGATCTGAGAGAGAATGATCTGACTCACACTCCCGTTTGGGCGTTTGGCATTTTATCCTCAGTAACGTAAGGACTGTCACTGGGCTTCAAGTATTCAAGTGGCCTTGCATGATGTTCTTCGAAAGATATTATTCTAGGTGCTTGATGAAGTACAATAGCTAAAAGAAAAAGTCTAAGTAGAAGTGAAAGCAGAACTGGGACCCAGAGAGCCATCTCCCATGTGAAGGTAACAGCAGTCAGGCCAGTGTGGACGATCATGCTTGTTGGGGTAAGGCTTCAAGAAGTAATAGTCTTTCCAGTTCTCAAGTTCCAATGGGCAACCTAATTCTTTTACTGTTTGTTGAATTAATTGTCCTGGCTTATAATTCATCAGAATATTGTGATTTTTAACGATTTTAATTATTTTCATAGAATTTGATATTTATCTCTAGCATTTATATTCCTTTTTCCTTTTTGGAGTTCTTTTTTTTTTTCTTTTTTGGAGCTGGGAACCGAACCTTGCTGGGGAACCTTGTGCTTGCTAGGCAAGCGCTCTACCACTGAGCTAAATCCCCAACCCCTCCTTTTTCCTTTTTAAGTGTGTGCATTTTCAATATTAATGGCAAAAGTAATACACTTAGTTTATTTAAAATGTATATTTTATATTTATATTGTATATATTAAGTCATACATATGTATGTAATATAAAGTATATATTATATGCATTGTATATATTTAATCAATAAAATTAGATGTGCATATTAGATTACACTCAGGTGGAAGTAATAGGTTGAAGTTAAACTGAATGGACAGTAGTTCTCTAGCTTTATGAGGGCATTAGGGTTACAGGTTTCTATTGTTCTAGAAGTGATCATTTGACTATGATGACCATGATTCTTGGGTTTACAAACCTGTTGCCTTTTTCAAAACATTAATTACTGCAGTCTAGGCAAGAGGAAGGAAGAAAATACCAGGGTCAGTTGAAATTGTTCGTTTTTCAGTCAGGAAACAGGTTTCTCTGGAACCTCTGGTCGTCATCTGATTACTTCTTGGCCAGAACTAGGATATATATATCTGCTCTCAGTTTCAAGAGTGTCTTGAAATGAGAGTATTTCAGCCTTAAATACATGCTAAATTTTCCTACCAAGGAATGGTGGACTTAACTAATCAAGGATAAGTTTGGAACTCTAAATTAAAATCAGGTATTGCCCCCAGAGGGAAACACTATCTACAATGGATATCTAATAGAAAAACGAATGCAGGTAAGTTCGAAGCAAAATATACACATGTTCTGGCCAATATTCTATAAAAATCAGGGAATCTGTGATATTTTAACATGCAAATTAAACATCAGTAATTTTCACATTTGTTCATCAGGCTGCTTATTTAAATAAACTCGACAGCCTTCAATGCTGGAGCATGAAGTAGGATGTCCCTGGTTCACATGACTAAGGGAATTATAACTCGGTATAACCTTCCTTGGATCAAGTTAATAATTCATGTGTGTCTGTAACAGAATCCCACTAAGGGCTTGTTGGGCATTTCTCTAATGACAAATGATGTCAAGTATCTTTGCAGAGGTCTTGTGACCATCTAAATCTCCTCTGTGGTAAGTCATCTATTTACATCTCTTGTCCATCTTCCCTACTTAATCATAGCCATTTTCTTAGAAATATGAAGCTGTTTCTGCTTTTCTGGATATCAGCTCTTTGCCTAGGACATGGGTAGCACATATCTATGTAGTGCAGTTGGCCTGTTAAAGCTTGCTTATACTCTTCTGAACAGAACATTGAATTTAATACCGTCTAACCCCCATCCTCTCTCTTTCCCCTTCCTTCTTCTTCTCCCCCACCCCTGTGTGTGTTGTTGGGAATTGAACCTGGGGCTTCCTGCACAACAGAGAAGTCCTCTACCACTGAACTAACATCTGCAGTTTTGTCTTCAGTTTCATTGCTAATGAATTGTGTATTTTCTGCATGAATCTTTCTATCTTCATGAGAATAATTCATAATGTAATGTTCTAGAAGATGGATTGGTTTTACCTTCATGTTTGTATGTAGGTAAAGCATTATAAAAACAAACAAACAAATAAACAAACAAGTAAACAAACCACTGCCCTCTCCAGGGACTGCAGGGAGAATGTCTCCTTTGCCACTGCTCTCTTTTTGAACTCTTGCTTCTGTCCTGCTGGTCTACCTGTCAGTCATTCACTAGTACCACTCTTCCTTAACTTCTGCGTTTTTTAACTCTGGTTTTAAAACCTAGTGTGCCTCTCTTTATTTATTCTTTCAGGTTAGAACCTAGA
Organism: Rattus norvegicus; assembly: GCF_021556685.1. Classification (NCBI taxonomy): domain Eukaryota; kingdom Metazoa; phylum Chordata; class Mammalia; order Rodentia; family Muridae; genus Rattus; species Rattus norvegicus. Next base: position 33,281,967 of record NC_141540.1, on the reverse strand, counting down.
GAGTCTCCCATTACCTCTCTGGAGAAATTAGAGCACATTTCCTTGTCCTATTCAAGTGCAACATTGATGAAAATATACCCATAATTGTTGCACATGTATGCTGCTTACCACAGGCTAAGATAGACTCTCTTTCCCCTCCACAAACAGCTCAGGGAGCCAAGTACGGAAGAACTGTGGTCTTCCTGCTCTCACATGTATTATGGTGGTTGAGTGTTTGATATCTACCTGCTTTCTGACCATCTCCATGTTACCCATCACTACTGTTTTGTGCTTCCACAGTGAACAGTTTTATGTCAGTTTACATACATGATTCCAACCTTAGTTACTTATTATTGCTTTTTTGTTTGCTCATTCTGGGTTTGTAGCCCCTAATGAGCAGCATCTTCATGAATCCTGTGAGTTCAAAATCTGTCTTATTTTCTTGAAAATGCCTCTGCTTTGCGTATGAATAGTAAGGTTGCCAAGTATAGATTTCTCCAGAGATTGTAACTTTTCTCGTCTTCTCATTACGTAGTTTCTTAGACACTCTAAGAGGTTTATTTTTTCGTTTTCTTCTTCTTTTTTAATGGCTTTCTGAACTTCTTTGTAGCCGATGAGCATCCTATTGATCCCATGACGCATTTGATTGTAATTGTTATTATTTCTGTTTATCTAACTACTTTCCCTTTTCTTTGAAAGAGTAAATTTTTACCAGCTATGCATACTTGGATTAAGTTTAGACATATGTCTCCCTTAGACTATAAAAAAAAATTTTGGTTTGAGTCTCATCTCCCTTATTATTTTATTTTGGAATTTGTATGTACATAAGGTTGAATATTTGGTTGCTCATATTTCTTGATGGATTGCTTGTGTTTCTTCATTTTTCTTTGCTGCATTATCTTCTGCCTCCCAGCCTTACCACCTAATTTAACAGCTTGCTCTCTCAAGATGGTGTCTCTTAGATTCCTTTCCAAGACAACCTTTCTTCTCACAGATCCAAGTCCTGGGCCTCTTTGCTCACTCTATTAAATATGTTTAGCTTTTAATGTTTTGAATATCTTTACTTATATATTAAATTTTATTAATATTCATTAATGGAACATGTCATGGAGCCCAGTGTGCTCTTTTAACACATCCACACCACATGCACTGGTACAATCCGGCTTTCTTTTATCTCCCTTTAATCTTGTCATCTTAGGCCAGTCTTTGCCAGTCACTATTTTCTTTTCTGCTTGTATTTTCAGTGGTTCTGTCAACAGGAGAGGGCATGTGGTTCTTGTTTTTCTGTCTCTGGCCTATTTCACTTAACATAATACCCTCCATGTGTATCTGTTCTGTTGCAAATGCAAGATTCTATTCTTTGTGGCTGAGTAATATTTTCCTAGTGAATTAATATCACATTTTAAAGTTCTTCCTCCATTGATGGGCACCTAAGTTGATTTCATTCCTTAACTATTACAAATAGTATCTTTAAAAAATGTTTCTATTTCTTTAATTATTGAGATACACACTATTTTATTCTGCTAATCTCCCAGACAGTATTTCATTTCCTGATGTTTTGTGCTTCCTGATCAGGTATTGGGTGCCTTTCTTGTGTCAGTGGCTAGGGGACTCCATTTTTTGCTTTCAAGCGTGTCTTTCTATTGCTTTCTTTGTTATATATGTATGTTTCATTTATTTTTTTAATGTCAGCTTCATTCACCATAGCTGATTTTCTCCCCCTTATTTCTGTTTTTTCTTCAGTAGCATCTAGTTTCTGTTCTTTGATTTAATTATTATCAGCAAAACAACTGAATGCTACATTGAAGATAGTCTATAAAAAAGAAATAATAATAATAAATAATTATGATAACAACAACAACAATAATAATAATAATAATAGCTCCCCATTATCCTATCATTAGTCAAAGGGGTTGTATTTGTCCTCTAATGTTCCCTAAATCTTTATTTGTGGAGCTCTTTAGTTAAAATCATGCTATTTATTTAATGTGTATACCAATCCAGGTTTATACTTTTTCTGTGTTTCAAAGTAATCTTCAAATCACATTGAGTGGCTCAGAATAGACTTTTGAATTGGCACCCTGTCATGCTTAGAGAGGTTCTTGTTTCTAGTTTTTCACTGTTATAAACATTTTTTCCCAAAACATTGTTGCAGCTCTTATGTTATATGATTAACATCTGGGGAAGGGGTTTAAACTAAAGCTTCTTGTGCAAGTTTTGCCAACTTGACCTTTGAAGGGACTCTCTTTCTAGCCTGGCAGCAGGAATACTTGGGCATAACAGTGGAAAGCACTTTTTTTAACATCGATGTGTACAAGAAAGTCTGTGCATCCTACAGGACTCAGAGCATTTGGTTAAATGATTTTGGCTGTTTAGACAGTTTCTGTTTTTACCTCTAATTGCAAGTCCTGATATTAGCAAACCATACATTGTAGGATCACGATCGTTATCATTATTATCATTATAGACTTGTTCATCTTAACCAGGAAGAAAACAATTGCTGTACAGGTAAAGGAACCTTTCCTAGTCTATAGTAGAAGCTAGCAGTATGTCTGAAGTAAGCTTGTTTTGCCTTTCCGGAAATACAAATATGGGAAATACCCATTTAGCTCCATCTATCCTCAGGACTGAGAGACTGGAAATCAAATAAAGCATAGGGTGTGTCCTCGTAGCCAGTTAAGGGAAACAGATACATCAATAATTGAAGAGTTTTCGGGGAATAATAATTATATGGAGTAGGGATATGGATGTTGGACAGCCATTTCAGCTCCACAGAGCAAGTGAATTTGGAAGGCAGCAAAACATAAAGAGAAGTTTTGTGAACTGAAACAAGACCATGATGAAACCAGATTGTCCTAGCATAAGTGAGGGCACCCAGATGTGGGACCAAAGGAGTTTCATATAACAAGGGAGTCACAGAGTGACAGGACACAAGGCAAGAGTCAGATGGTGCTTGTCCTGCCAAGCAGGGTAGACTTCATGCAACAGAAGATCTTAAAACATTTAAGAGGGAAACTTGCTTGGCAGGACTTTATGAGCCGATGTGGGGTAAGGCTGTGCAGAGATGAGAAGCATGTGACTCTGAGGCCTATTCATCTCTTCCCTGGACGGCTGCAGCCATCATATTTAAGACAGTAGACTTGTATCAGTAGAAGCAATGTGATACATACCGGATGATAGAAACTCTCATCAGTCATACGGAGATTAGGAGGTCATCTAGACACATCTGGAGGTCACAGCCATAGGTCATGCACATTCCCAGTGTGTAACACTTCTCATTTATTTCAGATAGAGTTTAATAAGAAGGTTGGGGATGTCAAATTTTATTCTGCAAGGGTTAGAAAAATCTTAAGTGGGGAGTCAAATGGACAGTAAAGTTTCCTGGATGGTAGAGCTCATCAATACACAGCAAGCGTTGGTGATAGTAATAACCGATGTTCATGGTCCACATGGTGCTTCACATTCTTGACAATAGTTAAGCCTTACTCCAGCCCCCTACCTCTGGGAGACAAAAGCATACAGAGTGTAATTCCTTACATAAGATCATGAATTCCAATATGAACAGAGATGTGTACCAACTCCAAGGCCTCCACTCAAAATGAACTCCACCATAATGCCTCCTTGTGAGGTTGGTGGATTGAACAACGTGATCATGGGGTTTTCCAAGTTCTGCTCTCAATAACTTGAGCCATCCATGTGAAATAAAAGGTCTCATCTCTTGCACCAGTTGCGTTTGAGAAAAGTGATATGAAGGGAAGAAATCAGTGGATCTCAGATGTCCTCTGAGTTTGCAATAGGATAATGAGTTCCTGAAGCCAAACTTAAAATAGCCCAAATACCTACTTTTCTCTTAAAAGGGATTTTCTCACTAAGTCAACTAATGGAAGAAAGCAAAATCAATTAGATGTGGTGATCCGGGCTTCTAGTCCAGGCGTTGGAGATGTTGAGGCAGCAGGATCGTGAGTTTGCAATCAACCTAAGCTACATGAAAAAAACTTTTAAAAATAAATTGGAAAGAGACAAAGTGAATCCAATCAAACCTAAGGTTCAATTGAATCTCTCATTTGAAGTCAAGCCACTACAACTAGAAAATGAAATATGACATGTATTAAATCCTAAACAGTGATGTATGTTTGAAAATACAATTTCTATCTTCTGTGATACATAATTGAAGATATACTAGGGAGAGAAAGTCTTCATTAAGCTTTTGTATACTATACTATATACTTTTGTATTTGATAAATAAAACCATAGACCTCATACTAAGTTAGATATTGTCTATGCATGGGTAATTAACTTCTACTCTCAGTCTTTTCTTCTTAGAAACATTAACCCCTTGGTTAAACAAACAAACAAATAAAACTTTCAATTGCTTCAATTTGACAGCCTGTCATTTGCACATAAACTAAGGTTTTTTTCTTTCCCTGAACCCCCAATCAATGACTACTAATTTTATTGAATAATGTCTTCTTGACTTATAATTCTTTAATAAGTTAAGATTTCTGTCTCCTAATAAATGTGGAGTAGTATTTTACAATTTGGGGTCCATTATTTTCTTTCTTTTTTCTTCCATTTTTATTAAATTGGGTATTTCTTATTTACATTTCAAATGTTATTCCCTTTCCCAGTTTCCTGTCCATCAGTCCCCAGCCCCTTCTCCTCCCCTTCTATATGGGTATTCCCCTCCCCCATCCACCCCCTGTTACCACCCCCCAACAATCTTCTACACTGGGGGTCCAACCTTGGCAGGACCAAGGGCTTCCCCTTCCACTGGTGCCCCAACAAGGCTATTCTCTGTTACATATGGAGTTGGAGCCAACCAACCATTCTTTTCTTAAAATCAGCTTTCTGGTTCCTGCCAGTGACTTCACTGTAACAAGCACTTTTACCATCTTCTCTGCTTGTTCTCTTTCTCTACCTCTAGTTGCCTCATTTGCTAATCATTCATACCAACGACGACTGAAACCTGTATTAAAAGGAAGATTCTCATCATTGCTAAGTTGGATCAGGAACGGTTTACAAACTAGAATTTTGAGTCATCCTATATGTTTGTTTGCGTGCAAAGGAAGTCAAGCCTTGGGCAAAATGTTACCTAAGCAACACATTCAAAAAGGGCTCTCTAGGGCCTCACTCATGTCTCACCTCTGTGGTGTTCCTCAAGGATTTCCAATTTGGTTCCCTCTACCCTAGTAGGCTTTAACTGTTTGTTAACTTGACAGAGGCTAGAGTCATCTGAGAAGAAAGCCTCAGTTGAGGAATTGCCAAGTCAGATTGGCCAGTGGGCCATGTCTATAGGGTATTGTCTTGATTGTTAATTGATGAAGAGGTCCCAGCCACTGTGGGCAGCACCATCCCTAGACAGGTGGTGTGTAAGAAGGCTAACCAAGCATGAGCTTGTGAGCTGCAAACTACTGTGCAGCATCCTTAATGGTTTCAGCTGCACTTCCTTGACTGGAAGTTCCCTAGTTGGAGGTCCTCCTGTGTGGCATAGCAAACAGTCTCACCTTCAGTTTCTTCCATATGTTTCTGTACTGACACCTCTTACCTATAAACCGTGACCTGTAAATTTAAGATGAAGTTAACACTCTCCTCTCCAGCTTGTTTTGGTCGAAGGATTTTGTTTCAATGGCAGCAAGGGAACCAGAGCATCTCCCTTTTAGAATGGAGTACAGTACAGTGGCTCCTTTCTCTTCCATGGATTCGTCTTACCCAGTTAAACATGAGCGGCGACAGCTTGCACCACATTTTAGCAGGAGCTTTAACATCCACAAGTGCTAGCTTTTGATAGTGGCCGTGCTGTCAGCTTGAACAAGTAAGTGATGAGGTGAATAGAGTCATTCAGTTAACTTGTCAAGGAAAAGTGATGCAAGCAAGAAGAGTCCTCATTTTTAGACATTGCTGACACTTGTTGGCTTGTTACTTCAACAGAACCCAGTCTGTCTTGACTAATATAACAACCTGTTTAATAGATGAAACTTATTTTTAAAGATTAAAAATCTCTCTCTCTCTCTCTCTCTCTCTCTCTGTGTGTGTGTGTGTCTGTGTGTCTGTGTGTGTGTGTGTGTGTGTGTGTGTGTGTGTGTGTGTGTGTGTGTGTGATGCATGCATTGCCATCAGAGGTCAGAAGAGGACACCATATTTGCTGAAGTGACAGATAGCTATCGGCCACCCAGAGTAGGTACTTGGAAACCGAATTGAAGTCTTCTGCCAGTGTAGCAGCATGAGCCTTTAACTGCTGAGCCATCTCTTCAGCCCTCAGATGAAAGTTTCATGATACCCTCTAAACACTAGTTGCAAATGATTGGATGACTTAAAACTTTAGGGGACTTTCAAGTGTTCACTCAAAGAGAACACACTTTGCTCCAATCCCTTCAGAACAGTTCAACTTATCACACACCGGTTTGGTGTGTATAAATCCACATCTGCTCTGAAGGATCTTTGATCACAGGCTTGAGGGCTCATTTGCTTTTAATCCTGGGCATGTGACACCATGCATAGCATTTCGTAGACACTTACCAGTGTTGTACAATGAATGGACAGGACCAGAAAAATGCCTGGCATATAACAAATGGTCAGTGAATGTTTGCTGTCGACTATGTTAATACATGTGGTTACACAGTGTGTTGCCGAGACGTCGCTCCTCAGTAGCACTTCAACCCCTGCTTCAGGTGCAAAGCATCAGTTCGATGGAGATTCCCAAGCTGTATCGTCTCTGCACCCAAACCTTAAAAACCTCCTTTGAAGAAGTACATCCAGAGCAGCTTTGCCTGGAAGGATGCTGTATTTGCATATAAACCGGTTTGGAGTAGATGCTGAGCTTGCATCTGACCACCTTTCCGCTGGGCATTATAATTAGGGGAAATTCCAGTGCTGATGCTTGGCTGCTGCTCAGCTATTGATTCAAAGTTTATTGCCTCACCAGGGATTGTGAAGGATTTTATTTGGTCTAAAAAGTGCTTAATGCATAGTATTCTGACGTCTTGAAATATTATCAACTCGGGCTTCGTGTGAGCTCTCCTTGGTCCAGTGGAGGACCTGTCAGTCCTTATTTGATTTGTTTCTCCTCAGAAACAATTCTGGGTATCCAGAAAACTTATATAAACACAAGGCTGTTACTGTCAGGCCCTGGTTTACCTAGTTCTTCATGCTCTTCCTAAATTCAAATGTTCTAAGGGGAGGGTGCCTTCCTGGATCCTGTCCCTTTGTCCAAGCAGCTTATCCGATGTCCCAGTGGACCTCCCCACATTTCTTCATCATTCTCCAGTGTATATGAAGAGCTTACTCTTGTGAATACAATTGCCTTCCATTTAATTTATTGAAAAGATAGGTGAGAAACAAACAGTTAGGGTATTTCTGGTGTCTATCAATGATCTGGACAGTTATAAACAGAAAAATGTTGCCATCCCACAGTCAAAACCTCTGACCCAGAATTGTTCCTATCTGAAAGAACTGCAGGAACAAAAAATGGAGAAGGGCCTGAGGAAAAGGAGTTCCAGCGACAGGCCCAAATTGGGATCCAGCTCAGGGGGAGGCCCCAAGGCCTGACACTATTACTGATGCTATGGTGTGCTTACAAACAGGGGCCTAGCATGGCTGCCCCTGAAAGACCCAAAAAGCAGCTGAAAGAGTCAGATGCAGATATTTACACCCAACCAATGGACAGAAGCTGCTGATCCCTGTTGTCGAATTAGGGAAAAGTTGGAAGAAGCTGAGGAGGAGGGCGGCCCTGTAGGAGGACCAGCATTCTCAACTAACCTGGAGCCCCAGGACCTCTCAGACACTGAGCCACCAACCAGACAGCATACACCAGTTGATATGAGGCCCCCAACACATATACAGCAGAGGACTGCTGGGTCTGGGTTCAGTCAAAGAAGATGCACCCAACCACTGAGAGACTTGGGGAGGTGGGGGTGGGATGGGGGTGGGTGGGGACATCCTCTTGAAGACCAGGGTTGGGGAGGGGTGAGGCGTGGAATATGGAACAGTTGGAGGGTATGCCAGGAGGGGGATAAAGTCTGGACTGTAAAAAATTGAAGAAGAAGAAGAAGAAGAAGAAGAAGAAGAAGAAGAAGAAGAAGAAGAAGAAGAAGAAGAAGAAGAAGAAGAAGAAGAGGAGGAGGAGGAGGAGGAGGAGGAGGAGGAGGAGGAGGAGGAGGAGGAGGAGGAGGAGGGAGAGGAGGGAGAGGAGGAAGAGGAGGGAGAGGAGGGAGAGGAGGGAGAGGAGGGAGAGGAGGGAGAGGAGGGAGAGGAAGAGGAGGAAGGAGGAGGAAGAGGAAGAAAGGCAAAGATTTCCATTTCAGCATGTGAAGTGCTTAAATATATATAAAATGAATTATAATTGTGGCACTGGGATGGTGATGTGTCATTAGGCGATACAAGAGAAGGAAGCTCTAGCTCACACAATGTTACTTAAACAGAGACCGATGCCTTAAAGAAGTGAGGGGGAAACTGTGAGCACATGGAGCTGAGATGGAAGGGTTCTCAGCAGAAGAAACAGAAAATTCTAATGCATGGAGCTTTCAAGACAAGGAAGGAGGCAGAGTTACACAGATTGGGTAGAATAACCCTGGAGTGGGTTCTTCATGCCACCTAGGGTTTTTTGGTCAAACAATTAAGTTTTTATCTTGATTAAAGTGGGAAACTCGTATGTTTCTTTCTTTTATTTTTTTAAGCAAAAGCATGTCTTTAAAAGTTCATGTTGAAGTAATAAGCATAGGCTGGCTTCAGCAGAGAAAGAGGCTTCAGCAGGGTAAGAGTCTGTTTGAATAATGCAGTCCTCAGGTGAAGGCACAGCCCTCAAGTACTAGCTCTTTTCCCTTTCCCAGGCCGCGTCAACGCCACATCTCCCAAGTGGACCTAAGACATTTGCTGTTGAGATGCAGGCATGCACCAAGTCCACATATACCTGGAGGAAGACTGTGTAATTAATTGCAGGAGAAGCTCAGTAGGAGGGTACCTGTCTAACATCCAGGAGACTCGAAGTTATGTCTACAACACAGAAAAAAAATTAAAGTATTTTCAAACAACTCTCATAGGAGTTCTTTGAGCTACTTTTCTATGGAGACGAGGTTTACTTAAAGATAGTAAAAGAAGTGGGCTAACTTAAAGTGTGTTGTATATATTATATTCTCATAGAAACTCTATGTGTAGGTTATTGAATACATGATAATTGTTGCAGGTGTGTAGAATGATAGCCAGTTGAGAGGAGGAACGTTTCACTCAGATTTCAATTACCTGCTCCTCTAGAAGACCTTGGTTTGGTCGCCATTACCTGGGCGATGGCTTACAGCCATTGGTAACTCCAGCCTTAGAAGATGGGATACCGTCATCTTCTGGCCTCCACTGGCACCAGGCATGTATGTGATGGTGCACATGAAAGTGTGCAGACAAATCAGCTGTCCATCTAAAACGGAATTTAAAAATTGCCAGGGAATATCAACAATAAAACAGCAAACTCGCTCTGTATTTTATTACTGCCACAAAATTCTTCATTAAATACATTCTTCAGAGGCTAGAGAGCTAGCTCCATTGTTAAGAGCTCTTACAGAGGACCTAAGTTTGATTTCCGGCACCCATGCTGGGCAGTTCACAGCCACCTCTAACTCCAGGAATCGGACCCTATCTTCTGACCTCTTTGGGTTCATGTACTTATGTTCACATAATCCCACACAGATACACAGTAGTGGACATATTTTTTAAGCTCTAAAATACCCTCTTTATTCTTTATATCCAGAATATATTAGTCTCATGGCCTTGCCCTTGGGATGTCACTGTTAGAAAATGTTGTGTTGCAGTTGAAAACCCTCAATTCAAAGAACTTGAGCAAAAGATATTCTAAAAGAATATGTAGGCAAGGTTTGATCCAGGGTCCTCAGTGTCTGCAGATGAGCAATGTGTTTCTCCAGTCTCTTTTCCTGACCTGACTTCCTTCATAGACTGCCTACTCATAGTTACAGGGTGATTGGTGGTGGCTCTGTCATTGTATTCTTCCTCCAGGTCTTTGCAGCAAGATTCCTACCATATGACTCCTAATGTCATATCATATGTTTATCCTTGAAAGAACTCTGGTGGCCTAGAACATGTGCTGCTGCAGTTGGGCAAGTCCTGGGTCACTTCCATTTGGGCTTAGGAATAAGTGAGACCATTTCACAAGAATTATTTGAAAGTAAAGTAGGAGGGGAGACCCGTGAGGGACATCAGATCACTGGTTGTTGAAAGGGTGGTGATATTCTATAAGCAAATATTTCCTGATTCTATCCAAAGCAGTTTCCCAGTTGGTAAAGCAGTCATAAAACAGAAAGCTTTCACCTTGACATTGACTACGACCATGGCTTCCTCTTCCTTCAGGCTTAGTGTCTCCTAGAGGTATCTTCTCGCCAGCCTCTCACACATCAATGCCTCCCAGAGATAAGCGCCAATTTGCCTCAGGGACTTTAGTTGGTCTTATAACATCATAGTATGTGTGGATGTGTAGTGTGGGTGGGTGTGTGGGCAGGAGCGTGTTCGAAAAAAAATACAAAATAATGCTTCACAAAAGCAATGCTTCGTAGTCCCGTTGAAGCTATATGAATCTCACTCTCAGAAGCAGATGGTGCTCTCAAATGGGGATGATCTGAGTACATTTGTAAGAAAGAGACCATTTGCAAAGGTGTGGGCAGTATCTAGGGAAACGTGAGGAATGGTATAGTTCCCGGGACTGGGATAAGCTCTGTTTATCTCCTCCAGTGAGTGGAATAGAGAGGAAGAGGAAGCATGGGCTGAGCTAGCAGACGTTGGTAGGGACACATGGCCAGTTCCAGATGATTCGACAGGGAAGGATGTGAGGATGTACTGGCCTGACATCTCTCTCCTCCAACATTCTTGCCTTTGCCTGTATTCCAACTGGCAGAATCCACAGGGCATGGAGCCCATTGACAGGGTCCATTCCTGCCAGCTCTTCAAAGGAGATGTGGACATTTTAGACAGTTTGCAGCCGATACTGTTTAAAAGAAACCAGACTTAAAACTCCAGACAATCCTGTGACTTCCACTGTAAAAGACTGCAAAATAATTATTTCCATTGATTTAGTTATTCTCATCCTATTCTACAGCCAATAAGGCTGTATTAGGAAGCATTGGCCATCTACCAAAAAGCCAAGTTAATATGGTAAGGATTCATTTGAACTTTCATTAATTCTTTATAGTATAGTCCTTGGATCATGACTGATTGTCACCTATATAGTTGCCGTAGTTTTTAAAAGAACTGCACCCTGAGTACTTTTCAACTTTTAAATACCATTACAGCATGATTTATTTTAATCCCTTAGCCTTCGGGTCACTTTTATCACCTAATGCTTTCATTTAAAATTTAATTAGTGCTTTAAGCCCCTTTTCTAAAATGCAGGACAATAAATAAACCTTTGTAGTACAGCTCAGTAATCTATAGTCCAGGAAATCAATATCAAGATTCTATACATAGCAACTGTTTTTTCTTTTCTAATCTGTTCCTCAAATTGCTTTAGACTTCTACATTTATGATGTATGGGATTCTGTAAGTTAAGAGTGTGTAGGCTCTGGGACAGTAGTGAAGCCTTTTCCTCCATAACAATACTTTGATAGGACGTGCACATACCTGGAGAGCAAGTGTATTAACCTCTGTCCTTAGTGCATCCTTTCTTTCTATCAAGTACCTGGAGATAATAAAAAGCCACATCTGAGAAGTGGCATATTTACTCCTGAGCCTCAGTATTTCCAGAACTGGACCCTGGGAATCCTTGTGCTAGGGCTCTTCCTGATAGTCCATCTCTATCTCTATTCATCATGTGGTGATTACTGATTTGTTTTTTTTTTAAATCACCTCAGGCCTTGATAAGCTGTTACTCAAAGAAAGAAAGTCATCTGTTATGCCCATGTTGTTGAAAAAGGACAGGGCGAGATGGGGCTGTTATTGCCCTTCTTTGAGAGTCGGTTTCTCCACACAGTGACATTTAGGGAAACTGGAGGCAATTAGCTGTCCCCAGAGCTGTGGCCTGATGTACTCTATTTGCCCTTTTGTTGTAGCATGAGACATCTGGTGCTCTGTAATATGTCTTTTACCAATTTTTCTCCTGAGCCCTGAGTGCCTGGGGATCAAGGGCTGTTACTCATTTATCATTTACACGGGGCATCTTTGTCCATTGAGGGTACTGAACTGGGTATCACAGACAGGATGAATTGGAAAGAACAGAAGTTTATTTCTTATAGCTTTGGAGGGCTGGAAATCCAAAATCAAGTTAATGGGAGTCGTTGGAGTGTGCTAAGGATCTGCTTCCTGGTTTGTACCTAGCCATCTTCTTTCAAAGCCCTCAAATAGTACCAGGAGTGAGCAAACTCGTTAAAGGCTCTTTTGTAAGAGTCTTAACTATCTATAGGAGTTCTGTCCCATCACACAATCACTTACAAAGGCACCACATTCTGATATCATAGCATTGGGAATGAAAGTTTGAACATAGGACTTCTAGGAGGTCATAACTCTCTAACAAAGGATTGGTTAGTGTATGGTATTCAACTGAATAAATGTTTAGCTGCAGACTTAGCCAACATGTCTTTACACCTATAAATAATCACCACTAACAACCCAAATATAAGTTATTCTTGCCTAATGGTACTATTTGCCTAGTCTTTGTAGGCAAATAGCCATTGCTTTAACTTTTTCACTTACTCCATTTGTTCATGGAACATTTTTTTATCTTTATTAACTTGAGTATTTCTTATTTAGATTTTGATTGTTATTCCCCTTCCCGGTTTCCCCCTAACCCCTCCCCCTCCCCTTCTCTATGGGTGTTCCCCTCCCCATCCTCCCACCATTACCGCCCTCCCCCCAACAATCACGTTCACTGGGGGTTCAGTCTTGGCTGGACCAAGGGCTTCCCCTTCCACTGGTGCTCTTACTAGGATATTCATTGCTGCCTATGAGGTCAGAGTCCAGGGTCAGTCCATGTATAGTCTTTAGGTAGTGGCTTAGTCCCTGGAAGCTCTGGTTGCTTGGCATTGTTGTACATATGGGGTCTCGAGCCCCTTCAAGCTCTTCCAGTCCTTTCTCTGATTCCTTCAACAGGGGTCCCGTTCTCAGTTCAGTGGATTGCTGCTGGCATTTGCCTATGTATTTGCTGTATTCTGGCTGTGTCTCTCAGGAGAGATCTACATCTGGTTCCTGTCTGCCTGCACTTCTTTGCTTCATCCATCTTATCTAGTTTGGTGGCTGTATGTGTATGGGCCACATGTGGGGCAGGCTCTGAATGGGTGTCATGGAACATTTATTAAGAATCTACTAAATGCTGTGCTCTAACGTAGGTTGGAGACTCCACCAAAAGATATTTCTGCCTTTCCATTGAGTCTATGTTTCCCTTCATTTAGGAGAAGGCACAAAAGCAAGATGATCACATGACATCGTTGTGGGATGCTATCACAGGATCTTGAAAAAGGAAACTAGTTATGGTATTTGAAAGTCTCAGACCTGCCCTCTGCAATCATGAGTTGTGACCTCTAAGTCGACTCTGTTTTCTGAAAATTCTTTGTAAACTAATGTGGTTTGGAACATGGTTTATGTGTCCAGGTTGCTGTCTGCATAGTGTTTTATAGTGCCAGGTTATTATGACAATGAACTGCAGGATTAACGGGCATCTTCAGCTGAGAAAATCATTAAACATAAATGTAAGTCCAATCTAGCAATTCTTTTAGCTTCAGTAAACTAATATATTTCAGCAAGAGCTTTCTTAATTTGTACATTCGTAAGAGCGAGCCCCAAGAATGACCTCATTTGCACTTTAATTTATATTCAAGGAGCTATAATTTGTTGAAAAATGGGACACACCAGCCATCTGAAAATTAGTTATGTAACGACTATAAGTCTTTGCAAGTAACTGTCACCTCATAATCCATATGTTTTCTTGAGATTCTATGGAATATAAATAATTCTGCCAAATCAATAGGGACTTTTCTTTCTCTGTGTGGACTTAATGCATACTTAATTGGAATCTAGTATGTGCACGTAAACAACAGCAAAACCCATGGATGCTCTTTGTCTGATCATTAGATAAAGTCATGCACAGCAATGTATCAGTAGAAGAGGTTCTTCTGATGTCCTGCACACTGTGAGTCCTAAGTCAGCATACAAAGAGTCTCCCTCTCCTTCTCTGGGGTCAGGCCCTGGACTATAGAAGGGTAACTGAATTATTAAACTTCAATATCCCCAGAGTTTATCACAGCAGACATTTCTCTATTCCTCTCCATGTTCCGAAGGGATGGAAATGCTGCCTCAATTCCAGGGACCCTGGGGTTCACTATGTTACTTATGGAGAGCCTGGGGTTTACTGTGTTACTGATGGAGAGACTGGGGTTCACTGTATTACTGATGAAGAGATTGGGGTTCACTGTGTTATGGATGGAAAGCCTGGAGTTTACTGTGTTACTGAGGGAGAGACTGGGGTTCACTCTATTAGTGGTGGAGAGACTGGGGTTTAGAGAACTAAGTTACAGTACTTGGTAGAATCTTGACATGAGTTTCTGACCTTAGACTCCAAGCATTTCAAGTACTTTATTAGTTTCAGGGCTGTTCTTGCTGTCTTGGATGAATCAACATAGATTCTTAAAGATTCTATGTCTTGTGAGCAGGTAAGTGGGAAATATTATAATTTGGATATCAACTTATATTTTTCTATACTGACTCTCAAATGGTATATGTTTTATAGCTAGATAATAAATCTGTCTTCAGCAGTCACAAAGCAAGAGTCCTAATAGATTTGGGGGCAGCCTGACTGAATTTGAGTACAACCTCTCTTGCCCACCAGCTATATGATACACAGTTGAGAGGATCTATACCACTTTTAAAAGATTTATTATTTTTATTTATTTGTCTGTCTGTGTGTCTATTTGTGTGTGTGTGTGTCTGTGTGTGTGTGTGTGTGTGTGTGTGTGCCATATGTGTGTGAGTTGTATGTGTGTGGGCCTACAAAGGCATAAGTGGCATCAGATCCCTTGGTGGTTTTAGACTTCCTGACGTGGGCTTCCAGGATCTGAACTCGGTTCTCCTGGAAAAACAGCAAATGCTCTTAACTGCTGACCCATCTCCTGAGCCCACCTACACCACTTTAACTGAACATCTAAGGAAATAGTGCTGACTCTGACTCGGTCGTGTCTCCTAAGGAAACACAGCCCAGTCAATCAATGGGATAGCGCATGCTTGCTGGCGTTGGGTTCCGCACAGTGAGACATGAGTCCGTTTAAAATTAGTTTTGCTTCTACTATGTGGTTTGCCATCAAGAGCCAACATCTCTCAGTGAGAACTCTAACACAGAGTAGGAAGTTTGGGCTGGTTTCTAAATAGATATCTGGGTGAATATCTGGTGGTGATACCAGAAAAGTTGCTTGTTCACCCCACCACTACCACCCCCAGCTAAATCAGACCTCCCAGTAACCTAAAACCAACAAGGGTGCTTGTTGCGCTGGTTCTGCCTGACGTGTCCTAAAGCGATCGGCGTGAACATAAGTTAGTGTGCTTGTCTTTTTGTAGGGCTGGCCCCGTCTCCCTAGAGAGTACTGTTCTTTGGCTGCTGGTTGCTTTGTTTTATTGTGTTTTATTTTTTAATGAGGGGAGCATCTGATTTTTTTTCTACTTTATTTGCTTTCATTAGAGAATGTGAATTCTTTAAATGAAGAGAGTCAACAATTGATAAATCTTAGGTTTTTACAGTCTCAGTGGCACAGACTTCGATTTGCCAGTCAATATTTATTTCTGAATCTTCAGACCTCGGCGAGGTCTTTATATGACTTGAGTTGATGCGTCTTAAGGGACTTATCCCTCGGGAGGAATCTTGGGGCACAAAGAAAGTAGGGTTTTCTACTTCTAAAGAGGTACATCTGTCTTGCACCCCTCTATCAGGATGTCAACCTCAGGCAAGTTTGTTAAACAGACAAACGAACTCCCAGCGGGATAAAGTAGGGGGAAGGCTGGCTTTGGATTAGTAAATGGAGTCGAACACCATAAATCTCGCTTTGTAAAAATGTCTAGTGCAGCTAACATTCCTGCCCGTGAAGCAGCCACTGGAACAGAGCCACATAAATACTGGATGCATTGTTATGTGGTCAATTTAACTGTTTGCTCTTCATGCCTCTCCTTTCCATAATTATCGTGTCCAGGGGGAAGGAGTGAGAGAGAACCCAGAGGCTCCTAGGGTAGTACCAGCTGCTCTAACAGAGAGGCTAACTCTCGAAGCCATGGGTTGCTGTGTCGTGAACATAAAGTCATAGCCCTACTCTAAACACTAGGAGATTATTTTGTAGTTTACCCTTATAACCGGTTGTACAAATCTTCTTGAGTGTGAGTAATTTTGTAGACACACATTGTATCACAGTGTCAAAAGGGTAGACGTGCCTACTAGAGTATGAGTCTAATTGTGTTCTGTCTGTGAGATAGGAATCCCTAGGGTATGAACTGTTGATTTGTGTTGCTGTTTGCTTTCAGGGCAGCACTAGGCACACCACAAAAACTTAGTGGTTTAATAGTTAGATGCTGATTTATTCTCAGGAGAAACACATAGAGACATGCTACCAAATGCAAGCAGAGGTATTTATTTATTTATTTATTTATTTATTTATTTATTTATTTATTTATTTATTTATTTATTTATTTGGTCTAACGCCTAAGCCCACACCAAGCAAGGGGCTGGCATTACTCAGCAACTGCCAACTCTTTCCATCTCTCCTTTTCTTCATCCATCTGCGGATAGTCACTGAATGCCCTCTGAGGTCCAACATTTGGGATGTATCGATGAAAACACAGTTCGGTGTCGTTAAAACAGAAGTCTGTATGTTGTTTCTGTACATTGAATCAGGGAGGGAGGAGAGCCTGCAAGAGTTTTGGAAGGAGCTGCAGAATGGTTGAGGGTCCTACAAGGACGGAGTTCCACAAGGGCAATGTTTGACCTCCATGTGTTTATGGAACTGTGAAATGGCTAACACATGCTGTGTGGTGGTTTCAAGGGACTTCCAGGGGTGGGTAACATAGAATGAACAAACTGGGAAGTTGGAGATGGCATTAGAGGTCATGACCTACTGAAAAGCACAAAACACCAATTACAGCAACAACAAAATGGGGTGAATGCTTTTGGAAGACGAAAATGATATTAAGTCCTATCTCAGTCGTGGAAGAAGCAGTGGTTCATGAGTGTTCTCTAGAGGAAGACGCTATTTAAAATGTGTGACTCATTCCATCTCCATAATAATTACTAAGATACGGACCCTGTCTTTACCCCTATTTGGCGGATAAAGGAACTCAAAGATTCTTGGTGCCCTCCGCAGGGTCCCAGAGCTAGTTAACCCAGAGTCTGCTCTTAACCACTAGCATTTATTTTAGTACCCAAAATATATCACAACATTGCAATTCTGAAGGTAATTGTAAAACAATGAAGTTCCATAGATTAGAACTTAATTTTCATTTCAAGTCAATTAAGAGTATCCTAGGTTCAACCCTTCTGAGTTGTTCAAAGACTTGTCTGTTCCTTCCTGAGACTTTGCTCTGTGAGGTGAACACGTTTAAAGTCGCTGCCAATGAGACTTACTGCCATCACCTGTGTGCAAACCTTCAGTGAAAGACAGGAATGCGTTTGGTACAGTTTCCATCTGGGATAAGAGCTTTGAGAGTGTTTAGCCTGTCTCATGCACAAAGGCAGTCTATATGGCCAAAAGCTCTGAAATCTCCTTCTTCACCCAGGCCCCTATGCATACATCTGTCAGGTGCACTCTTCAGTGAGGCACACACCCACACGTACGCCTGTCCAGTGTGCTCTTAGGTGGTGCACACACTTATGCATACATCTGTCTGGTCTACCCTTAGGCAGTGGGTGTTTGATAAGAGCTCACTTTCAGTAAATACTCCAAGCACTGTATTTCTTGTTGACTGTATTTCTCAATTTACTCTATGATGTGAAAGGAATTTTTAAATTAGCTTTCTACCATTTTGCCATATCAATTGGTGACAGGAAAGACGGAGGCTGGGTCTGATTTTAGCCTAGTGTTCATTCATCCGCTGACATGATATAGTTTTAGGACTCCCATTGAACCCTTCTGTGTCTCCCTGATCTCATCATGGAAAATGAGACTGTTAAATAGGTGAGCTGTGTGCGTTCTCCTGGCCTCAGCAGTTCATTATCCATGAAGTTCTAGAGTCAAACACACTTCCACCAAGCAGAAAAGCATTGTGGTCACTGCCATTTAACTGACTGTTTTCTTTGAAGACATTTGCTTCCGTTACGATAGGCTCCAAGATTGCCTCTTGTCTTTACAAAGCCTCTGATTCCAGTTTCATCGGTCCAGAAGTTAGTGAATGAAACTCGCTGTTTTATCTCTTTCCTGCCAGTTTGCTTAATCTTAAAGTGGTGCCAGTAATAACAACCTCTATTGCCTCGCTAAATAAAACCTAAGTCTATCATTGTCTGGATAGCCTTCTGGGCTCAGCACAAAATGGCGGATTCCCTATACCAGCAGTTTTTCTCCTTCTCTGAGCTTGTCTGGAGAACTCAAAGCCCCATGCCTCTACCTGCAGAATGCCATGTAGCCTTAATTAGACTACAAGTTCAACTTCCTTTCTTCCTTTCTTCAACTTCTGTTCAGCTAGCACCTGAGGTTCCTGGAATGCCTCCCCATGCTAATGCAGCATCTCAGTACCTTAAGCCTCAGCCAATGACCTTTGCCCATCTGGGATATTCCTACCTCCCCCCATACCACAAACTGTATAACCCTTGAATTGCCCCAAGTAAAGGTGATCTGATTCCCTGAAGCTTGTCCAGGTGTCATCATTATTGTATTTACTAACAGAGCTTCTGAAACCCACCCCACTCTCTGCCCCCAGCAGTCATCTTTGCCCTCATGAACAATATAATCCAATGATCCCAGGGAGGGTCACAACATCATAGTGTGGAACTTTTAGCATCCTGTCCTGTGCACGATAAAGAAAACATGATATGATAATATTCATAGAGGAACCAGCTCATATTCATTGCATATATTCTCTGAGCCAGGCATTAGTGAATTGCTAACACACCCTCCACACAGCCCCATGGGTTCTGTTAGGCCTTCCAGTGCTGTGACGAATAACTGAGAGACAGTGCCTAAAGTATAAAAGATTTATTTTGACTCATGATTTTAGAGACTTTAATTCATGGTCAACTGGCTTCCTTGCTTTGGACCCGAGGTCAGGCAGAACTTCATATTAGATCAGGCCAGCCTAGGTATAGAATAAGACTTTAAAAATATTCCAGAGTGGAGAGGACGTGATAGATCAGGGATGCTCATGCCTGGCCGAGAGATAATAGATAATGCCTTCATCCCTGGGCATCCTCTTTCTAGGCCTCTCCTCTATCCAGGCCTCCAGCAGATAGAATAGAGCAACTCACTGTTGGGGGTGATCATTTTTTGCATACTGTGTAAAGGTTGCCTTTGTGTTATTCTAATGTCAATTTCTCTACTGGCACAGAGTTGGGTACTGTTCGGACTTTGGTATTATTATTTTTGTGGATCATCACCTGCCTTAGTCCTTCATATACATGTACCTCCCTCACCTTCTGATTGGTTTTAAAAAAGAGCTGGTGGCCAATAGATGGGGAAGGGGAGGAAAGGTGGGACTTCTGGGCAGAGTTGGAACTGTGGGAAGAATCGAGTGCGTGGGATTTGCCAGATGACACAGAGGTGGAAGGAACAGGTGCCAGAGCCAAGTGAGAGGTATCAGGCCATGTGGCAGACATAAACAGGTTAATTTAAGTCAAATGAGCAAGCTAGGTGGTGGCTAGCTAAGCCCTTAGCTATGATAAATAATAGTAAGTCTCTGTGTCATTATGTAGGAGCTGGCTGGTCCAAGGCAGTCAGGCAATAACCCATATTCAGGAAAGGTCTTTTCTTAGTCTTCTTTAGAATGGCCCTCATGGACATTCCCTAGAGTACATTTTACTAATATAGTAGGTATCTATCAATCCAGTCATATTGACAGTGAGTGTGTTACTTTACTCTCACATTAGGTCAAGTCGCCTGTCCAAAGGTCCACAACACCTGGGCTAGGGCCAGAGTCTACAATTTAAATCTCTTTACATGTAAATCTCTTCCAAGACAGTGTCGCTGTATACTTTACTTCCTATTCTTGTGCCTCTCGCTACCTAAGTGGAATTGCTCTATTTTGAGGGCAGGTACTGTTAGCATCTCCATGTTCATAGATAAGGAGCTTGAAGCTCTTGGACACTGGTTGAAGGCACAGAGCAGAAGAGGACCTGAATTCAGGCAGTCTGACCCCAAGTCATGTCCTCAGCTCTGTGGCCTCCACCCACGTGAACTTCTCAGTCCAGTTGTTGCGATGCTACATCCCCAGCTCATTAGGGAGCCTGTGGTACACGGGAACTCCGCTTATATTCTTTCTTGTCTATACCTCTTGTGGCTTACATCTCGGCCCATGCCTGGACTGAACACACCCAGACAGCATGGTTCCACGTGAAGAGGTTTAATAAGAGAGGAAATGTAGAGGAGAGGAAAGGCGGCGGGCCATGGGCACGTGGGAAGGGGGAAGGGGGCAAGACCAGAGAAGAACAAAGAGTAAGAGGGGGTAAGAGAGAGAGGAGGGGGCAAGCACCCCCTTCTGTAGGCACAGCTGGCAGTTGCTAGGCAACTTGGGGCAGAGCATGCCTGGCTGTTCCCAGGTAGTTGTGGGGGTGGAGCTTAGACAGAATACCAACACCTGTACCAAAACAGGAAAAAAAAAAAAAAGACTCCTACCTAATGTTTGTCTTTGAGACCTAACCGTTTATAAAGCCTACTGTGGCAGATGATGCCACTGAATCTGGCTTTTGGTACTGCTTGTTGGAATATGTTGAAGTAAGTGCAATAGCACCATGCCTATTTTCGCTTTCCTCCCAGTTTTTGGGAGTCTTGGCCATGGCACCGCACATTTGCTGATGAGGTACTTACAAATGAGTTCATCAAACTTCCGGTGCTCACATGGCTATGATAGTAGCCCCCACTGAGGCTCACTGACACATCAAAATTTGACCTTAGGGACATGTTTTTCACGCTGTGTGATGATAATATAAAAACAGTTTTTAAAAAGCTAATACAGGATGAAAACGTGGATCTATGCTTCGCTTCGAGCTAGCTCAAATCCCTAGCTAAGTAAATAGAGGGTAATTTATAAATTAGTTTAGATAAATGTTTAAGAAAATGGAATATAACTTTTTTAAAAAATAGGACGTTTGAAATGAGCTTTAAAACACACTAGTTAATTGCCAGAAGGATTTTATTCATTATTAATTATATCAGAAATTTAATTATGTGAGTGTTGAGGTGAGTCAGGATCAATTTTATAACTCAAATCACATAAATCTGCAACATTATTAATTAAAAAGTTGATTTAAATGCTACATTTTAAATTTCATGTGATTTAATGTCCCTTTGTCCCTGTTTTTCAAGCATATGTCAAACCGAGTGTCCACAGAGTTGCATTAGGCAGCTAAAAATTGAATTGCAATGTTATGGATGAGCACGGAGCTATAATCAGTAAATAATTACTGGCTCGTACTCTGGAGTTGGTTTTGATAAATTCCCAGAAGCCTGAGAATTAACATTTATGTTTTGGTTAGTTAAGTAAATTAAAATAGATTAAGGACATTCAGGTGGAGCTGACTTCATCATCTCTCTCCTTTGAGGACCCCTCAGGAGGCTGACCACCTCAGCCTGGG
Organism: Rattus norvegicus; assembly: GCF_021556685.1. Classification (NCBI taxonomy): domain Eukaryota; kingdom Metazoa; phylum Chordata; class Mammalia; order Rodentia; family Muridae; genus Rattus; species Rattus norvegicus. Next base: position 33,260,258 of record NC_141540.1, on the reverse strand, counting down.
CTGGACAGGAGGTCATGCTGCCTAGGGAAGCCATTAAGAAGAAATGCAGACTTGCATTTGTCTTCTCGTTGCTACAGCAAAGACAGTCACACACTGAGCAGTTTACAGTGTCCACTGTAAAACGTCTTACTGTTCTGTGGCTGCAAGTGAGGCACAGATCTTGTTGCACTACAAAGACGTAGCAGAGTTCTATTCCTGCCTGAGGGAAGAATCTGTTGTCACCTTTGACAGCTTGTTGAGCTGTTTTGTTCTTTCCTTCCAGGCTCATTCTCCCCTATATGACCCCATCCAAAAAGGTGCTTTTACTATTAAGGATGTGTGACATTGCACTGCCCTCTCCTCTATACCTCAGGGTGATCTCCGCATCTCAAACACTTTAATCTCACCTGGAAAGTTTCCCTTGCTATGCAAGGTGACATTCATTATTCTCAGGGATAAAGACTATAGCATTCTAGAAGAGCAGCTGTTCTGTGTATGATGTGCTGTGACTACAATGTATTGGGTTGACCACACCTTCTGTCATGCCTGCCCTTTCATCTTAAGTCCTTTGTATTCTGATACACATTTCTGGCTATGTCTGCCTCAAACCTTTCTCTTCTCAGTTCTCAGTGTTTTTGATTCTGCCTTCACATACATTCTCATTTTGCCCCCTTCTTCTGCCAAGAGCAGTATTGTGGGCCAAACTACTTAGGGTCAAATGGGACAGTGCAACTTAGCCCAGGAGACACTCACAATCCTCGTAGCTCAGTTTCCTCCTCTGTAAATGAGGATAGAGAATGTGCATGTGGATTAATGCCTTGATTAAATGAGTGAACATATTTAATGCTCTTAGCTCAATGCCAGGCCTGGATAACACAGACTATTACTGCTATTACTGTGCTTGTTCTCCTGCCATTGGCCTCCAGATGCTATCTGTGATCTTGTTTCTCTTCTCAAGAAAGTCTGGCTTCTCTCAAAGCTTCAGCATTAATCTCTAGGCAAGGAACTCTAGCCAGACACATTTCTAAGCTTCGTGCCTCTATTTATGGCCATACTGGGTAAACACATTTTAATTACTTTATTTTACTTTCCTTGTTTATATTAGTTCTTTACGACTTCATACAATGTTTTTCCTTTGCCCATATTCAACCTCTTTCTCACAACTACTCCGAGGTATACCACCCTCTTTGCTGATGACCCAACTTTGTAACTTTGTCTTCTTCTTCCTCTTCCTCTTCTTCTTCTTAACTCATCAAATCTAATTTGTGATGTCCATATACTGAGTCTGTGGTCATCCTACTGAAGCATGATTGACACTGAAGAAATCTGATTCTGTTCCTCTAAGTAGCTATGAATTGTCAATAGCTCCTCAACTACTCACCCCTTTCCCCAACCCCAATACTGAAATTTTGTCTGGATTGATTGCTTAGGCTTCGTTCATGCTGTCAAACCACCGTAGGTCTATATGTGCAACTGTCCTGCTGTGTCTGGAAAACACTTCAATTGTAGTTATCTAACACCTCTTGCTCTTACACTATCTGAGTCTTGGGAGTGGAGGCTGTGCTATAGATATCCCATTTGTGCCCAAATACTCTGCACTCTCTTATTCTCCTCACCCTGATCACTATCTATGCCAAAAAAAGCTTCTTTGGTAAAGGTTGAGAGGTGCACTAATGTAAAGATATAATAATGTCATTAAGAGTTGGTTTAATACTGTGGCCACTTATCAGAATACTAGTAGTAGATTCTCCCCTAGGGCCTATGTCCAGTCTATGGCCCTACAATGTTGTGGAGTATGTGTTTCATCTTGTGGAATTTGCCTTGATGACAATGAGGAAGTGGTTGGTTACTGCCATGACATTCATGGCACAGTTGCACGCGTGGGCATGTTCTGCCTGGATGGTCATTCTTACAGCTTGTAAGGTTTACCTCTAGGTAACACTGGCAATTACTTTTATCCTTTAAAAGATTGCATAGTAACTTCCAGCACTATGAAAGCTAGCCAGTAGGGAAGAAGTTTCCAGGTTAGTATCCATTTGATTTCTCCATGTTCTACCACTCAAGTATGTGATGTCAAGAAGCTATTTTCTTTCTTTTGTTGTTGTTGTTGGATTTTTTTATTTACATTTCAAATGTTATACCCTTTCCCCCACCCAACCCCCCATCCCTTCCCACCTCCCCACCCTGACATTCCCCTACACTGGGGGCTTCTACAGCAGTAGGTGTCCATAAGATTACTCAAAGGGTCTTCAGCATTAGTTTTCTCCATGTAGTCTTTCCTCTACTGCATTCCCATCTTCATCCCTCTGCTGGTCCCATTATTCATCTTTACTTTTTTATACCCTTATGTTCTATCCTGCCTACCATTGCCCATCACTTATTTCCTGCCCTCTATAGGCATTTCAAGTAAAACAGCATATCTAAAGATCCCAAAGTAGCATCTATAAGTGAGAAAACAGGTGGCATTTGTCTTTCTGGGTCAGGGTTACCTCGCTCAGCATAATTGTTTGCCACCTATTCATTCATCTGTGAATTTCATAATTTTCATTTTCTTAATAACTAGATAATATTCTGTTGTTATATGCAGCACATTTTCATTATCCATTCATCATTTCATTATAATCCATTGATAGACATCTAGAACATTTCCATGTCTTGGCAATCATAAACAGAACAAGAAAGAAAATGGATGAGCAGGTATGACTATAGCAGGACTGGATGTATGCCCAAGAGTAGTGTAGCTAGATCATGTGGTGTGTCTATTTCTAGGTAATCAGTGTAGGTAAATTTTTTTTATTAACTTGAGTATTTCTTATATATATTTCGAGTGTTATTCCCTTTCCCGGTTTCCGGGCAAACATCCCCCTCCCCACTCCCCTTTCTTATCGGTGTTCCCCTCCCCATCCTCTCCCCATTGCTGCCCTCCCCCCAACAATCTAGTTCACTGGGGGTTCAGTCTTAGCAGGACCCAGGGCTTCCCCTTTCACTGGTGCTCTTACTAGGATATTCATTGCTAGTAGGTAAATTTTTTAATGTTTCATGAGAGCCATAGACTAGAATATCTGAAGCTGAATGTGTTTATTAAACTATTTCATCCCTCTTCTTGGTTTTATGATCACCCCTATAGTTTGGATCATGTTTCCTAAAATCCTGCGTGTTAAAAGCTTAGATTACCAGGACGGTGCTATTAGGAATTGATGGAGACTTGAAAATGTGGGGAATATGAAGGGGAATATGAAAACAGGGGGGAGGACTATTTGGGGAGAAAAACATGGATAGCAAGACAATGCTAGGAATCAAGAAAGTAGAGAGAAGAACAAATAGGAATAATAACAGAACATTATGAAAATACCATAGTGAAATCCATTGATTTGCATACTGTTTTAAAATAATTAAGAGAAGGGCTGGAGCCTACATTGAAGTCTCAAGGTCACTTAGAGTCTTAGGATACAACACTCCCTTTCTCCTTTTTCATACACCCTTAACTATCATAATTTCCAATTCATGAACATGATGTCCAGTGTAGCTTTCAGGTCCGTTTGTGAACTTGTTGTAAATGTAAAAACTCAACACAGAAGACCATTTGTTTAGATCTAAACAGCTGATGTTCCTAGTAACACACCTCCAATGTGTATGAACTGGATACTTCTTCCTTTTATTAATGAAGTCTGTTCCTCACTCTGGGGAATACTCATCCTGGCTTTCTGTGTCTACGACAACTGACCCAGCAGCCTGCTTGCAGCAGCAACCTTGCTAGAAATCTTCCCTTATGGTTTTCCTTCCAACCCTTTGAGTTCAGAGGTCAGAACACCACAGTCCTGAGACTAGATTTAGGCTACCCTTTGGTTTTACAAGTTACATATTAGAACCAATATACAGATTCAGCTATGTGTTACCCAAGGCTGCTTGAGGGCTACAGCCGCAGAGTGAAGAAATGGGAATTAAAGAGAGCACGTTAACCACCAAATATTTATTCTTGGCCATTACAAAGATATGCCAGCTCTTCTCTCTACTGGAGACTGTGCAGTCTCCCTATGCTCTGCCTTACACACAGGACAGTGCCCTGTGACTGGAGTTACTCCTGACAACCCTCTTCCTTTCCACACAGATTCTGTCTTTACAATGCTTGCCCTGGGGCCTAGCAGACCATAGGCTCAGCAATTATCGGTATAAATAGATTCCTCTGTACAATAAAGTCCTTTTTACTAAATGTTATCCATTTTCTCAAATGACTAACATCTTCTAAAGCACTGATCCCTTTAGGAGGTTAATGCTTATCATTTGATGTTCCCGGGAGGAAACTGTTTTGTCTTTCATTTCTAGAAAGCTTTTATTGACTGCTAAGATAAGCTGTAAAGTTGAGTTCAAGGATCTTAAGGAGTAGTGTCTTTATGCTCATGTGGTGAAGTCCTTTAATAAGTCGTTGCCACTGGAATTGAGGAGCTCAGTACACCTCTTATTAAAAAGCATAGATTTCACCATGTGAAGCAACTGCCTCATTCCTGTTTAGTTATTTTTCTTAACTGCTTGAGGTTTGATAATATTTGCTTATACTCTTATGAAACATGCTCAATGGCTACATCTATTTTAGGAAAATAGAGATGCTCCACTTGCTTCTTAAGGAAAATCCAAGTGACCTTACAGTTCCCTTTTTATCAGCCCAGGAAGTACTGTTGTCTCCTTTCATGTCATATTCAATGCCCATGCTCTTCGCCACTTCAGTGGTTGGGTGCACGCATGTGCAGGGGGCAGGGCATAGCCTCTGTCAGACAGTGAGCTGTCTCAGTGCATAGATTCTGTTTCTTGAAGCCTGGACGTTAATGCTTGCCACGAAGAAATCTCTTAACATGTGTTTACTCCATCAGTAAGTGAACAATTGAAGAACACACACAAACACACACACACACACACACAATATCCTCAAAGTATTATATACATAGAACTTTCTAGTCCACATTCATAAATATCGTCCATACCAAACTTCCATTAGAACTTTAGCAATCTTCAGTAGTTACAAATTAATGTCCATATGAGAAAGGCAGTCAACGAGGATGCAACAAATAAATAAATAGAAGGTTGAAAGAATGAATACATTTCCTCTCTTAAGTGTTTACTTTTTACCATATGTTTGCTACATAGCATTAAACATGTAAGTGTACTCTAACATGTTTACCTATTAAGTGGTATAATTATGGATAACTCCATTATAACCAGAGTGGTCATGACAGTTATAATGTCTGCATATATGGTTCCAATCCATCATATTTTGGAGAGAGCTGCATTATCCGCCATCCACAGAACACAGGAAAATTTCTGTAACGTCCATGAGGTTGCAAGAAACCTCTATCTCTTCTTGATGCAGCCCCAAGTGTGAATGTAAAGATGGGATGAATTGGCTCCCATAGAGCAAGACAAAGTGAGAAACCCAGAGCCCTGGGAGCAGTGAATGAAACATTAACAAACGAACAGGATAAAATCGTAAGATCCCACGCATTTGAGAACATCCTAAGAGGAGTTTTCAGTGACTGCTTGGGGTTTGCACGTCGAACCTTTTGAGACAAAACCAAAAGGTGTAGGTGTCTAACCCCCTCATAGTCAGAAGGTTCAATCAGGTGACAAAATTCTTAACAAACATAACATTTTAATAAAGATTTCTTATGTTGCAAAGGGGTTGCTGAGTTAAAGAAAGTAAGAGGAGATGAAGCAGCACTGATTAGGGGCTTCTGTGAAGTATAACCAGCCCCCCTCGGAGTCATGGGGTCTACATCTATAGTTTTATCCAACACGGGTCAAAATATTTCTTAAGAAAATGGGATCCATCCCATGGTTGGGCACTAGTTTCTGACACTATTACTGAGGCTTTGTTGTGCTTTCAGGAGGAGCCTAGCATGGCTGTCCTCTGAGAGGCTCTACCAGCATCTGGCTGAGACAGATGGAGATACTTACAGCTGAGCATTGGAGTAAGGTTAGGAACCCCTAAAGAAGAGTTAGGGAAATGGTTGAATAAGCTGAAGGGAATCACAACCTCATAGGAAGACCAACAGTGCCTGTACCCTGGGAGCTCCCAGAGACTGAGTCACCAACCAAAGAGAATACACAGGCTGGTCTGAGGCCCTCAGCACATATGTAGCAGAGGACTGCCTTGTCTGACCTCAGTGGGAGAGGATGCACCTGATCTTGTAGAGACTTGATGCCCCAGGAAGAGGGAATTATGGAGGAGCGCCCTCTTAAAGGTTAAGGGGGAAGAGGGCAACATTTGGTGTGTAAATAAATAAATAAATAAATAAATAAATAAATAAATAAATAAATAATGTTTAAATAACATTTAAATAATATATATTAAAATTTAATAACTTATGAGTTAAAAGAAAAGAAAATGATACTTTTGACAGAGTATATACAGATATGCACTTGTCATTGCAGTCTAAAGTATAATAACTATATCATATGAGGTATTATAAATGACCTAAAGATTTAAAGCACACAGGAGGATGTATGTTGGGTAGCATGACACTTTCTATCAAGGCCTGGAATGTCAGCAAATTTGGAGTCCTGGAGGTGGCAGAGTGGGAAGGAGTTGTGGAGCCACTCCCCTGTGTATTCACAAAGGATCTGTTTGTGCCTAAAGGGGTGGCTGAATATTAGTGCGCAGGGAAAGCAGGGGTGACAGAAAAGAAGCCATGATCAGGAGTTCTAAGAAGTGATGGGGCAGGCAGAGCAGAATGTGGACAATGGAATGGAGGAGGGTAGAGACCAGCCAAGAACAGGCTCAGGAACCATCACCAATCTCTTGCTTTACAAATGAGAAAAAGACATGGACAAACAAATACCTGAGAGATACAAAAGATGCTTTGACTTTAACATTGTATAGGTCTATGTCCTTATCAATCACTGTCTAAAACAGTTACCCCTGACTGAATAGATGGATAGAAAAATGAAAGAATTTGTTCATTTGTCTTTCTTATGTGCGTATTTTTTTATTAACAAGTCTGTTCTACAGCATTCCAATATATAGATATACCATAATGTATTTAACTATTTACTTATTAACAGATCTGTATCAAGTTTCCAATATCACCATGATTAGAATAATGAATATAGCTTTATTATCCCAATGCTATAAACACTTATTAATGGAACATATTTATCATAAATCTTAGTATGCCTGGTAATATTTTTGAGATAAGATAATGTATCTTAGAAGGGATAGAACTCTGTTTTCAAATAGCAAGAAATAACACTTAGTGTTAACTTGAAATTAATTAACATTTGTAGATAGTAACATTCCTATTTGGCATGAAATTCTTGCATTTTTTTATTGAATTGTCTAATTGCCAATGGTGAAGTGACAGTATCTGGGAGTCCCTTGTGTCTCCTCACCAACAGTTAGCAATGTTTAAAAAAAATGAACTGGTTTTTAGGGAAGTTTTGGGTTCTCAGCAAGATTGAGTGAATGTTGTGTAGGGTTTGTCACACTGATGAACCTACGTGGGAACTTCATTAATTCAAGCCCATACTCTATGTAAGTCTCACTCTCAGTACTACACACCCTACAGATTTGTATGATAATCTGTGTCCGCAGATTGGTATTGTACAGAGGAGACTTACTGTCCGATTATCTCCTTGTGTTCTGCCCATTTGTCTCTCTTTCCACCCCAGGCAGCTGCTCATCTGTTTACCATGTAAATAATTTTCACTTTCCAAGATATCATTAGGGCTAAAACGATATAACATTGTACTTCTTTTCATGGGTTGATAGTTGATATTTTTTAAGCATTGAATAATATTGCATTGTCTGGATGTACTGTAGGTTTTTGTATCCACTTTCCAACTGAAGACCACCTTGGTTCCTTCTAAGATTTACAACTCTGAGTCAAGCTGCTGTAAACTCACCCTCATTTCTGGGTTTTTGTGTGTACACTTTTTCAACTATTTGATTAAATACAGAGAAGTATGATTGCTGGGCCATATGGTAAGATTATGTTTAGTTTTGTGAGAACCTGATACAGTGTCTTTCAAAGTGACTATAACATGTATTCCTACGAGCAATGAATGGCAGTTCCTGTTGATCCATATCTTGACAGCAAGAATTTTCTTCGTTTTAATGACCAAATCTTCTCTCTCTCTCTCTCTCTCTCTCTCTCTCTCTCTCTCTCTCTCTCTCACACACACACACACACACACACACACACATTTAATTTTCAAATCCTTCTTCTGTTGATGGCCATTTGGATTGAGTCCATATGTTGACTAAAGTAAAAAACGACACAGTAGACATGGCGGTTCTCCTATAAACTGATTTGGATTTTTAGACTATATATGGAATCATTTTAAAAGAGTTTAAAAAACTCTTTGGGTGTGTATATGTATATTTATATACATACATAATCATGTATGTACATATATAATCATATGTATATTTTGGAACCTATAACATGTGTCTCAATTACCCTTCTAGGGATCATACAAACCAATCATCCTCAAAAACAGCCAAACGGGTACAGAATATGAGAGGACTTGTAGGCATTAGTTACTATGTTCTTCGCATGCAATGCCCTCCTCCCACTCCTGTCGAGAGGAGCCTACCTTTAAGTTAGTAGCCTTGTATCCCTCTAAGACGAGTGACCTGTAATCAAGATACTTTAGAGAGAGAAGGACTATCCCTACTGACCACCTCAGAGGAGGTCAGTTCTTCACGGCGAGGAAGTAAGATAGAGCAGCTGTACACATGGCAGCAGGAATGTGAGGTACCAGCTCACTCATCAGGTAACAGACAGGAAACTGAGTACAGGCCAGAACCAAGGACAGAATCTTCCAGAAACTAGCTCTTGTCAGCCATGCCTCACCTGCCCTGGGCTCCGTAGTCTTTAAATCGGCACCAGAAATGGAGAACCAGGCATTCAGAGCACAAGCCAGTTCATAACATTCTGTGATCAAATCATCACATTAGTGTTGGCTGTGAATCACACATTCTGATAAGCATTAAATAAGACTCAGACGAGCACTGAATTCAGAGGAGGGAGAGGTAGATAATCATATGGTAGATAAATACACTTTAATATGACTTTATATGTACCATGTGATAACAGGACACAAGGAAGGGATGTATGTTTTTCGGATAGTAAAGGATGACTGGCAGAAAAGGGGGTGGGGCAATGAGATTTTATTTTTATTTTCAGAATTGGGAGTATGCTGATTTAGAGCGTATAAGATATGCTTCTGGGGTACACTTTAGGTAAGAAGAGGTATGCTTATTTTTAAGTTACCATTCATGAGTAAACTAAAGCCACAGTGTTCTGTTTCTCTCTTTGTGGGCTCTTTTGAGAGCCATATTTAGCCAGTCTGTGTGTCACCCACCCCATACCTCAGTGGTTGGCACCCAGAAAATTTTGGTTTTTAGTTTTGCAAGGGACCACACAGACCTGTCATTGCTTGGTTGAGCTTTGCTAGAATCTGCAGTCAAGCCTGGTGTATTCTGTGTTTCATCTTAGGACCAAAGACTGCCTAATGAATGTGTTTTATATAGTGATAACAGAAGCATTGGGGCCAAGGCCAAACCAAAGAAGTGTATTTTATATCTCAGCTTTTACCACATCCTCAACTACCTTCCTGGACAAAGCAAGTCAGAATGGCCAAGTCCCACACCAAGGAGGACTATACGCTTTTTCTCTTTACCAGGAAGTACTGATAAGTGACAATATGTCCGAGTGAAGTCAGGGACAATAATCCAATCTGCCAACACATTTTCCTGAAATGAAATCCTTCTGGTAGAACTCTGTGGTCAAACCATAACAACATTAGTGTCGACTGTGAATCACACATTCTGATCAGCATTAAATAAGACACAGCCAAGCACTGAGTTCAGAGGAGAGAGAGAGAGAGAGAGAGAGAGAGAGAGAGAGAGAGAATGAAGACGCTTTCCATCTATCCTTGTCATCAGGAGGAAGGTATAAAAGAGATTTTAAAGGTAGATTTGAAAGAGAAAACACCAGTAACCCATCTTCGGCGCTTTATTTAAATCCTGGGAATGCAGGTTCAGTATCCAGCAAGACTCTAATCCAGCCTCATTCTATAGCTTCCTCCTGCTGGCATCCAGCCAAATGTTAAATCCGACTATATTGCATATCCAGCCCTTAGAATTTTGGTCTAAGATGGATGAAGCAAAGAAGTGCAGACCGACAGGAACCGGATGTAGATCGCTCCTGAGAGACACAGCCAGAATACAGCAAACACAGAGGCGTATGCCAGCAGCAAACCACTGAATTGAGAATAGGACCCCCGTTGAAGGAATCAGAGGAAGAACTGGAAGAGCTTGAAGGGGCTCGAGACCCCATATGTACAACAATGCCAAGCAACCAGAGCTTCCAGGGACTAAGCCACTACCTAAAGACTATACATGGACTGACCCTGGACTCTGACCTCATAGGTAGCAATGAATATCCTAGTAAGAGCACCAGTGGAAGGGGAAGCCCTGGGTCCTGCTAAGACTGAACCCCCAGTGAACGTGATTGTTGGGGGGAGGGTGGTAATGGGGGGAGGATGGGGAGGGGAACACCCATAAAGAAGGGGAGGGGGAGGGGGATGTTTGCCCGGAAACTGGGAAAGGGAATAACACTCGAAATGTATATAAGAAATACTCAAGTTAATAAAAAAAAAAGATTCAATAAAAGTTTGGCTGCAGCAAGAAAAAAAAATAAGAAAAAAAATAAGAAAAAAAAAAAAGAAAAAACTGAAGGGGCTGGCAACCCCATAGGAAAAACAATAGGGTCAAATAATCTGGACCCTGGGAGCTCCCAAAGACTAAGCCACCAACCAAAGAGCCTACACGGGCTGATCTGTGGCCCTTGGCACATATGTAACAGATATGTCTGGACTCAGTGTGGGAGGATGTGCCTAATCCTGTAAAGACTTGATTCCCCAGGGAAGAGGCATGCAGGGAGCAGTGTAAGGTTGGGGAATGGGTGGATAAGGGGGTGGGTGGGATAGGTGGAAGTGCATCCTACAAGACACAAAGGGGAGGGGGTGAAGGATTCTTGGAGCAGGGACTGGCAAGGAAGAAACATTTGGAATGTAAATAAATAAAGCAATTTTAAAAAATGAAAAATGTAATGAAAAAGTAGAAAAAAAAAAAAGAATTTTGGTCTCTTTCCAAAGCACTTGAATGCCACATTCATGTATCATTAGACACACAACCCGTTCACAAAATTACAAATGACTACATCTTGGCAAGAAGTTCCTCCTGGTTTTGATATGTTGGTCCTGCCAGATTTGTGTAGCACACTGATGCTGATCTGTCAAAAGAAAAATCCTGGAACACAGGGAGAAAAGGAAGAAAACATGAGGAGGCATGGCCAAGAACCTGTTGTGCTAGAGGATCACATGGCTGCAGCTAATCCTCCCACCCAGGAAACACCCACTTTTCTGGTCTCTAGGGGAACCTAGTGTTTCTGTCACAGACCTTCCCTAGAACACACCCATTTTAGTTAACCACCAATTCTGATTGGAACTTTTTGGAACATGTTTGCCCTAGGTCCACCTAAGGTCACTTCATTGAGGTCATTTCACTAATTCTGACCCCTTTCATGGGCACAGGCCTAAGCTAACTCACACAAGCTGTTCTCTTTTCTGAGTATATTTCTCTGTGGTTGACCTTTTCCTCCCAAACATCACAGGAGGGTCTCAGCCTACTGTTTAAATCTTTGGTAAAGTATTCTTTGAGCCATATAAGAAAGGGTGTTACAAAAGCTCCCTGAAATTTATAAAAGTTAACCCAGGCCTAAGGGGAAACAAAAATATTTTCACGTCCCTTTGATCATTGTTTGGGAACTGCTGGACTTATTTTCTGCTTTGTAGTTAAGAAGAAACCTAAAAATAAATGGCCCTACTTTGCAGATTGTTATCTTTTTAATTGGGATTAAGCAAATCCTGTGTTTGCTCTCGGGTAGTGACATTCAAAACAGAATCCTTCTCTGTCTTAAACAGTAATTTACCTAGGAAAGGACAAGGAGGGTGATGCGACACATGGTTGCTACTGCTGCAAGTTGTAAAGCATTGACAGAACTACAGATGCTCCTATGACACACAGCTTTTCTGAATCACCAGAGTAACATTTAGAGGAAAGCAAATCATTCTCTCAGACATCCTCCCACCTGAAGCATAGCCAGGAAGAGGGGCCAGGAGGAGCCATCACTTAAGAATTTGACTTTGTGGAGGGGAAAAAACCATACAGTTTAGTCTTTTTTCTTTTAAGCAGTGAAAGAGTGGGGAGCTCAAAGGAAATCTGAGCCCTCACCCCTTTAAACAAATGTACAAAAATACTTACTGTGTATCTGTAGTTTGCATGGGGGTTCTCAGTAATTGAATAGATATCATTTATCAAAGTTAAATCAAGATCAGAGGGACAACTTAATAATGTATAACTCCTGTGGAAATAGAAGCAGTTATTAAAAGTCTCCCAGCCGAGAAAAACTCAGGGCTAGTTTTAGAGCAGAATTCTACCATACTTGCAAAAGGAACTAATGCCAATACTCCTCAAATTGTCCCATAAAATAGAAACAGAAGAATTAATTGCAAATTAATTTTGTGAGGCTATAATCAGCCTGACACCCAAAACTATACAAAGATTCAACAAAGAGCAAGAATTAGCAACCCACTACCCTTATAAACATTGAAGCAACAATACTCAATAAAATACCCATCAATTCATTCTAAGAACACATGGAAAAGATCATCCACCACGATCAAGTCCTTCATCCCAGAGACGCAGAATGTAATCCATAATAGAAACAAACTAAAAGAAAAATGAAAGTGTTAAAAGTCAACAACAACAACAAAAAGAAAAACAAAAACTTTAACAAACATCCCTTTATGATAACTCTTGGAGAGATTAGGGATACAAGGGGCATTCCTAACCATAATAAAGGCAATTATGGTTAGCCTACAGTCAGCATCAAATTAAATGGAAAGAAACTCAAAGCAATTCAGTAACAAGACTGTCCACTCTCTCTTCCTGTCTGTTTAGTATAGTTCTTGAAGTTCTAGCTGGGGCAATAAGACAACTGAAAGAGATCAAGGGGATACAAATTGGAAAGGAAGAAGTCAAACGTATCATTGTGTTCAGATGCTATGATAATATACATAAGAGACCCCAAAAATTCTACCAGAGAACTAATACAGCTGACAAACACTTTCAGTAATATGGCTGGGTACAAGACTAACTCAAAAATATCAGTAGCCCTTTTATATACAGATCAAAGATGAAATGGAAGCTAGAAGTTCAGCAGCCAGAACAAAGCAGGGGCCTATGGTATCCATACACACAGAGGTACAGAGACATCGGGTACATCAGGTCAACTGGGTACCTCAAACATTCCCAAGGATACAGGGAGATGAGAAGCCCAAAGGCAGACCATGGCACATGACCAGTATGGTAGGCTAGTAAGCACATGCTTGAATCAACATTCCGGGATTTGTAACTATTCTTTGGAAAGAATTTGCACATGTAATTATGGTACAGGTTTTAAGGTGGTTGATTATGAGAATTGTCTAAGCATCATCACAATTGTCTTCTAGGAGGTAAACTAGACAACCATAAAGGCTATGTGGCCAGAGAGATAAGAGATGGTGATATATCGCCATGGGGCCAGGATCACTGTAGTACAAGAAGCTGAAGGAAACAGAGAATCTATTCTCCTCCAAAGCTTCGAGAACTAAGATGCTCCTGTCAACACCTTGATCTCAGACTTAAGGCTTCTAGAACTGTGAGACATTAAGAAGCTATTACTTTAGACTCCTCGTATTGTGGTGATTGCACAGCATTTTAAAAACTGAGTACTTCTAACTTTAGGAATAGAATAGAGAATGAGGATTTAAAAGTAAGGGGTAGGGGGCTGGGGATTTAGCTCAGTGGTAGAGCGCTTACCTAGGAAGCGCAAGGCCCTGGGTTCGGTCCCCAGCTCCGAAAAAAAGAACCAAAAAAAAAAAAAAAGTAAGGGGTAGCAAAAGAAAAAATTTAAATGTCATAGAAGTCAAAGCAAGAATTTAAAAACAGATGAGCAAAGGCAAGATGCTGGAGCAGAGAAAACAAAACTAAGGTTGGGTAGAAGCCATTGATAAGACAAATGGAGACAGCTAGCAAAAACTAAGAATCTATGGTGTGTCTGATACTACCAGAGCATTTTCTAGGCATTGACTCAATCTCGTAGCAACCCTATGTTCAATCCTACTCCTTGGCTGAGAAAAATAAATATAAACAAGCAAAAACAAGGACCAAAACAGAGATGTCAAATCACTTGCCCTAGGTAAGTATGACTAGGATTTGAGGCCAGAAATTCTGATTCAAGCACCTATATTTTAACTCCTGTTGTATTTCCCTTCAATTCAACTCTAAGATGTTTCTAGAAGTTTTGGCTTATCCTTTATCAAGCTAACTGATAGCTCTGAGGTAGAAGAAGTATTTTTGTAAGAACAGTTTGTAAAGGAAGGAAGAGAGAATAGAAAAGCTACATAGCTTTGACCTTATCTTCCCATCTAATAGAAAAAGGAAGGATTCTGTTGAAGCTGAGGTAGACAGCCAAGTTGTAGGCCGTGTAGGAAGGATTATGATGGTATAATGAAACAGAGAGTGCTTAGTCAGAAATTAGTCATTCCATTGATTAGCTCTTGATGCTTTTTGTCATCTGTGACCAAGGAATGATTTCATCATGTAGAAAGCAACATACAGAGGAGAATAGGATGTTTCATCTGTTATATGGAAAGTATTTTGATCATAGCCAAGGAAAGAATCAAACAAGTGAAAAAAATGTTTCTTGATAGTGGAGGTGTTGGAGAAATGAGCTGTTGGTGGTCAAGAAGATGAACCAGAGCTTAAGAGTGTTGTATGATAAAGGACTCATTGAAATATTAAAGACTAGAATGCTAACTGGCATAATGAGAGGAATTGAAAGGCTTCAAGGAAAAGGGACAGGACCAGTTGGTTCTCACCATGAAGGTGTTTGATTGTAGTCAACAACCAGGAGGCCATTTTAGTATGATGGTGGCATGGGTCCTGGGAAGCAAAATCAGCACAGGACTCTACAAGACCACAACTCAAAGGGGAATCAGAATTTTATGTTTTGTTTTGTTTTGTTTGTTTGTTGTTTTTTGATTTTTATGGTCTTTACCAAATAAACCTCAAGTTCTCAGGACCACTGCATACTTAAAACAATCTTTTTATTGGTGTTCAGTTTGTCCTTTTACATGGCACAATTGAAAAGAACAGAACCACACTCTGTGTGACCTTGGACAAGTAACTTCTACAGCCTCAGGTTTCCTATCTAAAAATATGGATTCCTGTGTATGTGTGTGTTTAGCGATATGGGGAGTGGATGTGTGTGTGTGTGTGTGTGTGTGTGTGTGTGTGTGTGTGTGTGTGTGTGTGTGTGTGTGTGTATGTGGGTATGTGGGTATGTGTGTATGTATGCATGTGTTTGTGCCTTTCTGTGTGTATGTGTATTTGCATATGTGTGTATGTAGGTGTGTGTGTCTGTGTGTATATGTGTGTGTGTATGTATGTGTGTGTTTTACATTTGTGGTGAAACATTAAAGGGCTGATAATATCTAGAAGCATGCCTGATATTTAGTTGTTAGTCCATAAAGTAATTAAGAACCAATTAGATGATGTAATTTATTAGGTGACCATTCATCTCTAAAGATATGACGTCATGATCTTTTACACTCATCAGCCTGTACAAATGTTAGCAGCACATTTGTTCTTCTTGAACTAGCTGTTTACTTGGATCTCTTTTGCATCCACTGGCCCTTATACAAGGAGAGATTCCATGCGCCAACCCCTTCTTCTGTACCTCTGAGGACTCCTAATTTGGAGGAGGATTGGGATGGGTTTTTTTCCACTTTGGGAACTCTTACAAAATTCCACTATGACACATTTTCCTTCCTCAGAATGATGCTCTATTGAAACTACTCAGAGAGCATTTATTTTTAACATTCTCCCCACGATCTAAGTTATTATATTTTTAAAGTACTGGATTCAATAGTTTCAAGTACCTATGCCACTTCTTTCCAGGGTGTAATTTTTATTCTCATTTATGTCACTTTATGCTTCTTTGAGGGGTCTTATGTAACACCTAGGGGCACCATGTTGAGCCACAAACCTGCTCCTTTTAGCCCAACAGCTACCATAAAAAGTAAAATAAGTAGAGAGTATTTTGGCTGATATATTCAGCCTGAACCTACATACACTCTCTATCTAATATTGAGTGAAAATTTCTCTCCTGTCACTTCCTCTGTCATCTATAAGTTGGTCTGGATTCTACTGAAGTCTTCTGGGTCTAGAGGAACTCGAATGCACTTTGTGAAAATGTGGAACCAAGAATGATAAGAAAGAAGACAGTGAAGAGGAAGAATGATAGCTTGAGACCAGTATGCCAGTTATAGCCATAGTGTCGGACATATGGGATGAGAAGGTTCACACGTGTCTATGTACTTAGGCATCTGGGTGGGGTATTCACTGACACAGGAAATCTGCAAGGCTGTCTCTCAGGGGGCCAGCTAGCATGGCAGTCCTAACTTGAATGACACTTTAAAGATCAATACTCAGACTCAGACATAGTATCACGGGTTTCGAAACTAGATCTTGGGCACAGACTCATACTAAGGAATTTATAAGGAGGTATATGTATAGACATCCAGAGCCGATGCTTGTGAGCTCTCGTGAGACACCCTCCCCCACCTACCAGTGGATGGGCACAAATGGGAGGTTGTCCTCCCTCTATGGTTGAGACAATTTTAATCCATGGACTGTCTGGTCAGCACTGCCAGGATGAGGCACTTAATGCCATAGAAACATAAAACTGTTCTGTGAGACTATTTGACTGTTCTCTCATGAAGAGTCTTCTCTTATCAACTATTTGGCTACCTTGAAATATGCTGGCATAGGAAAGATGGGA